>NW_027532172.1:386295-452024 GCF_008692635.1 Crocuta crocuta | reverse complement strand
TCCCGGGGGGTGGGGGGGGGGGATGTGGGTGCAGGGTGCAGGACCAGCCCCCCCGGACCCGGTTCTTCCCCACCTGGCTGAAGCGCCCCAGCTAGCCAGAGGTGCTTGGCAGGGCTGCCCACAAGCAGACATCAGCATCTCTGCTCCTCACTGGATCCCCTCCCGCGGGAGATCTCATAGATCATATACATCTTGATTGTGCCGTCAGCACCACCCAGCTTGCGACCCCTGGCGGGCCTGAGATGAGTTTCTGTCTTGCAGAGATGGGGCCCCCTCACCACCACCCTGGCCATCGCATGCCTCATCCCGGGATCAACGAGCACCCACCCTGGGGTGGGCCCCAGCACCCTGACTTCGGCCCTCCTCCCCATGGCTTCAACGGGCAGCCCCCCCACATGCGGCGACAGGGCCCTCCCCACATCAACCACGATGACCCTAGCCTGGTCCCCAACGTGCCCTACTTCGATCTGCCTGCTGGGCTGATGGCCCCACTCGTGAAGGTAAGGTCGCCTTCGTGATGAGCACCTGTTTGTGCTGGCGCCTCTTGTGTCCACATGAGAAGTACGGCACCCGCTTCCCTGCAGGCTACAAAACCGGCTGCGGGTTCCCTTCCCTCTGGGTCTACACCCAGCCAACCTTAGTGGTCAGTGGGAATGTGTCCAAGCCACTCTGTCTCTACCTTGACTTGAATTCCTGGGGCAGAAACGAGCAAGGCCACGCCCTCCTTGCCTGCTCCACGTTTCCCTCCCGGCGCCCCAGGTTCCGTGGCCGTGCGCAGCGGGCTGGGCCGGGCTGGGGTTGAGGTGCGGTCCTCTTGATCCTGGCCCTGGGAAGCCACTTTGTCCAGCGGCTGACGGCAGGGGGATTTCTCAGAAAGGTGATGTGGTCTCGGAGCTGGGCCTGTGGAAATACAGGGAGGGGCAGCGCTGGGGGTGGGGAGCAAGGTTGGGTCACAAGCCAGCTCGAGAGACGTGCTGAGAGAGGAGCCGCTTCCCATCTAAGCGGAGGCGCCATCAGCCTGGCAGGCGAGAAGGGCTGCTCCGGGGCAGCAAGGGGGCGACCAGCTGAGCTGGTTTCTGGCCAGGGCGTCCCCTGGCTTGGGCTGAGGCTGCTCTGGCCCGGAAGGGGGCCTGGGTAGGAGGCGGGGGCACGGGGCAGAAGTACAGCCGTGTATGGGATCTGCACCGTGTCTGTGAACGAATCAAGGGGTCTTCCCGGCATCTCCCACTGGAGATTGGATCTCACGTGTTTTCTGGAGGGAGAACCCTGGCCTTTATTTGTTCCAAAAAAAGTCCTCAACTGCCTCCTTTAAGGGATCAGATCCTTGGTGTGGCTGTAGCCCTATTGGGATTTCCCAAGAAGGGCAGGACGAGGGACGCCCGTGCCCTGGGTAACCCGCACACCAGACCAGGCCCTTGTGCCCCCCACCCCACTCCCCGGTGCCCACAGCACCCTGGGCGGGCCGGAGGGGGGTGCTCCGGCAGGGCGTGCATGACACCCGTGTTCTTTGCTGCAGCTGGAAGACCATGAGTACAAGCCCTTGGACCCAAAAGACATCCGCCTCCCACCCCCCATGCCGCCCAGCGAGAGGCTGCTGGCCGCCGTGGAGGCCTTTTACAGCCCTCCGTCCCACGACAGGCCCAGGAACAGGTACAGGGCTTGGGGAGACCAGCGGTGCAGCTGGAGACGGGAGGGAGGCCCTCCGTCCCCTCTCCTGGCCTGACTCCCCCAACTTTATTTCACGGGAAAGACTCCATGCCTTCTTCCCAGGGTGGTGTGAGGCCCAGGTGAGGAAAGTGGCGGCCAGAACGACACTAGGCCTAGGGGCGCCTGGGTGGCTCGGTCGTTTGGGCGTCCGACTCTTGATTTCAGCTCAGTTCACAGACTCCCGGTTCGTGACCTGCCTTGTGCAGGGCCACAGGCCTGTCCATCCAGGAGCCAGAGCTCCTCGTCCCCCATTAAGAAGATCATAGGCCCTGAGAGCTATCTTGGGAAACACTGATGTGGAAAAGGCATGGGAGCCGGGCGTGCGGCCTGGCCTCTCAGCCCGCTCCCCTGTGCGAAGAAGGGCGGCCCCTGCCCACCCCGGGTGAGCGAGGGAGGGGAGGGCCGCACCCCGGACGCGAGCGTTCCCCAGCTGGGTGCGGGAGGGAGGCGTGTGGAGTCACGCAGGGTCGCCCGTGTCTTACAGCGAAGGCTGGGAACAGAATGGCCTCTATGAGTTCTTCCGAGCAAAAATGCGGGCGCGGCGGAGGAAGGGCCAGGAGAAGCGGAACAGGTGAGCGCACTGGGGCCCACTNGTGCCCTGCCGGCCAGACACGCCATCGTGTCATACCCCGGGCTGGCCTGTCTCCCCCGGTCAGGGGCAGAGAGGTCAGTCCGGCCCCTGCCCGGGCCTGGGGGCCTTTTCCCACAAGGCCCGAGCACCGGCGCGTTGCCGGGGCGCCGCTCACCGGGCCTCTCCCTACAGCGGACCCTCGCGGTCTCGGAGCAGATCCAAGAGCCGAGGGCGCTCTTCCTCGCGCTCCAACTCGCGGTCGTCCAAGTCCTCGGGCTCGTACTCCAGATCCAGGTCGCGCTCCTGCTCCCGCTCCTACTCCCGCTCCCGCTCCAGGTAGNTCCTGGAGCTGCTCCCGCTCGCGCTCGCGCTCCCGCTCCAAGTCCTACTCGCCCGGAAGGAGACGCCGGTCGCGGTCCAGGAGCCCCACCCCGCCGTAAGATTTCTGTCTAAACTGTCCAGTGACAGCTGGTAGCGCTGGAGCCCTCTGATGCTTTGCTGTGAATGTTGAAACCTGTCGCTAGAAGATGTGCTCACGGTGGCCCGTGCTGAGCTGGCACCTCAGGGACCCCAGGTTCTAGCACGGTGACAGTGGCACCTCCTCGCCTCACCCCACGTCCTCCCCCTTCCTGTGGTAACACGGTAAAGCCGGAGGTAGCGGCTGGGCCGTCTGACCCCCCTGGGGGCTCCACGCGGCCTGGCCTCGCTGCTCACCGCGGGCCCGGGGCCACCTTAGGGAGCCCCGGCTGGCTGGCGAAGAGGACAAAGAAGAATGAGAGCGCCCCAGGATGTGTGTGTGTGTCCTAACACTGGTGACCGTTCACGTGCGCCACACGCTGTAACATCCTAAGACTTTTCATTCCAATAAATGTGTCAACTCGTTTTTAAGAAACGTAACCTGTCTTAATTTTAGTTCCTCGGCTGGTCTGGGTTCTAATTCAGCACCTCCTATTCCTGATTCAAGGCTCGGGGAAGAAAACAAAGGACATCAGATGCTGGTGAAAATGGGTAAGGTTCCTGGGAAGAACCACCACCCGCTCTGGGCCTTTGGGGCTGGGGAGCCAGAGAAGGTTCCGGCTTGCTGCCAGAACTTCTAGAAAGGGTGAGCCCGCAGGTTTTGCTAGGCCTTCTTTCTCACCACAGCAGTTACACGTGTGCATGTCATTCAGCTCTGCGCACAAAGTCCTGTTTAGCTTCCCAGCTAAATGTGCCAAATTTCGGCTTCTGTGGGTTATAACCGCCCTCCCCCCTTTCTTCTTAAGGCTGGAGTGGATCTGGTGGCCTCGGCGTGAAAGAGCAAGGGATCCAGGACCCCATCAAGGGGGGGGACGTCCGGGACAAGTGGGACCAGTACAAGGGTGTGGGCGTGGCCCTGGACGACCCCTACGAGAACTACCGCAGGAACAAGAGCTACTCCTTCATCGCCCGCATGAAGGCCAGGGACGAGTGCAAGTAGGCGCTCCGCGGGCGGGAGCCACGCCTCGGCCACCGCGTTGGCCGTCAGGACCTTCTATTGGCAATGACAAACGGTAGGGACAGCTCAGTTCTCACACAGTCTCCACCTTTGGGGAGCGACAGAAAAGGAGGCAGGCCACAGCATGCCTAGTGCCGAGCGCCACGCTCGGGAGCGCGGAGGCCCCGGGCCCCACCTGCAAACCAGCTCTAACGTAGAAGACCCGCCCGGAGGTGGCCGGGCCCACGCGGCCGGAGCTCCCTTCCCTGGGCGGTGAAGTGAGAAACACCAGACCCTCCACCCCCGGGTGAGGACTCCTGACGCCGGAAGGCACGGACGCTTCGCACCTCCCCTCAGTCAGATCTGAGCTTCTGCTTAAACCAGCAGGAGCGTGTGGAGGACAGGCCCTGCGCGAGCGGCCCGGCAGCCCCGGCCGGCCCTGCCCGCCTGTACCCTGCCGTCGTGCGGTGGCCGGGGAAGCTCGAGCCAGGCGCCGGCTCAAAGCAGAAAAACAGACCCTTTTTGATTTGCAGAGTTAACAGGGGGCTCTTTTTGTTTTTACTCCAGATGTTTGGTTTTGGAGAAGGGAATGTTGCTGAGAGCATCCCAGTGAGGATCTGAAGCCTGGTTCCTCTGAGACACGCGGGCCCTTAGTTCATTTATTTTAGTTGTTCCCATTGAAAGTTTTTCCCCAAACGTTAGCCATTTGCTGCATCCACAGAAACGGAGGTTCTGAGGACGCTGATCCGGGGCATCTTCGGGTCATGGAACGACACCCTCGGAGAGTCTGTACCCTTAGCGCCTCTGCTCGGGATTTTCACTTAGAGGAACCCACACCAGCGCTCTGCGGACCGTCAGCTCCGGGCTGTGGAGAGCGAGCTCCGGCCATGCCTCCCCCTCCTCTGTCCTTGCCCTTGGCCGCCCCCAGCCACCACCGAGGGAGACAAGGCCAGGAGGGAGTGGCGTCTGCTGGGCGATGCTGGGGACTGGCCACGCTTGGCGTCTGTGGGCAGCTCGTGCGGTGCCGTTTATTTGTACAGAAACATTTTTGAAAAATTCTTTTCGATAAGATGCAGAGTCCTCTCCCACTTTTCAAGCTGATGTGATAAAACATTTGATTTTGTTCTAGATTTCCTGTAGCTGTGAATTGTTCAAACGTGTCTGATTCAGGATAAAATGTAAACACGTGCTGTTAACAATTTCTTGTGGATTTTACTGTTTTGCCTTCAAATAAAAACTTTTTTTAAAGACCTTTTCCTCAGCGTGGTCAAGTTAGACGTGTGCTCCAGCTGAGTCGGGAGCAGGCACGCCCAGAACGCAGACTCGGTCCGAGTCGTGCAGTCAGGAGCCGTGTCCCGGTGTCTCGCGTGGCTGCGTCCAGCATGGTCACCTGGCCCTGGCTCAGCACACGGGACCTGTCGCCCCTCCCATGGGCCCCTGCTCGCTGGGCAGCCAGCACAGAGGCTCCGTGGGGCTCCCAACGGTCTGGCAGCCTCCGTCAGTGGTGGCCGCTCCACCGTGAGGCCGTTCCTGCTGGCCTGTGCGTCCTCCTGGGGGCCGGGCGCCCCGGGGGGGGGGGGGGGGCTCAGCCTCTGCTACAGAAAGCCAGAGCTGGGATTCCACGCAGCTGAGCCCTCAGCACCACCTGCCCCCACCACCATCACCTGGAGACCAACGTGTGTCACAGGTGGTGTACCGGACCAGCTGGTCGGCTCAAAGCCACGAATCCCGCCTCACCTCCGGTACTCAAAGCTCCTTCTTTACCTCCTCCAGGGCATCCTCCATGGACAGCGGGGCAGGCCTGTGGTGCCTGATGTACTGTGGGGCAGAGGACAGAGAGCTGTCACCAAGGCTGCCTCAGGCCACTGAGGCTTTGGGTGCTGAGGCAGTGCCTGTCCCCAGTGGCTCCTCGGCAGGTAGACAGAAAATGGCGGCTGCCACGTGACGATGCTGTGGAAAGAAGAGGGGAGACGCACCCAGACAGCCTCTGGGCAGGGCACCTGCGAGGGATGGGCCCTGACTGGGTCTGAAAGGGAACGTGGTCGCGGCTGGGGGTGGGGGCTGGCGAGTGGGGGCTACCAGGGGCGCCCCGGAGCACACAGGGCGGGGAGGAGGGCCCAGGGCAGCCCGTGAGGAGGAGCCATGGCGGGCTGTACGCAGGGGACGTGGTCAGGTCCCTTCAGCCCTATCCCACCGACCAACGAGTATGACCAACTGAAGTCTGAGAACTCAGCGGGAGTACAATCGGCAGAGTCCGGAATGGGGGAAACCGTTGAACAAACCACCTGTTTCCTTGAACAAATAAACTGCAAGGAAACATCAAAGAGACGGGGCAGGAGAAAGCTGTAAGCGGGGCTTCAAGTGGGCCGCGGGGGAACGCCCACTCCCAGGCCCACCGGCTGCCAGCGGAAATCGGCAGGCAAAGGCCCTTGGGGTCTGACGCCGCTCAGAGCCGAGAACCACTGCTCTAACTGGGAGGCTAGAGAGACACCAAACAGCCTTGATGTACAGACTTTGGATTCTGAAGAAAGAAAAGCAACAAATGTTCGACGTGTGTGAGCCTAGTGGAAATCTAACCCTGGATGTCCACCGACAATAAGAGAAGTTCGTTTGGTTTTGGTATTGTAATGATATTGTGACCGTATTTCTCAAAAGCCCTTAGTTTTAGGAACTACACACGGAGATATCTGTGGATAAAAGGATAGAAATGAGCACGCAGAACAGTGTGTGGAGTATGATGCCCTCTCTAAATACTGTCGTATATAATACCTATCACGTCGTAGATTTCATAACATGTAGTATGAAATGTATCATATATTTGATATGAAATATTGTATATTTCATAATCTAGTTCATATCTTACATAGGGAAAATCGAAATATCGAGTTGGTAATAATTCTCCTTGAAATTATGGAAGGCTTTATAAATTACCTACCTCTGTAACAAGATTTTTACAAAACGAGAAAAAAAGTTTATAATCTAACAAAAGTTAAATTTGGGGAGAGCGAGAGGGGAGCGTGACATTCTTCACACTTGAGCCCACAGGACTGGGCAGATCTTGGGAAGGGTCTGCCCAGGGACAGGACCCCTCTCCCCCCAACCAAGGAGGTCACCTTTGCTCCAAGGTCACACACAGTCTGGCCAGCTGCAGCCCACACTGGGCCGCCTCTCACTGTCCCCGCCCACACCGCTCTTGCAGCGGTGTCCCTGCTGCCCGGGCCGAGCCCCGTCCCCCTTCGTGTGCAAAAGCCCCTGCCCTCTCCCCCAGGAAGGGGTGCGCGCTGGGTCACCTGTTTGGTTTCCTCCAGGGTGTGGTAGTGGAAGGAGTCTCGGTCCAGGGTCTGCAGGAGGGACACGTGCAGGTGCCGGCTGGCCTCCACGAATTGCCGCGTCAGGCTCAGCTGCTGCTTCAGCATGTCGTTGAGCGCCAACGCCGCCGGGCTGTAAGCTGTCAGGGCTGCACCAGCTGCGTGTCACTCCCGCCCTCCACCCGCCTGTCTCCCAAAGGGTACCCCCCAACTCAGCAGCGCCCCCGTGCGCACGGCCAGGTAACGATGCTTTCTGGAAGTGCGGCCACCAGAGGGACCCCAGGCCTGTCCCTGCGGGCCTGTGTGCGACCCTCAGGAGCTGCGCATGGGATGCTCAGCTCCCGGGCAGAAGCAGAAGTCAACTAAACGTGTTGACGACGGGAAGAAGTCTCATAGTGGCACCCCAAGTTCTGCAGCTACATGATGTGACTCCCGTTCACACCACTGGACTGGACGCTTACAGAGGAGGGGCGCTGGGGCTCAGACAGTTAAGCGTCCGACTCTTGGTTTCGGCTCCNGAGGTAAATTTTATGTATCCTTAAACATAAAGCTAAAATAATTAAAAATACAATTAAAGGGGTGCCTGGGTGGCTCAGTCAAGTGTCCAACTCTTGGTCTCAGCTCAGGTCATGATCTCATGGTTCGTAGAATCGAGCTGACAGCACAGAGCCTGCTTGGGATTCTCTCTCTGTCCCTCCCCTGCCTGTGCACGCACTCTCTCAAAAATAAATAAGTAAACTTTTAAAAATGCAATTAAAAATAAAAGCTTTAATTAAATTCAAAATATGTTGAGAAACAGCTGTGTAACTGTGAGAAATGACTTGTCAGAATACATGATAACAGAAAATCTTTTGAGGTAACAGTAAGCTAGCAGAAAGTTTTTTGAAAAGATAGAAACATTTCAATTGTTACAACCTTGTGTTTTAATATCTTCAGCTTTAAAAAAACTGATGGGGCGCCTGGGTGGCTTAGTCGGTTAAGCGTCCGACTTTCGCTTAGGTCATGATCTCGCGGTTCGTGGGTTCGAGCCCCGCATCGGGCTCTGTGCTGACTGCCAGCTCAGAGCCTGGAGCCTGTTTCGGTCTGTGACTCCCTCTCTCTCTGACCCTCCCCTGCTCACGCTGTCTCTCTCTCTCCTAGAAATAAATAAAACATTTAAAAAAAAAAAAAAAAAAAAAACTGAAAAGGGCAGGGACACCTGGGTAGCTCGGTCGGTTAAGCAGTCGACTTCAGCTCAGATCATGATCTCACGGTTCGTGAGTTCGAGCCCTGCGTCGGGCTCTGTGCTGCCAGCTTGGAGCCTGGAACCTGCTTCGGAGTCTGTGTCTCCTCTCTCTCTGCTCCCCCACCCCTGCTTGTGCTGTCTCTCCTGTCTCTCAAAACTGAATAACTTTTTTTTTTTTTTACTGAAAAGGCAAAAAATTAACAGGTACTAGATGGACCTTTGTTTGTGTCCTTGGAGCCATCAGTGGCCCCGTGGGGACCTGATGCAGCCTGGGCTCCCTACGGCAGCTGTTGGCGGGGGTGCCTTCCCTCTGCCCCAGGCCGGACCAGGCCTCCCTAGGACCCTACAAGTCCCCCAGACTCCGAAAGAAGTCCAGGCCTGTGGCCGCCGGGCTGGCCCCCACTCTACCAGCTGAGTGTCTTCCAGGGAAATACTACTATGTATTCTGGACGCGAAGGCTCAGAGGGGAGCACACAAAATAAAAGCAGCCCAGTTTGAGTGGGGGGCTTAGAGGTGTATTACTTGGAGCATTCCTGTTTTATCTGACACGTGTCCTTTGGCAAGACAGACCAAAGGTTCTCAGACACTCAGTCCATCATCAGGCATCCTAGGAACCGGGGCAGTTGCCTGTGACCATCTCACCAACAGACTCCCCAAACCCAGCACTAAAGTGGGGCACCACGCCTCCCAGGGTGGGTGTCAGTCTGCAGCTAAGATGCGTCCACTTCACCGCAAGGACCCGCTAAGTTAGACCGTTACCTTCTATGGAGTCCGCGCTGATGACGTGACTGGCAATGGGCACGGGGTCCACATAGGCACCTCCCAGGGCTGGCCCGATGGCCGCCACGCTGGCCCCTGTCCCAGAGACAAAGGGGGAGGGGCTGAGTGGGCAGGATTTGGAGCAACGACTTTCATCAATGGATGAAATAAGCAACACAGATCTGTACTTTCCTCTTCCAAACAGGACAGCCGCCACCTTGCCTTGTGAACCTCTTTTAAAATGTCCCCAAACCTGCCTCCACCCTTCTGGTGGCTTCTCCTGGTACAAGTCTGTTGAGCAGGCTCAAGCGGTCACCACAGTCATGGTGGCCAGTCACTGTGGCATCGTGCCCTCCCCACCTTCTGTCCTCCATCTCTGGGGCCTCATGTGGGCTTTGGAATGTTTCCTGGGCCCTAATAAGCTGGGTGATTTAGACCGCTGTTTACCTCTTTCAGTATCGAGCCTAGTCTAGGAAAACGGCATCCACTAGGTCTTACTAAAGGGCTCTTTAAATTGCAAGATAATACAGACAGCAACGCACACATCTGTCATCAACTGGCTATGTTGTCCGGCAGTGGGAGGATGTGGAGAGGAACACAGAGGTTTCTGAGTCAGAAGTGGGCCCCCACTACCCTTGAAGGCCTTCTAGTGATCTGGCTTGGCACATCCGACTGGCTTTTCTCCCTGAGAGTGGTCACGACCTACCCCAGGGGCAGCCCAGGCTGATACATGGCTAAGCCCCCTAAATCAAAATGAATACAGCAGGTGAGAATTGCACGCCCTCGTGCTGTCGAGGAATAAGCTCTCGCTACACTGTGGGTATCCATCTAGATGAGAAGAGCGAGCGGGGGAGTGTTTAAAAGAAAGGGACCTTTCCATCCAGAAGGGCCGAGAGTGAGGCTGGACACCAGACAGACGTCTGGAAAGTCACGCCATCCATGAAGGGGAACGTCCCCCACACCACAGAAGAGAATCCACCACGACACACCATGCTGGGACCCCAACCACCTGAGGGCTCGCTGTCCCAGAAGATGGTGTCACTCTCAGTGCTGTCCCCGGGCTCACCCTGGGCGCCACCAGCGTTTGGGGCGGGGCCATTTCCCAGCGGGCCAGCCCGGGCACCGCAGGACGCTAGCAGCACCCCGGCCCCCACCCAGTCATGACAGCCCACACCAGCTCCAACCTCGCTGAGGTCCCCGGGCGCAGGCTCGCCACAGCTGAGAACCACTGCCTTAAGTCCTCAATTCCGACACCTTCCTGGATGTTTTAGAGCTCAGGAGGCCGTGGGAGACGCCCAGGGTGGCTGGCCCTCATCCTCGGAAGAGGAAACGGGGCACCAAAGTCCCCCCCCCCGCCCCAACTGGTTAACCATGACAGCCCACACCTCCAGACCCCGAAGGACACCCTGAAGACATCCCAAGGATGCCCCTGGCACGCACCCTGAGAGCCCGCGCCTCGCCCCTGCGGCCCGCACGCTTACCCTCCGCCCACTGGTAGGTGAAGGCGGGCTCGAGGGTCTGCACAGCCGTCTCCTTCATGACGACTCTTGTAACGTCCCTGACCCGCTTTTTCCAAGGCTTGAGCGTTGGCGGGGGAACATCTCCCTCCAGGCTTGCAGAGAATTCCGACAGAGTGCCCAGTGTCCCGTCAGGAGACTCGGAACGGGCCCCTGACTCGGAGGCTGTCAAATCTGGGGACTGCTCAAAATCCTCCGCATAGACCGAGCTCGCTGTGCTGGCCGTGGGCTCCGGAGATGCTGGCCTCGGGCTGGAAGCACCCTCAGGCCCGGCCGAGGAAGGTGACGGCTCGCTCAGGTGCTCAGACACCTCGCTTCCAGTGGTGTCCTGGGGACTTCGGCTGGATGCCCTTACCCGCTGGCCTTCTTTCTAAATGAAGGGGGACAGAGGTAACTGGAAAGTAGCTTTGAACGATCCACAGGCTCAAAGTACCACCGTGGCATTAGAATGGAGTGCAGGGTACCCGGGGAGGGGGGGCGGGCCAGGAGGGGAGGATCCACTCTGTTCCTTCCGGGACTCTGGGCAGGCCTAGTAAGGTGAGCAGCATGCTTGAAATGCTTTGGAGCTGCTGTATTTTAACTGATGGTGGGAGCATGTGCGGGTGGCATGGGGTTGAACTCTGCTACAATGTCACTATTATTATAACAGCACAAGCGGTTGCACACCACGGAGGTTACTAATGCGGCAAGAACCCCAAGGGGGCACCATGACGAGCACAGGTCAGCAGGGTGTCGTGGAGCAGTTTGAGGGGGGACCCGCTTTTTTTATTTGAGAGAAAGAGACAACATGAGAGGGGGAAGGGCAGAGAGGGAGCGAGAATCCCAAGCAGGCTCCCCACTGTCAGCACAGAGCCCCACGTGGGGCTCAGACTCCTGAAACCGTGAGATCACGGCCAGAGCCAAGCTCGAGGGTTGGACGCTTAACCGACTGGGCCACCCAGGCGCCCTGGTTTTTTTTTTAAGATTTTTTTTTTGTCTCCCAAGTAATCTCTACACCCAACATGGGGCTCGAACCCACGACCCCAAGATCAAGAGTCACACGCTTGGCCGACTGAGCCAGCCAGGCTCCCTGAAGTAGGACCTGCTTTCATCACCTGCCGCGTTAAGTAGCTTTACCCTGTTTTCACCTAAAGCAGGATCCTCACCTCAACATTCTGTGCAGTGGGGGCCGTCCTGTCCGTTGCAGGACCCTGAGCAGCATCCCTGGCCGCCACCCACCAGACGCCAGGAGCACCCCCCGCCCCAGTCACGATAACCAAAAGTGTCCCGAGACCTGCCAAGTGTCCCCTGGGGTTAGGCTGAGAACCACGGGCCGAACTGAAGAGCAGCGCGGGCCAGCCTCTCCACGCAACCTACCCTAAAAAATGAAGGTGGCTGTACTTACTTCCTGTCCCAAGCCTGAATTCTCACTGACAGCTGGAGCCAGATCATCGAGGGATAAAAGATTGATTCGAAAATCTGTAATTAAAAACGCAACATGACAACATTTATTCACTTTTTTACCACAGTGTTTACCATTATGTTATAGGCCCTGGGCTGAGGGCTAAGAACAGAAACACAGAAGTTTCTATATGCAGTCTCCATCCTTAGTAAGCCAGCACAGGGATCTACATGTGTTTTCTCGAACTAGTAAATATTTTCCACTTTGTACCCTAGACTGTGTCACAATTACTCAGCTCAATCCTTATGGTGCAAAAACCGCCACAGACCATGTGTGAACAAATGGATGTGGCTGCGTTCCAATAAAACTTTATTTAGGGGCACCTGGATGGCTCAGTCAGTTAAGTGTCCAAATCTTGATTTCGGCTCAGGTCATGATCTCTCGGTTCAGGAGTTCAAGCCCCTGCATCAGGCGTGCCGCTGTCTGTGTAGAGCCCCCTTTGGAGCCTCTGTCCCCCTCTCTCTCTGCCTCTCTCCTCCAAATAAACATTTTAAATTTTTAGTGTTATTTTTGATAAAGTGAAATGGACAGAGTGTGAGCAGGGAAGGGGCAGAGAGAGAGCGAGACACAGGATCTGAAACAGGCTCCAAGCTCTGAGCTGTCAGTCCAGAGCCTGAGGCAGGGCTTGAACTCACAGACCGTGAGATCATGACCCGAGCCGAAGTCGGACACTTAACCACCTCAGCCAATCAGGTGCCCCAATATATAAACATTAAAAAAACCCCACTTTATTTATAAAAACAGACACTGGGCCAGATGAGTAGATGACAAATTCAGGGCCGGATGTGTGGTGCCAAGTGTGCACAAGGAACGGGGGGAGGCGGAGGGTGGGAGGGGACAACTCAGGCAGACAGAAGACTAGACCCGAAGTGTCATAAGTTCCCATTTAAAGCAACTTAAGTGTGCGGGAGCCCGAGGTGAACGAGCATTTGGCATGCCAGCAGCCGGTCACCAGTGCCGGAACACGTGGGTGCCAGAGGCCTGGGAGTCCAGAACCCTCTGTGGAGGTCTGGCGTCCAAACAGATTTCTGGGGGCCCAACAGATGAGCCCACTCCTCCAGGTGGATGGGCGCTGGGCATCAGCCGACGTTGGCAGCAGCTCTACTTTGAGGTTTAGTTCAGGCCCTGAAACGTGGGCAGGGGCGGGGGTGTGAGAGGGTGAGAGAGAGAGAGAGAGAGAGAGAGACAGATCGAGTCCACAGGAACAGGCAGGAAAGGGAGAAGGAGAGGGGTCCACACCACCTGCCCCCGCACCTGCCCATCCTGGGCCCTAGAGTGACCCCCCCCCACCATCACCCCAGTCCTGGGGGCTCACGCCTCCTCCAAGCTCTCTGCCTCTGTCACCGCCATTCACGTGGCAGGAGGTCCAAAGACACATCCCTAGGGGCGCCTGGGGGGCTCAGTTGGTTGAGCTTTCGACTTGGGCTCAGGTAATGATCTCAGAGTCCCTGAGTTCAAGCCCCGCGTCGGGCTCTGTGCAGACAGCCCAGAGCCTGGAGCCTGCTTCCGAGTCTGTGTCTCCCCCTATCTCTGTCCCTTCCTGCCTGCACTCTCTCTCAAAAATAAACATTAAAAACAAAACAGAAAGGAACAAAAAAAAACAAAGGCACATGCCTGGACAAAGCCTCTGAACTAAATGACGTCCTGGCTGGCCAGAGCCAAGGCACTAGGGGGATCCTGGACCCGAGCACTTGGGAACACTACTGTCACATCGGCCTAGCATGCATGCGCCTCCCGTAGCGGAGGACCAGCCGAGGGGCTTCACACGCACGGCCTCGCTTCTGTGGCTCTGCCCCCACTTCACAGATGAGGAGACTGAGGCGCAGAGCACCCAGGACGGCACAACCAGTAAGAAGCAGGGCCAGGACTCCCGCCCCAGCTACTCAGACCGCAAACTCAGAATGTGCTCACCACTGCCGGCTGCCTCCCTCCCTCGACGCCCCATCTGGACAAGGGAGGGCGGGGCTGGCCACCGGGAGAGGACAGAGGGGCGGCCGGACCGGCAGTGTGGACAAACGGCAGAAAGGGAGGAAGCCGGGTCTGTGGCCTGCCCTGCCAGCCTACACCCACCTTCCCAACCACACGATGAGGGAGGTGACGTGGGGCCAGGGGAGCAGGGACACCCACTTCCCAGCCTCTCGGGCCCAAGGATCAGAGCCACTTACTACTGAGGGCCCACGTGACGTTCCATTCTGCAGGCGGCAGCCACGGAGGGAGCTCAAAGGGGTATCTCACCTCGGCAGCCAAGAGCCCAGCCCCCTGCAATCTCTGCCCTAAGGAGGGCACCAGAAGGGACCCCATCTGATGGCGATGCTTCTCCCCAAACCCCACCCCGACGGAGCTTCTCCTGCTGACCTCCTGCGGCATGACCACCCACGCTGTTCTGTGATGGGCTTCGGGACCCACGACCCCAACACAGCACCTTGGATACTGAGTATCTCAGACAGAAGCAACGTGAGAAACGGCACGCAGTGCAAGAATCCTCGGCCCTTCTCCCCTGAAGCAGGTCGTGAGTCCGCCTCCAAGATGCAGGGACCCCAAGAGGAAACGCGGCAGGCCTCGCCAAGTTCGCCCCCCTCTACCACCCTTAGCTCATTTCCTTGCGTCCGATCATGTTTTTCCAGGACTTTCCACTCCTCACCGAGCCTAGCATAACAACGCTCACACACACTTAACTTTTTTAAGGTCTTGTTTCCTTATGGAGGCTTAGGTGTCACGTAAAACTTATGAATATTATTTAACATCTACTTAGTAACTGTATGCTTTTCTCTCAGCCTGTCTTTTGTTGCAGAGCCCCAGCCAGGAAGGTAGAAGGGCAGCAGGAAAAAGCTCTGCTTTCATCCCCTACCACTGAGTCACGAGCTACGGGTCACCCAGCACACAGGGGGCAGGGCTTGCATTGGCCTGTTTGCTGCCGTCTTCCTGACAACACAACCCTAGGCACGTGCCGGTGCCCAGCAGGCCCTCAAGACACAGTTCAGGGGCGCCCGCCTGGGTGGTCAGTCGTTGTGCATCTGATTTCGGCTCAGGTCACGATCTCGCAGTTTGTAGGTTCAAGCCCCACGTCGGGCTCTGTGCTGACAGCTCAGAGCCTGGAGCCCATTTCGGATTCTGTGATCTCACTCTCTCTGCCCCTCCCCTGCTCGTGCTGTCTCGCTCTCAAAAATAAACATTAAAAAAAAAAAAAAAAGACACATTTTAACTTGGGTCTCACAATGAAGCACCCCAGAGGGAAGCCATTAAGTGTTGAGTGCACATCTTTTTTCTTTCTCCTTTCTTTCTTCTTTTTAATGTTTATTTATTTTTGAGAGACAGAAACCAAGTGTGAGCAGGGGAGGGCAGGGGAGGGACAGAGAGAGGGAGACACAGAATTCGAAGCAGGCTCCAGGCTCTGAGCTGTCAGCACAGAGCCTGACGCGGGGCTGGAACCCACAAACTGCGAGATTATGACGTGAGCTGAAGTCAGACACCCAACTGAGCCACCCAGGCACCCCTCTCCTTTCTTTCTTAAATATGTGTAATAATTTGGATAAAAATAATGTTGAATAATTTGAAATAACAGAAGTTTCTGATTGTGGCTGGTTAGAGATTTACTCCCTTTCCCGAATTTAAAAAGGAAAGGAGGTAAATTCCTCTTTCACCAAAAGAAAAACCAAGCTGCCTTTCTGTCGTACGTGGCTCTAGGATTTTGTCTTCAGGTTATTGCTCTGTCATTGGTCAGGGGGACTGGATGACAACATTAAAGACAGGACACAAATCTGACTTGGCCCCTCCACCAGGAAAGGAGGTCCAGAAGCAGAGTGGGTGGTGTGACCCACACACTCCCCAGGGCGATGCCCAGGGACACTCCACCCCGGGGACCCTCCAGGTGGTCTCGCCCTTCCTGCCTGGGGGGACAGGTGGGCACAGGGCCACAGGTTACCGTTCAGGCTGTCGTCGGCAGCTTCTAAGGGCGACTCGTCACGAGGCTCAGGCTCACTCCTTTCAGGGGAAGAGAGCTTGCCATGTGGCATCCGGGAGGCCGACTTTGAGAAGGTGCCAGCGATGGATGGCGATGCTGTGCGGGCAGCTGCGTCCCCTGAAGTGCGAGGCCGTGGGGGGCGAGCTGTTGAGCGCACCCTGCAAAGGGTCCCATCTGCTGGCTGTGAGGCTGGCAGACGCGATGTCCGGAATGGCTTTGGGCTAGAATGTTCCTCACTGGGTAGTGAAAGGACCTTTGGTTGAGCTGGGATCTGATCCTACTTCGGAAGAAATAAGTGAAGTTAATTATCAAACAGGTAATAAGTCCTCATCACTGAAAAACGTGGCCAGAGCAGGGCATGAGGCCAAGGACTGGCGATCAAATAGTCCTCTCTCTGGGCCCCTTTCTTTCTCTCCCCTCATCTCTGGGAGTCAAGGTACAACATTTAGACAAGATAATATCGGGACCAGAAATGCTCCACAAATAATCAGAAATATCACTTGGCTTTCAAACAAATTTGGTTAATTACACTTTTTCTAAATTAAGGCCCCTGAGTGCATATCTAGGAGAGCCCGGGCCTGCAGCAGAATCAAAATGAATACGCAGATTTTTCCCCCTTAACACGCAACCTCCCCATCACTTTACATCCACAAAGATGGCTCGGATAACAAGGGTTAGCTCAGCAACCAGCGTTGGCACGTCCGTAGACAAACTGGAACTCTCGTGCACTGCGGGGGGGAATCCAAAACAGTGCAGCTGCTTCGGAAAACAGTTAGGCTCTGCTTCAGGAAGTTACACACAGAATTACTACAGGACCCAGTAATTCCACGGGTAGGGAACTGAAAACGGACTCAAACAAATGCGTCCACAAAGGGTCATAACAGCGCTATTCACAAATAGCCAAAGGGTGGAAAAGACCCAAATGCCCATCGGTGGATGGTGGATACGTAAGATGCAGTATATTCACACGATGGAATATTACTCAGCCATAAAAAGGAAGGAAACAGACGCATGCTCGAAAACATTACACTCAGGAAAAGCAGCCAGTCACATAAGGCCACATACTGGCTGATTCCATGTATATGAAATGTCCAGAACAGGCAAACCCACGGAGACAGAGAGCTAATTAGTAACTTCCAGGTGCGGGAGGGAGGGGAAAACAGGGAAGGATTATTTAACAGGTACAGGGGCTCCTCCAGGGTAGATGAAAACGTTCTAGAATTAATAGGTGCTACACTGGCACAGCATCATGGACAGACTAAATGGCACTGAATTGTTTGTTTTAAAAATGTTAATGTTGGGGCGCCTGGGTGGCTCAGTCGGTTAAGCGTCTGACTTCAGCTCAGGTCATGATCTCACAGTTCGTGGGTTCGAGCCCCGCGTCGGGCTCTGTGCTGACAGCTCAGAGCCTGGAGCCGGTTTCAGATTCTGTGTCTCCCTCTCTCCCTGACCTTCCCCCTGCTCAAGCTGTCTGTCTGTCTCTCTCAGAAATAAATAAAACATTTAAAAAAAAAATTTTTTTTAATGTTAATGTTAGGGATGCCTGGGCAGCTCAGTCGGTTAAGTATCTGACTCTTGATTTCAGCTCAGGTCATGATCTCCCGGTTCGTGGGCTCGAGCCCTGAGCTGGGCTCCCTGCTGACAGCATGGAACCTGCCTGAGATCGATCCTCTCTCCCCCTCTCTGCCCCTCCCCTGCTTGAGCTCTCTGTCTCTCTAAATAAACTTAAAAAAATAAAAAATAAAAATAAAAATGTGAATTGCAAGGTATGTGAATTTCATCTCCGTGTTGAAAACCAGAAATGCAGCTGTCCTGAGTTCCCTGGGTGGCACCGCTGAGAAGCAGGCGTGGGTCACTGCTGGGGATCAGTCACACAACGTGCTGACCTGTGCTGTGCACGCTTCCTCCAGATACTGCAAAGCTGCCTGATGTCCCAAATCCCGTCACCTACACGGCAGGCCCAAAGCAGGTGGCCGTGATTGGCTGGAGCCCAGCGGCTCCTTGTCAAATCCCTTCTTACGGGTGACAGTCGGTTAAGTGTCTAGCGCTGTGACGGAGCGCGCTGTGACGGAGCGCAGACGCAAAGCTTTGTTAAGAATGATACACTCAGGGGGCCTGGGTGGCTGAGGCTGTTAAGCATCCGACTTCAGCTCAGGTTGTGATCTCATGGTTCACGGGTTCGAGCCTCGCGTTGGGCTCTGTGCTGACAGCTCAGAACCTGGAGCCGGCTTCGGATTCTGTGTCCCCCTCTCTCTCTGCCCCCCCCCTGCTCTCTCTCTCAAAAATAGTTAAAAAAAAAAAAAAAAAAGAATACATGCAAACTTACCGAGAATAGTTTTGTTTGTTCTTTCTCACTGACTTTGGAGCTGATGAAACGCTGATTCGTGTATGTTTCCTTTTCTATAGAAGATTCTATCAAGCTTCCTAGCAACTCTTTCATTTCCTCCTCATCGCTGTCTGGAGAATCTAGTTTTCTAGTAGGCTTTTTCTCTTTGGGTGTTTGGAAACTCCTCTCTTTTCCAAAATGTGCTTCAGGGAATCGATTTTCAATGGGTGGTTCCCTCTTCTTTAGAAACCGACTGACCTTCCCACCCTGTGTGTGGCTCTCGGCCATAGGAACCTCACGGGCTTGCTTCTGGGTTTTATCTGGGCTGTGGGAAGGAAGCTCAGCTGTGCTCCTGGGAAGGGCTGAACGTGCGCTCCTCGGAAGACTGTCCTCGGAGGTCGTCAGATCATATGCCACGTCAGACAAGTCCATCTGCGCCTTCCGATTCATGATCTTGGTTTCCAACCGGGCCAGCTTTGTGAGCGCAGCGCTCGTCCTGAGCTTCGAGGCGGTGGTCGGGGGTCTCTCTGAAGACAGCCTGCGCCCACCCCCCACGACAGTATTCTCTTTCAGGAGTGAGTGTTTTACACCCATACTTTGGTTTCCTTTGAGAAATCTGCTGTGACCGGGTGCTATTTTGGTAAGACTTCTACCGATTTTCAAGTTTCTGATTTCTTCCATTTTCGAATCTTCTAAGGAAATATCACTAAAATCACCAAAAATACTGTGCGTGGGATGGCCGGTCCTTCTTACGGAAGCCATTCTAGGGGGTACAGAAAGAACATAGAGTAGGAAATCTCTGGTGTTCATACCATGCATTCAAACCTCTCAATGCCTCCCATTTTATTTTTTTAAGTTGATTTATTCTTGAGAGAGAGACATACACAGCGAGCAGGGGAGGGGCAGAGAGAGAGAGGGAGAGAGAATCCCAAGCAGGCTCCGCAAGGTCAGCACCGAGCCCAATGTGGGGCTCAAACTCCCAAACTGTGAGATCATGACCTGAGCCGAAACCAAGAGTCGGACACTTGACCAACTAAGTTACCCAGTCGCTCCTCAATGCCTCCCATTTTAAAGATTATATCTTTCTTTGCAGTCTCACTAAAGCTTTCCCTTCAAGCTCCATGATGACAATGAAAATGTCAATACCCCGTACCACTGGCTGAACTACCGTTCAATCCCAGGTCTTTTTTAAAATTTGTTTGAATTCAAGTTAGTTAACATAGAGTACAGGATTGGTTTCAGTAGAATTTGGTAATTCATCACTTACATAGCACACCCTGTGCCCCTCACAACAAGTGCCCTTCTTAATCCCCATCGCGGCCATCCACCCACCCACCTCCCCTCCAGCAACCTTCAGTTTGTTCTCAGCATTTAAGAGTTTATGATTGGGGCGCCCGGGTGGCTCAGTTGCTTAAGCGTCCGACTTTGGGTCTGGTTATGATCTCACTGTTTGTGAGTTCAAGCCCCACGTCGGGCTCTGTACTGATAGCTCGGAGCCTGAAGCCTGCTTCAGATTCTGTGTCTCCCCCTCTCTCTGTTCCTCCCCTGCTCATGCTCTCTGTCTCTCAATAATAAAAACATTAAAAAAAAATTTTTTTTAAAGGGTCTCTTATGGTTTGCCTGATCTTAATGGTTTTCCAGGTCTTAAATGAGACATGTTGCACGTCAGACAGAAGAGCCAACGCTGCTCAGGCTTCAACAGTGTCCCTGGTGCTCTGCTCAAAGCAATATATTCTGTTTTAATCCTCATGCAACCCTGAGGCGGTTAGTGTCGCCACCTCCCCCGCCTCCCCTTTTACAGAGGAGGTGAAAGAAATAAAAGCACCTGAAGGTTGGGTCACCAGTTAAGGTCACCCGTCGAGGTTCCCTGGCAGGTGGGCCACAGAGCCAAATTCAAAGCTCAGGTCCCATTCCCAAGGCTCCCTTCTTGCCTAAGAGCTTCACTGCGCAGCCAGCTACACGGCCACTACTCAAGGAGTCCTACTCTCTGCTTGCTCCCCTAATCCGGGCCCTTCCTTCATCCAAGCGTCCTCAGCTCTCTCACAAAGAGCTGCTTCGGGGCGCCTGGGCGGCTCAGTCAGTTAAGCGTCCGACTTCAGCTCAGGTCATGACCTCACAGTTCGTGGGTTCAAGCCTCGCATCGGGCTCTGTGCTAACAGCTCAGAGCCTGGAGCCTGTTTCAGATTCTGTATCTCCCTCTCTCTGACCCTCCCCTGCTCACGCTGTCTCTCTCAGAAATAAATAAAACATTAAAAAAAAAATTAAAAAAACAAAAACAAAGAGCTGCTTAAAATCAATCTGTGTACTGATTGCCGAAAATCTTCCTTCACTTTAAGGGTCAAAACCACTGCCCTAGAAGGGTGGAGGGGTTACACACGGACACAGCACCACCCACCAAATGTCGCACATGCTGGCGAACAGCCTTCAGGAGAGAGGGATCAGTGCCTTTATCACATTCTCGGTGTCCCCGTGTGCCCTGAGAAAATAAAAAGTGACCCACTACATGATTTAAAAAGGTTCCAAAGAAGTTTAAAGTCTTAAAAAGACGGAAAAACAGGGCACGCGGGCTGTGTGTTTGCTGCAGCCCCTTTAGTAAGGGACCCAGCAACAGCAAGGAGAATGAAATGCAGAGCCTCCCCCCGCACCCGCCAGGCCCGAGCAATTGCACGGCTGGGAATTCCCCCCCCCGATTACACTCTCAAATGCACACACACGTGTACGTGCAAGGAACGTCACAGCAGCACTGTCTGTGCTCCTCACACACCCGAACCCATCCGCAAAGACCTGGGGAAACCCAAAAGACCACACGCAGCCGAGCGAGCACTATGCAGCCGTGAAAAAGAAATGAGGGGCATCTGCGTGAATACTCCGTGAGGCCGAAAAGGCAAGGCGCGCAGCTCGTTTCCATCTTGTTTGAATGTTTTAACAAGGCCCACGTGTTATGTTGTCTTTTTAAAAAGACTTCACTGTGAGACCTGAAAAAGCCCTTTTTTACCCCCCATCCCTGTCCACCTGGAAAACAATCTTAATAAAACTGCCAGATTAAATACAGGACACTAAGTGACGTGACGTGACTCTAAGATAAACAGCAAATCATTTTTCTTTTTTTTAAAAAGAGAGACAGCATAAGCAGGGCAGAGGAAGAGAAAGAGAATCTTTAAGTTTATTTACTTATTTGGAGAGAGCCCACACGGGGGAGGGGCAGAGAGAGGAGAGAGAGAAGACCCTAAGCAGGCTCCGCCCTGCCAGCGCAGAGCCCGATGTGGATAGCTCCAACCCACAAGCTCTGAGATCACGACCTGAGCTGAAACCAAGAGTCGGACACTTAACCAACTAAGCCACACAGGTGCCCTGAGAAAAAATCTTAAGCAGGCTGCACGCTCAGCGCCACAACGCTGGGATCACGCCCCAATAATTTTTAAGATAGAAGTATGACATATTTTTGGGGCGCCTGGGTGACTCAGTCAGTTAAGCATCCGACTTCAGCTCAGGTCATGATCTCCCAGTTCGCGGGTTCAAGCCCCGCATCAGGCTCTATGCTGACAGCTCAGAGTCTGGAGCCTGTTTCAGATTCTGTGTCTCCCTCTCTCTCTCTGCCCCTCCCCTACTCATGCTCTGTCTCAAAAATAAATAAACTATATAAAAAAAAGTATGACATATTTTTATACTATAAAGTAGTATGTTCCAACTAGTTTCACACTAAAAAATTATTTGTTGTTGATCTGAAATTCAAATTCAACTTGGTGTCCCATATTTTTATGTATAAAATCTGGCAACCCCATGTCTTATGCACCTTTCAAAGCTGAACTCAGGGGCCAGGGTGGCTCAGTCCATCAAGTGTCTGATTCTTGATTTTGGCTCAGCTCATGATCTCACGGTTCATGAGCTCCAGCCCGGCATCGAGCTTTGTGCTGATAGTGCAGAGCCTGATTGGGATTCTGTCTCTCCCCATCTCTCTGTCCCTCCCCTGCACTCACTCTCTCTCTGAAAATAAATAAACTTAAAGAATTTTTTTTAAAAAGCTGGCTTCAAATGTTTTGTGAAAGGAAAAACATTTAACCCGGCCCTAAGACTCTGTCTGTAGAAGAGTGAATTATTCTTCTTTGACTCTGTTTTTCTGCGTGGTGTGCTTGCTCGCTCATCCCCGTATTAACCACCCGGATACTTAGAGAGCCTGGCACAGGCCTGCCCACAGGGGTCGGTGAATGTAGAACCAACCACACCTGACAGAAACAGTGTAGGATTCCTTGCCTGTGTGATACTGGGCAAGTTACTTGACTACTCTGTGCTTCAGTTTGCCCGTCTGTAAAAAGATGATCATAACTATTCCCTTCATAGGATTTCTAAGTTCATTGTAGGACATGGAATAAAACACAAGAATTAGATGATGCTGTTTGGAATACCTGCATTAACGGCTTTTAGCTGGAAGGACGTGGTAAAGACCAGTAGAAGTGGCTGGAATGTCAACAGCTACCTTGGTTGATATTTTTGTAACGGAAGCTCAGGAGATGACTCTGCCCCTGCCATTCTGTGGGTCAGAGGGAAAGCCCCACCACCAGGCCAGGCTTAACAGCATCTAGTTCTTCTGAAAGGTTTCCCTAGGTTTCAAAAGAAATCAGTAATGGTTAAAATGGCAAAGTTTGGGTTATATCCATTTTTGTCACAACTAAGATTCATATATTTTTAAAACACAATTAAAAATAAACCAATGGGCAAAAGATATGAACAGATATCTCGCTGGAAAAAAAACCCAAAACATACAAACGGCCAATAAGCACATGAAAAGATGTTCATCATTAACCATTAGGCAAATGCAAATCAAAACCATCAGATCCCACTTCACAGCCACGAGAATGCCTACAATCAAAACTAAAGACGGAGCACGTGGGTGGCTCGTTCTATTAAGCCTCTGACTCAGGCTCAGGGCCTGATCTTATGATTCGTGAGTTCGAGCCCGTGTCCATCGGGCTCCATGCTGACAGCAGGGAGCCTAGAGCCTGCTTCAGATTCTGTGTCTGCATCTCTCTCTGCCCGTCTCCCACTCACTCTCTCTCTCAAAAATAAACAGTAAAAAATTTAAAAAACTATAAAATTGTAAAAAAAAAAAAAAAAACGGGGGGGGCGCCTGGGTGGCTCAGTTGGTTAAGCATCCGACTTCAGCTCAGGTCATGATCTCACGGTTCGTGGGTTCGAGCCCCGCGTCGGGCTCTGTGCTGACAGCTAGCTCAGAGCTTGGAGCCTGCTTCAGATTCTGTGTCTTCCTCTCTCTCTGACCCTCCCCTGCTCACGCTGTCTCTAACTCTCTCTCAAAAATAAAACATTTAAAAAAATTGTAAAAAAAAAACCTATAATAAGTGTTGGTGAGGATGTGAAGAAATTGGAGCCCTCATACACTGTCATGGGGGATTGCAAAATGGTACAGTTGGCAATTTGGAAAACAGTCTGGCAGTTCCCATGTAACCCAAGATGACTGAAATGTATGCAAATGTTTATAATAATTATTATCCATAAGACATATAAGACATATCCATAGACAATAAGTGGAAACAATCCCAAAGTCCATAAGAAATGAGGTCCATCCATACAGTGAAATACTATTCAGCATTAAAATACAGATACATACAACAACATGCATACATCCATCTCGGACACATCGTGCTAAGGGAAAGTAACCACACACTGTACGATCGCGTTCATAAGGCTCATCCAGAAAAAGCAAATTTATAGTCAGAAAGCACATCGGTGGTTGCCTGGGGCTGGGCGTGGGAGCGAGGAGGGATATCCCTGAGTAGCCAGAAAAGTTCTAAAGCTGGATCGTGGCGACGCTTGCTCCACTTGCTCCACTTACTAAAAGTAACGGAGTNGCCCCGACGGGAAACCAGGCACGAGGCGCGCGTCCGCCCTCCCGCAGCCCGACAAGCCTAGCTCCGGAACGCTCCCCATTTCCCGCAACTCCTCTCCCCAGGCCGGTCTCCAAGCCCGGCAGCAGCCGAGCCCACCCCGCCAACCTCTTCCCGCGACGTCCATCCGCAGAGGCCGCCGCCGCGCTCCCGCCTTGACACCCTGGCCGGATGGGACCGTTGCCCCCGGCAACTGCGCCGGGGCGGTAGAGACTACATATCCCGGCGCGCGCCGCGCTCTGAGGACCAATGGGGCCTCAGGTCATAATCGCGATGCGTCATGGGAGTGGTAGTGCCGGGGCGGGCCCGGCGTGCTTTGCGCGGCAGGGGCCAATGGTGCCTCAGGTCACAATCGCCAGGCGTGACGGGAGTTGTAGTCCTGGGACGGCCTGGCACAACGCCGAGACCGCTGGGAGTAAAGGGGTAGTTTCGAGAAGTGCAGCGCACCTCCCATGGATGTGGCTCCCGTTCCGCTGTGGGCGGTCTGCGTGCTGCGGGTGGCGCTGGCCACCGTCTACTTCCAAGAGGAATTTCTAGACGGAGGTGAAAAGGCGCCGTCCGTGACGGTGGTAGAGTAGGGGCGTAAGCCCCTGCATCCTTTGCTGCCCGGTGGATAGCCGAGTCGCCATTGGCACCAGCCCGTGGCCGCGGGGTCGGTAGTGGNAGCCTCAAGCCCCCCCACCCCCACCCCCCATGACTCAAATGATCAGCTTCAGCTCTAACCGGTGTTGTTTCCCCCCCACAGAGCGCTGGAGGAACCGCTGGGTCCAGTCCACCAATGACTCCCAATTTGGGCATTTTAGACTCTCGTCGGGGAAATTTTATGGTCATAAAGAAAAGGACAAAGGTTAGTGTAGGAAAAGTGAGAAAATGGAGCCAAATGTCACAAACACACACACCTCACCTCCATAGCAACCTTTCACGGCAGGTGTGGCCCATCCCTAGCACCTCTTACAGCCGGTTCACCAGAGGGAAAACTAAGGCTTGGATGGGGTCTGGCATTACTTTTTCTCTTAACTTTCTTTACTTGCCCAAGATCGCCCCGCTGTGTACCAATTAGTGGCAGGAATTTGGAGACCCCAGGTCTTTGGCCTGCAAAAGGAAAATGACTAGGGGATACTTCTCATTTTTATTTCCTCCTTAAGAAGGAAAAAAAAAATCAAGCTAAAAGCTACATGCTGTCAGGTGTATGGATCTTAGGGGCACAGAAAGATGAATGTTTACATTTGTGCACCCTGGATCAGATAGGGAACGTTTTCAGAGGCCCCCATTCCTTTGCACTGCCCGCCCCCCAGGTCAGTAGCCTCCTGGTGCCAAAATAACTTCTGTCTTCTCATTTCTGACGATCAGAGGTAGACAAACTACATGCCTATTTTTTGCATGGCTGGTGAGATAAGAATGGCTTTTACATTTTTTGATTGCTGGAGAAAAATCAAAAGGGGAATGGTCATTTATTATGTATAAAAACTATACAGAATTTAGTGAGCTATATGAAATGTCATGTGTCCGTAAGTAAAGTTTTAATGGAACACAGCCGTGATCAGTCCTTGACTTAGATTCTTGGGCTTTTCGCATGCTGTAAAGGCAGTAAGTTGGCACAGAGACTGTATGGCCCGTGAAGTCTGAAATATTTGGTCTCTGGCTTAGCAGAAAAGATTTGCCAACCCTGATTTATTTATTTTTTAATGTTTTTTTATTTATTTTTGAGAGAGAGAGGCAGCATGAGCAGGGGAGGGTCAGAGAGAGAGGGAGACACAGAATCTGAATAGAGCCTGACGCGGGGCTCAAACCCACAAACTGTGAGATCATGACCTGAGCCGAAGTCAGAGGCTTAACTGACTGAGCCACCCAGCTGCCCCATGCTGGCCTAATTTAGGTGAAGAGTTTTCCTCTTCACCAGCCTTCCACTCTACCTCCACCTCGACTCTGCTGCTTCAATGCTATCCTCTTGGCAGCTTCCGGTTTTCTATTGCACATGCGCTGTTTCTTAAGTTACATGTTGACCGAAAGAGTTGGTCAAGATTCAGCCCGTAGGACAAAAATGGAGTGAAATGAACAGATTGTTCCATCAAGCTTGTCCAAGGATAGGGGTTTCCATTTGGTTTTTCTGCACCATGTTTTTTCTTCCTCCAACATGGAATCCTGAGATTCTGCATTTCGTCCACTCCAGCACACATCTAGTGAGAGCACGTGAGCAAGGTACTGGGGATACCGATGAGTTTGGTGCCTTTCATTGTGATCCCCAAGGGCCATCACACAGAAGCCATAGATGGAAAGATAAAATAGAATTCAGTCAGCCAGAAATGGGAAGAGGTGAGAGACATTGGGGATGGCTGAGGAGGGAGGTGAGAGAGAAGGAGGTGGTGAATCTTGGCCTTTGGGTGGTAAAGGGGTAAAGGTGGGGAGAGCCTATGAATTCTCTGAGAAAGGTGAGGGTGGAGAGAGAATGGAGGAGAGAGAAAGAGATGAGTACGGTAGTGGGCGGTCAGTCATGAGTTGAGGCTTGGACATATTGATAGAAAACATCAAGTGCGTTTGTGATGGATCTCTGCGTAGGCAGGTACGGGGGCAGGAATGTGGAGCAAGGAAGACTAGATGATTGTAAGACTGGCTCTGGTTTCCATAGTATAAGATAAGGATTTGGTACAGAGCCTACTGAAAAGGGGGGAGGGGTTATAAAATATGATATGATTCATGTGATATCTTTTATAAAAAGATGACAACTGTGGGCCAGCTCATCAGTGCAGTGAAGCACTGTTTTGAACAGGTCAGCGCTCTGTTCTCCATCCACGGTTGTGTTTCCTAAGCAACTATTTTAAGACAGGAATTAAAGAAAAGATGTGAGATGCTCTGGTGTTTAATGAAGTTGCTGCACAGGCTTTATTGTATATTCCCACCCCTTGGAGAATGAATGGAGGCACAATTAATTTATCATCTAAAGCTGAAGTGTTTTGGGGCGCCTGGGTGACTCAGTCCCAGTTGAGCGTCCGACTTCGGCTCAGGTCATGATCTTACGGTTTGTGGGTTCGAGCCCTGTGTCGGGCTCTTTGCAGACAGCTCAGAGCCTGGAGCCTGTTTCAGATTCTGTATCTGCCTCTCTTTCTGAACCTCCCCTGTTCACGCTCGCGCTCTCTCTCTCTCTCTCTCTCTCAGAAACAAATAAAACATTAAAAAGTTTTTTAATAAAAAAAATAAAGCTGCAGTGTTTTAAGGTATAACAGTGGTATATTGAGCAACTGAGTGTGGAAATAGAAGTTTTATGGCAGCAGAGAGCCCGTTTGGGGTATGCCAGTCACTGTGATTGTAAAAATGTGTGTGAGGCCCTGGATTGATGTGAGTGGTTATTACTGGGGCCAGGGGGCAGGGCCACCATTTAATTCCCTGCAGCACTGAGCGCAGGGTCTGTCCTTCTGAATCTTTCACGACTACTTTTTGTTTAAAGGTCTGCAGACCACGCAAAATGGTCGGTTCTATGCCATCTCTGCACGTTTCAAGCCATTTAGCAATAAAGGGAAGACTCTGGTCATTCAGTACACAGTGAAGCACGAGCAGAAGATGGACTGCGGAGGGGGCTACATTAAGATCTTCCCAGCAGATGTGGATCAGAAGAACCTGAACGGAAAATCTCAGTACTATATTATGTTTGGTGAGTTTAGATAGCACAAAACAACCATTTCTGGTGACTTTGAACCCTTCCTTCCACTTGATAGAATTCCCCAGAGTAAGACTTTGCTGCAGGAGTAGTATTGAATATATCCGATCAAAGATTTTTAGTACTGTTAAGCCTAATTGATATTATAAAAAGGTAACCGTATCATTGTATTGTACTTTTGAGAGAGTTTATTCATCCAGTAGTAATGTAGTCCCGATTATTTGGAATACACCAGGAATCAGCAAACGTTGGCCATGGGCCACATCAGCCCACAGACTGCGTTTATTATGCCCCATGAGCTGAGAATGGGTTTTAACATTTTTAATGATTAAAAAAAATTAAAAGCAGGATGATATTTTTGACACACGAAAATGATAGGAAAGGCAAAAATATTTCCTGTCTAGCCCTTGCTAACCCCCAGAATACATTAAATATCTCCTGATACTGGGAGCAACTGATGAAAATTTGTGCAGAATTGGCATGGGACCACACTGGGCCACAGGAACTAGACCTAGAACTGAAGTGTGTGGATGCAAAAAGCTTTCAGGATGAAGAGCATTCTGGGAAAATGGAATAGAAAGCACCAGGAATCCATCTCTCCACCTGGACAACAATCGTAGCGACAGAATGGGATGCAACTATTTTGGAACTCCGAAGTCTGTGGAAGGATTGCTTCTTCCAGCAAAGGAAGAATGGGAAGGTTGACTTTGGCTCATTTCAGCTCTCAGCATCTTCCATTGAAGCTGCATGGCAGACAGACGTGCATGTGCTCCTGGAGCAGCCTACACACAGCTTAGCCACAGCCAGGGTGAGCCAAAAGGACCCTGTCCTCCCAATATCAGGGATCTGAACTCTGATCGCTGATCACTACTTCTGATCACAGAAGTGCAAAGAGATGAACAGCAGAATTTTGTGTGTTATTGAAGTTAAACTGGTATAAATTCAAATTAGAGCATGTTATAACTTTAAGATATCAAATGTAATCTTTGTGGTTCCTCCACAAAGGAAATAGCTATAGAATATCCACAAAAGGAAATTAAAAAGGAATTTAAACATTTCTCTACAAAAACTCAACTAAAAACAAAAGAAAGGGCGCCTGGATGGCTCAGTCGGTTAAGCATCCGACTTCAGCTCAGGTCATGATCTTATGGTTCATGAGTTAAAGTTGTGGTAGGGTCCCCTCCTTAAGGAAATAAAAAAAAAGAACATCTCAAGGCAACCTTGCTATTTGCATATGTGACAACATCCCTCCCGACTGGTAACATGAGACCATTTAATCAGACTGTATGTTTGTGTGTTGCCATGTACGGGAGACAAAGAAGTAAAAAATACCTTTAAAAATACCATGCCACATGGTGTTCAGGGCTCAGTTCTTTGGGTATGAACCCAACTGAGTGATGCCGGCTGGAATAAAGTTGCTTCCTGGAAAGAAAAGCCTCAGTGTCACGACGTGTGCAAGAATCCTGCTACAGAGCCTGGAGCCTGCTTCAGATTATGTGTCTCCCTCTCTCTCTGATCCACCCCCACTCATGCTCCTTTCTCACAAAAAAATAAAAATTAAAAAAATAAAAAATAAAAATTAAATAAAATTTTTTCAAAGACACAGGTTGAAAGTGAAAGGATGGGAAAAGGTATTCCAGGCAAATAGCACCCAAAAGAGAGCAGAGGTGGCTATACTAATATCAGGCAAAGTAGACTTTAAAAAAAAAAGGTTACCAAAGACAAAGGACATTATATATTAATAAAAAGGTCAACATATCAAGAAGATGTAATAATTATAAACATTTACATGCCTATTGAACTTCAAAATATATGAAACAAAAACTGGTAGAATTGAAGGGAGAAATAGGCATAATAAAGAGTACAACAGAGATAAATGAAATCATGAATAGAAAGACAACAGAGTAAATCAATGAAATCCAAAGTTGGTTCTCCAAAAAGATCAACAAAATTGACAAAACCTTTACCTAGATGGACAAAGAAAGACTTAAATTACTAAAATCAGAAATGGGATGTTACTATCAATTCTGCAGAAATAAAAAGAATTATGTAAGAGAGTGCTAAGAACATTTGTACACCCAAAAATTGGATAACCTTGATAAAATGGACAAATTCCTAGAAGCACAAAATCTGCCAAGACTCAATCATGAAGAAATAGAAAATCTGAAGAGACTTACAAGTAGTAAGGAGATTGAGGCAATACACCAAAATCTCCCAACAAAACAAAATCTTGAATCTGATGAATCTCTCACCAAGTCTACCAAACACTTAAGAAGGACTAATACCAATCCTTCTCAAACTTTTCAAAAAAAAAAAGTTGAAGAGGTGGGAACACATATTTCCTAACTCATTCTATGACGCTAGCATTATTCTGATACCAAAGCCACACCTACAAGAAAACTACAGACCAACGTTCTTATAAACATTGATGCAAAAATCCTTAACAAAATACTAGGAAACAATTCAGCAGTGTACTAAAAGGATTATACACCATGACCAAATGGCATTTCTTCCTTGTCTGCAAGGGTGATCTGAAGTATGAACATCAATCAATATTATATTCCACACCAACAGAATGAAAGGAAAAAATAAACACGTGATCACAACTGATGCAGAAAAAGCATTTGACAAAATTCAGCACCCTTTCATGATAAAACAGTTGACAAACTACAAATAGCAGGAAACTACTTCAACATAATAAAAACCATTTATGAAAAACCCACAGCAAACATAGTCCGTGGTGAAAGACCATGTTTTTCCTGTAAGATCAGGAACAAGGCAAGGATGCCCACTTTCCCCACTTTTTTTTTTTAGTTTATTTATTTTGAGAGAAAGAGGGGGAGAGAGAGTGCCCAAGTGCAAGCAGAGGAGGGACAGAGACGGAGAGAATCTCAGCAGGGGTTTGAACTCACAAATCATGAGATCATGACCTGAGCCAAAATCAAGAGTTGGATGCTCACCCAACTGAGCCACCCAGGCACCCCACTTTCACTACTTCTTTTCAACATACTATTGGAAGTTCTAGCCAAAGCAGTTAAGCAAGAAAAATAAATAAAAGCCATCCAAAGTGGAAAGAAAGAAATAAAATTATCTGTTTTGCAGATGATATGATCTTATATATAGAAAATCATAGAGAGTACACAAAAAAACTATTAGAATTAATGAACAAATTCAGCAAAGTAACAGGATACAAAGTCAACACACAAAAACCAGCTGTATTCCTACATATGAACAATGAACGATCTGAAAGGGAAGTTACAAAAATAACTCCATTTACAATAGCATCCAAAAGAGCAAAATACTTAGGAATTAAGCAAGGAGGTGAAAGATTTGTACAATGATAACTACAAAATATTGCTGAAAGAAATTAAAGAAGGTATAAATAAATGGAAAGACATCCCATGTTCATGAATTGGAAGACTTAATAGTGTTAAAGTGTTAACACTAGCCGAAGCATTCTACAGATTCTAAAAACAATATATAGATTCAATCCAATTCCTATTAAAATTCCAAGGACTTTTTTTTTTTTGGCAGAAATGGAAAACCCCATTCTAATATTCATGTGGAATCTCAAGGGACCCTGAATAGTCAAAACAATCTCAGAAAAGAAGAACAAAATTAGAGGACTCAAGTGTCCATCTGCAAATGAAAGGATATACAAATGTGGCATCCATACAATGGGTTATCATTCAGCTTTATAAAGGAGGGAAATTCTGATACAGGCTACAACATGGATGAACCTTGAGGACTTTATTCTAAGTGAAATGAGCCAGTCACCAAAAGACAAATACTACCCAATTCCACTTATTTTATTTTAGGTCCTTAGAGTAGTCAAAATTATATATAGAGAAAATAGAATGGTGGCTGCCAGGGGCTGGGGGCAGGAGAGAATGGGGAGTTAGTGTTTAATGGGTATAGAGTTCCAGTTTTATAAGATGAAGAGTATAGATGGTGGGGACGGTTGCTCAACAAGGCAAATATATTTAATACCACGGATGATGCAGTTAAAAAGGGCCCAGACATGGGGCGCCTGGGTGGCTTAGTCGGTTAAGCGTCCAACTTTCACTTAGGTCATGATCTCGCGGTTCGTGGGTTCGAGCCCCACGTCAGGCTCTGTGCTGACAGCCAGCTCAGAGCCTGGAGCCTGTTTCAGTCTGTGACTCCCTTTCTCTCTGACCCTCCCCTGCTCACACTGTCTCTCTCTCTCCTAGAAATAAATAAAAATTTTTTTAAAAAATTTTAAAAAAAGGGCCCAGACAGCAAATTTTATGTGTATTTTATCACAATTTTAAAAATAAGTTAAAAAATTGTTTAAAAAATTTTTTTATGTTTATTTTTGAGAGAGAGTCAGAGACAGAGACAAAGGGCAAATAGGGGAGGGGCAGAGAGAGACGGAGACACAGAATCCAAAGCAGGCTCCAAACTCTGAGCTGTCAGCCCAGAGCTCGATACAGGGCTCAAACCCACAAACGGTGCTATCAAAGTCAGACACTTACCTGACTGAGCCACCTGGGCGCCTCAAAAAGGTCTTTTAAGAATGGAAATGTAGTTTTAAAATATCTGTCTGTAATTCAAGTTTGGGGAATCCATTTTTTAAAATTCTCTCTCGTGACATGGATGCATTGCAGAAGTTTTCTCTGTCCTGGTTTTTCAGTGCTTATCTTTGAATTTATTGTGATCAGCATCAGCCTTCAGACACCTGTTACATTGTCCTCGTGTTTGTATGTACAGTTGGTCATAGTGTTATAGAAGTAGAGAGAATAGGTATTATATTATTTCTTGACTCTGGATATAATCCTGCCCTGTCTTGGAGGGCAAGGTGACTTCTCCAAGGCCACTACATTATATATGCAAAGTTTCCACCAATTGCACAGCCCCTGATCCCTGCTGTCTTCTCCACCACGACTCCAATATACGCCTGCATTTAAAATCTGGAATGAAGAGGGCTGCCTGGGTGGCTCAGTCAGTTAAGCTTCTGACTTCGGCTCAGGTCATAATCTCCCAGTTCATGGTTTGAGCCCCATGTCGGGCTCTGTGCTGACAGCCTGGAGCCTGCTTCCGATTCTGTGTCTCCCTCTCTCTCTGCCCCTCCCTTGCTGGTGCTCTGTCTCTCTCTGTCTCTCAAAAATGAATAAATGTTAAAAAATAAAAATTTTTTAAAAAGTATGAATAAACAAAAGTTTTTTTAATAAAATAAAATCTGGAATGAAGACCATCTTTACTTTGATTAAAAAGGAAATTAAAAAGTCTTCATTTATTTTTATTCTCTTAAAACAGGATGGCAGAGATACAAACGCAGTCTTGAATTATGTTTAAAACCCTGGGAAGTAGGTAACACAGCTTCCATTTTGCAAATAAAGAAACTGAGGCTCACAAAGATTGCCCCAAATCAGGTCAGCCTGGCTTTAGAGCCCATCTCCCTACTCCATTTCTTCATAAAAATCCATTACATGCATAAATATTTTATGATAGCACTTAATGGAAACTGTCCGGATTTCCCAGGCATGCCTGGGCGTGTTCTGAAGCTTAATTTAATATTTCAAAGCATGTAGGTGCTTAGAAATCAGAAAATTCTGACCAACTTTGAAGGGAAAATGTCATGTTTTAATCCTGAGGTGGTAGCCTTTCCTACAAATAGTTCTCATACCATAGCTTTTGTTTTAAAAATTGAACCGGATTGTTTTCCAGTGATTAAAAAAAAAAAAAGGAAATTACATAAACATGCGTCTTCTGAGAACTCATCTGGAAGGCAGACACGGTGTTCTCTGTGGGTCCCTCAGGAGGCTACTTCCAAGTGCAATGTTACAGCCACTCTGGCAAATTGATAATATCCTTTAATTATGTGCCGCTTGGATCTCTCTTCATCACTGCAAGATCTAGAAAAAAAAAATTGCAGTCATCTGCTTGTGTTTACACAGGGTTTGCCTCACAGAATCCCCAGAGGCGGGTGCAGCCCCGGGTCAATGGATGTGGTGGAATTTGGTTTGAGACAGAAAGACACCCAGATGGTCTAGTACATTCCTAAGGCTTAAGCTCAGTAAAGCAGCAGCAGGGTAATTCCAAACATCCTCAGAAGGTTTGACAAATTTTCCAGATCCCTCCTGCAAGCCTTGTTGAGTATATTCAGAAAGCCTTGTCTGATATGTGCCTGTGTGTTGTCTTTGGGACACGCATAATGATAATAACAAATACCGAGCATCGCCCTATTAAATTCTTCACATACATTAGCCCATTTAGTTGGCAAAATAGCCTTGGAAGTCAAGATTAACATCCCGGTTTTAGAGAACAGGACACGGGGGTGTGGGTAGCGGTGTAGCTGCAAATATGTCTTAGCACAGCGAAAGAGAGCTGAGATCAGAACCAGTTGGTCTGACTCCGAAGCCCTCACCCTACACAGGTCACCTCTTAGAGCTTCAGAGGAAGGGCCCGAGCCTCAGGCAAGCATGCCACGGATGCTTCCTAGACTGTTAAATCTCTTTCTTACTCACATGCTGCCTTACACTTGAGTCCAAAATAGTTGCAGTGATCAGAGAAGTCAGCTGAACCAAGAAGGGCGCCGCTATCCGGTTCAGTGTCTCCATGACAACGTCCGATTATTCCTGCACCTATAGACTTCCAGTGCCTTGTATATTTCAGAACGATTGGGGGTTTCCTGTGGTGATGCCTGATAAAAGGAAATTTAGAGCAGCTAATATGTCTCTTTTTGTAGGACCCGATATTTGTGGATTTGATATCAAGAAAGTTCACGTTATTTTACACTTCAAGAATCAGTATCACTCAAACAAGAAATCAATCAGGTGTAAGGTAAACGCTTCTGTGTTCAAAGCTGTGATTGTATTAACTCTTTTTTTTTTTTAATGTTTATGTACTTATTTTGAGAGAGAGAGAGAGAGAAGGGAAAGGGCGGAGAGGGAGGGAGAGAGAGAATCCCAAGCAGGCTCCACACTGTCAGCACAGAGCTTGAACTCACATGCTCTGAGATCATGCCCTGAGCTGAAATCAAGAGTCGGACGGACTCAGCCACCCACCCACCCGTGTTAACTCTTAATGATAACATAAATTTAGAGAAAATAGTTTTGATCTTAAAATCCGTCACTGAGCCAGGGATGGGGCTTAGCAAACACACCCCTGTGTCCCAGGTTTCCAGTTTAGCAGGCTTGTCGGAGACACTTGCGTGCTCCTTTGACTTGTTTTCTGAGGTTTGTACCCATCGGGAGGGCATACTCACTTTTTACCGTGAGCTGTGACATTGCGTTATAATTTGCCTTATAAGTTACAATAGTATAGTCACACTTCAGCTGTATCCGTCCTCACCATGGACTAAAGTATTCAGGATGGGAAGCAAAACATCCTGGAGAAAGTAATTTTCAAAATACCAAAACATTTACCAATGGGAATGTTTCTAAAGTGAAAGCATACTTGTTTACTTTTTGCCACGGATCCTGTGAAAATAACACTTGTTGCCGCGGGGCCCGCTTCCTAACTCCATGGCCCTGCCCAGGGCTTCTCCAAACAGGCAGCTTGCCTCGGGTCCCTGGCGCTGGGCCTACGGAAGGGAAGTACACTTCCCGTTGTACCCCCTCTGTTTGAATGTAGCCACCAGGAAGCAGGGGCCCAGAGCTTCCACATGGTGGGGGGGCCCTCTATGAATCTGGATAAATCTGGGCAGGAGGCCGGGGTGCATTGGAGAGCACAGTGACTGCATGGAGGGGAAGTGTCCATAATCGCCTCTTACTCAGTCCTGACCCAAGCAGGGCTGTGCTTGGTCTCCACACCAAGCCCCAGTGAGCCTCCTGTTGGCAGCCGGGCTCCTCTTGGGCTCCCACCCACCGACTTGTGGCTGCAAAGGATCATCAGGTCCTCTTTATATATTTATTTATTTTTAATGTTTTTTATTTATTTCTAGGAGAGAGAGAGAGAGAGACAGCGTGAGCAAGGGAGGGTCAGAGAGAGAGGGAGTCACAGACTGAAACAGGCTCCAGGCTCTGAGCTGGCTGTCAGCACAGAGCCCGACACGGGGCTCGAACCCACGAACCGCAAGATCATGACCTAAGCGAAAGTCGGACGCTTAACCGACTAAGCCACCCAGGCGCCCCATCATCAGGTCCTCTTTAAATGGAGAGGCCTGCCGTCCCTGCTGTGGGGGTGAGGGAGAGCTCGAAGGCCAACTTAGTGCACAGGTTTTACAACTGATTCCCCGAGAAGTTGTTCAGTTGCACATCGGATGTGTGGGAGAGACTGGGGATGACACTACAGAGGCCGTGAAGTCTGGCGTGCGCTGTGCTGGGGAGGTCAGAGCGTGACCAGCACCGGGTGGCAAGGCTCTGGGGCCCTGAGCGGCTCCCGCAGGCTGATGTTGCCGTCAGATGTGTGCTATTTCTGCACCTGTTAGAAAAAGAAAAGATGCTTCTGTGGAAGGAGCACTGACTCACAGCAGGTAGTTGGCGTTCCAGTCTTCCCAGTGAGGGAGGAGCAGCGTCTCCAGTGGGTCTGATTCACTCTTCGATGCTGTGAAGGAAAGGCTGAGAATCTCCCCTGCAGGTGGTGGTCAGCCCTCAGGGGGCTTCAAGGAGAGGGTCAGATCTGCATGTTAGAGAAATACCTTGGATGTTCTGGGGGGCAGGGGCCGGAGGGATGGGGTGATTGATAGGCAGGGAGAAGGGTGAGGCTGTTAGGCCAAGGCTTCAACGGGATGCAGAACATGGGACCACTTTTGACAGATAATTCAGGGGTGGGACCCAAAGGACTTGGTGATGTTTGGAATTCGGCTCCTAGGTATGTGGACGATGAATCTCAGCAGCACTGCTATTAATCAGGGAAAACAAAGACCAGTGAGGGGCCAGGGCACACGTGAGAGCTGTTTGGAACTGTTGTTTGTAAAATCCTGGCAGACATCCAGGTAGAGGTGTCCAATAAGTTGTTGGAAACTCCGCTCTGAAGCTCAGGCCAATGGTTGGAATTAAAGATCCTGGCTTGGATCCATTGCATATGTGCAGGAGTGGATGTTAGCCCTCAGGAGACTCTGCACTTGTGGTCAAATCCTGGAAGGTGCCAGCAACCTGGCCAATGAGTCCAAAGTCTAAATTAGGAAAGGTGAGAGGAGACAAAGACGGGCAGAGAGCGAGGAGAGAGCATGGGGAGAAGCGTGTTGTCAGCTGTCACAGTGAGCTACAGAGGCTGAGAGGAACACAGAGCAGACAGAGCCATTGCCCATGGTGTTGACAGCAGCCTGTCTGTCCTGCAGAGCAGAGCAGGGGGTACTGAAAAGGCTTTTACTCTTGGCTCTTAGCAGGGGGAGAATCCTCCTGATGCAGCCTTTAAGAGGCTGAGACAGTGGTTCCCAAACCTAAGCAGTGTCAGCACCTCTGGAAGGTCCGTGAAGGACACTAGAGGGTTCACTCAGGTGCTGATACAACAGGTCAGGCTGACCCGGTGGCAGACATTTCTCGGGCAGCCCCAGTGACAATGACCGGGTAGCCCCACTTTGAGAACCGATAGCTGCCGGAGTGTGGCGCCGGAGTCCCCTCTGCTGCTGACAGGCAGGCACATCCTGGGCACCCCAACCTCCCCAGAGGTTGCCCATCTACCTGCCCATCTACCCCCCCATCTCTCACTTATTGAATACTTGCTGAATCCTTCCCTTGTGTCTGGCCTGGGGTTTTTAACTGTGACCAAGAGATGTACCAGGCCTGCCCTCGCAGAGCTTAAATTGTTGGGCAGCTCAGAACGCTAGGAAGCTCCCCTCTGTGTTGAACAACAGACTGGGCTTCATTCGGTATCTTTCAGAACACGGAACAGGAAATTGTTTTCCGCACAACTTTTCATAAACCAAACAGGCGTTTGGCTTACACAAAGACCCCTGTCATAACCACCTGTGGGATTCTAGGTGGGAACCATTATCTACACAGAAGGGAATCAGCCACTCCAGAGAAGTCAGCTGGTGGTGAGGAAGTTTTCTACAAGGGGGTGATTTCTTCTGTAGGCCACATTTTGTAGTCAAGTCAACCCCTGCCCTCAGAAATGCTCTTCTGGCTGTTTGTAGCAATGCTTTGATCAACAGCTACTTAAATCACATAGTAGACCTGCCCTGAAATGTCAAAGTCTCATCCTTACCCTTTCTCCCCTTAAAACGTTCAGGTTGATGGATTTACCCACCTCTATGCTCTGGTCTTAAGACCAGACCTCACTTACGAAGTGAAAATTGACGGTCAATCCATCGAATCCGGTGACATCGAGTATGACTGGAATCTGACGTCACTTAAGAAGATGGAGAAGTTCTCCGCAGAGTCCAAGGATGGGGACCAGGCACAAGATGACAAATCCCAGGTGTGCATTTTCCGCGAACAACCCCACAGGGCGTGCCAGCGGAGTTTGTGAGTATGCAGGTCCTGTGCGCTTGCTGCAGGGCTGGTGACCGTGATCCCCACATGGTCACAATCAAAGTGCCCTCCCTGGAGCATTTGCCGCCAAAACCAGCCGTGTAGCTCCGCCCTTCCAGGGATTGTGAAAGGGTCTTACAATATCTGAGATGAAATCGAGCAAGTTTTGTTTTTTTAACTGATCCGTTTTTGTTTTTGTTTTGTTGTTGTTGTTGTTTTATTTATTTCTAGGAGAGAGAGACAGCGTGAGCAGGGGAGGGTCAGAGAGAGAGGGAGACACAGACTCTGAAACAGGCTCCAGGCTCTGAGCTGGCAGTCAGCACAGAGCCCGACGTGGGGCTCGAACCCACGAACCGCGAGATCATGACCTAAGAAAGTCGACGCTTAACTGACTAAGCCACCCAGGCGCCCCAACTGATCCGTTTTTTTTAAAGGATAATGCATCAGCAATCTTTATAATAATGATTTTTTTAAAAATTTTGCTATTTTGAATTCGAACATGGAGTAGTTTTTGAGCATCACAACCAAGACTCAGTTAACATGATGTGTCTGCATGAGTTTCCTAGGGTTGCTTAACAAAGGACCACAAAGTGGGTGGCTTGAAACGACAGAAGTGTATTGGGGGGGGTGCCTGGGTGGCTCAGTCAGTTGAGCGTCCGACCTCAGCTCAGGTCACAGCCTCACGGTTCGTGAGTTTAAGCCCCACCTTGGGTTCGCTGCTGTCAGCAGAGCCTGCTTCTGATCCTCTGTCTCCCTCTCTCTCTGCCCCTCCTCCACTTGTGCTCTCTCAAAAATGAATAAAAAATTAAAATAATGACAGAGGGACACCTGGTGGCTCAGCTGGTTAAGCGTCTGACCTCAGCTCAGGTCATGATCTCACGGTTTGTGAGTCCAAGTCCCGTGTCAGGCTCTGTGCTGACAGCTCAGCGCCTGGAGCCTGCTTCGGATTCTGTGCCTCCCTCTCCCTCTCTGCCCCTACCCGACTCACGCTCTGTCTCTCTCAAAAATAAATAAACAGTAAAATTAAAAGAACAAACAAAAACCAAAGCGCAGAATGGCAAAGAAACTGACCTTGGAGCCCTCTGGCTGTGCAGGAGAGGACACAGGTCTTAGGATGAAAGTCCTCGCTGCCTCTGAGCTACAGGGTTGCCAGCTAGCAGCGCTGTGTGCCTTAGGGCTGAGCGTACTTGAGGTGGGTCCCTGGTGGAGCCTAATCACACGTCCAGAAGCTGGCCCCCAAACTGGCCATGTTTTCTCCATATGTTCAGTTCCGTGTGAGCTCCTAAGGAAATTAGTTCATTATGGCATTATGATTTAATAGCCTGCGATTATAAGGAGCCAGCTACTCGGGTTGCATTGCACCCATTTCCTGGTCCCAGCACAAGAGTGGCTTCATCTGTTGCCAGTTGAGGTGAGCAAAAAGCAGACGGGAGCCGCCAAATCTTACATGCCAATCATTGAGAAATATGCAATATTTCACAGATACGCAGTATCATGGAAAAGCCCCAGTCTTTTTTTGTTTGTCAGTTTTTGAGAAAGAGTGTGCGTGAGCAGGGGAGGGGCAGAGAGAGGGGGAGATAGAGGATCCCAATGGGCTCTGTGTTGACAGCAGCAAACCTGATGCAGGGCTCAAACTCAAGAACTGTGAGATCATGACCTAAGCTAAAGTCGGACGCTTAACCAACTGAGCCACCCAAGTGCCCCAGGCTAAGTGCAAAATGTTATAATTTTTCAGATATTCTGAAAGAGAAAATATCATTATACACAACTTTTATGTTTTCGTGTTTTTTTTTAAGTTTTTATTTATATATTTTGAGAGAGAGAGAGTACAAGCAGGGGAGGGGCAGAGAGAGAGGGAGAGAGAGGATCCCAAGCAGGCTCCATGATGTCAGCACAGAGCCCAACGTGGGGCTCGAACCCATGAACCATGAGATCATGACCTGAGCTGAGATCAAGAGTCAGATGCTGAACGAGCTAAGCCACCCAGATGCCCCCTGTTTTTATATGTTTATCTGAATATTAATCTATAGCGCCTTTTCTTCATCGATTTATTTTTTTTTTTTAGTTTTAAAAAAATGTTTATTTTTGAAAGAGAGGGAGACAGAGAGCAAGAGGGGGAGGAACACAGAGAGAGGGAGACACAGAATCTGAAATGGGCTCTAGGCTCTGAGCTGTCAGCACAGAGTCTGACATGGGGCTAGAACCCACAAACTGAGATATCATGACCTGAGCCCAAGTCGGATGCTGAACCGACTGAGCCACCCAAGTGCCCCATCCTCATCCATTCATTTATTCAACAAGTATTTGTTCAACACCTCCTAAGCCATATACATATACATATATATAGATGTGTGTATATATGAGTGCATGCATACATGTGTATATGCGTATACAAGTGTACATGTATGTTAATGTGTACACGTGTATCACACACACGTTATACATGTGTGTTCATATGTCGTATGCATGCACATGTGCGTGTATGTGTATGCATGTATCTATATGTGTATACTGTGGCTGTTAATATATACATATATGTACATAGCGTCTAAATAACATAACTGCTTTTCTCCTGCTACCCAGCAATCCCCGTGTAAATTCTGGAACATTTCTTGGTTGTCCAGCCCCTCTCTCTGGAACATTCTATATATGACTGTGATGTAGAAGACAGACCACCTAACCAGCAGTGACTGTGTGGCCCCGCCCCCCGACATCACTTTTGTCCCATCATTTTTAACTTTAGCCTCTCTGTTGAGTTTTCCAGACTTTTGTTCCTCTCACCAGCTTGGGAAGGGTGGTGTGATCACGCCGAGGCTTAGGGGGAAAATCCGGGCAGCGTGTGGCCCTGAAACCCTCCGTGGGACTGAGAACACTTAGCACTTGGCCCCTTGATCACCAAATTGGTGGGCAAATTGCGACCAGGGCCGTAGGCCTGCTACTGCCTCTTGGTAGCTAAGAATTTCTTTTCCCAAATCTGAGATTCGATTCCTCCCTCCCCCCCCCCCATGTTTGAGGACTGGGAGAAGCATTTTCTGGATGCCAGTGCCAATAAGCCAAGCGACTGGAACAGCAAACTGGACGGGGACTGGCAGGCGCCGATGCTGCAGAAGCCTCCGTACCAGGTGGGTGGCATCTCTTCCCCACGCTGCCCCGTGGTGGCCCTCCCCCGCCTCCGCCTGCGTCCCTCCGGACGTCCACTTAGGGTCTGTCGTTGCAGGGTGGCCTGAAGCCAGAAGGTATAGACAAAGACGTTTGGCTCCATCAGAAGCTGAAAAACACCAACTATCTGACAGAGTACGACCTCTCAGAATTTGAGAACATCGGTGCCATTGGACTGGAGCTGTGGCAGGTCACTTGGCCTTACATTTGCTATCACCCAGGGGCACCTGGGGGGGGGCCTAGTAAGCTGAGCGTCCGACTTGATTTCTGTTCAGGTCATGATCCTGGGGTCTTGGGATGGAGCCCCGTGTCAGGCTCAGCGCCTGAGCATGGAGCCTATTTAGGATTCTCTCTCTCTTTCTCTCTCTCTCTCCTCCTCCTCCTGCCCCTCCCCCCATAAATAAGTAAGTAAGTAAGCAAATAAAATAAATAAATAGATAGATAGATAGATAGATAGATAGATAGATAGATAGATAGATAGATAGATAAATAAATAAGTTGGCTGTAGTTTTATAACTCTGAGCTTCAGCCTAAACTGCATTTGCATAGCTGGTATTCCTTGAGCTCCTACTGTGTGTCTGATACTCCTTGAATTCCTACTATGTGCCTGGTACCCATACCTGGACTCAGGACATAATTCAGCCATGGATAGAACAAACATCCTTCTGCCCCCCCCCCTTTTTTTTTTATATTTCCTGTCTGCCTCCCTGCCCTCTGGGAATTTGTCACTCCTCAGCCTGGAGCTGACCTGTGGGCCCCATCAGCTCTAGGACAAGATTGCAGCTTCTGATGTTTGCAGGGTCCAGGGTGGAGCCCGAGATCCTGCCTCCCCAGCAAGCTCCAGGTGGTGCTGCCGCTGCCCACAGCCAGCTTTACCCAGTAAAGTTCTCGGGCAGTGGTGGGCGGACATCACAGAGCGCTCTAGTCCCTCGAGTGCTTGTGAGTCTCCATGCCCAGGTAGCACCCAGACCAGTGAAATCAGCATCCCTGGGGGTGAGGCATCAGGAGTTTCTAAGCTTGCGAACCAGTCCCTTGGAGGGAAGGGGCGCTTCAGAAATGGGTTTAAGCACCTGCTGCTGTGGAGATCCAGTCACCATTAGGGCCCTGAACCACATACAATTGCTTCTGGGTACAAAGTTGTCATATTTCTCACATCAGTAAGGAAGGCCTTATTTTCATCCACAGGTGAGATCAGGCACCATTTTCGATAACTTCCTGATCACAGACGATGAAGCGTATGCTGACAATTTTGGCAAAGCCACTTGGGGGGAAACTAAGGTATGACACACACAATGGGCTTTTTGCTCATTATTCATTTATTTCTGTACTTGAGTGTAACATACAGGAAAGAGCTTGATGGATTTTTATTAGTGAACATCCCACCAAGATCAAGGGACAGACCGGTACCAGAGTTCTGGAAACCTCCTCACACCCTCTCCCTGCCCGTAGCTGCCCCTCCCCTCCAACGAACCACTATCCCACGACCATACATTTGACCCCCTTTTGAAATTTGTATAACTGAGCCATCCAATACTCACTCATTCAGGCAGCGCTGTGAGGTTCATATTATCGAATACAGCAGCAGCTCGTTCTTACTGGGTGAATATTCCAGAAGGTATATATCTGTTCTCTGTTGACGCAGCTTTGGATTGCTTCCAGCTTGTGGCCTCACTGATTAAGCTGTTACCATCATTCCCGTGCCTGCCTTTCAGTGGACACATGTCCAGGCCAGGAGAGGCTGGGTCACAAGGTCCCACACAGCCCATCGGTTTTCAATGTGTCATCCTCTTTTCTGTTTCCTTCTGCAGTGGATGAGGGTTACGGTTTATGCCGCATCTTTGGCCACACCTGGTATCATTGTCAGTTGTTGACAAGTCAGATTTACTGTAGTGTAATATACATACGGTAGGATTTACCCTTTTTTGGTGTAGAAGTCCACGGCTTTTGACAAACGCATACAGTTGTGAAACCACCAACAAAGATCCAGAGGCAGGGATGCCTGGGTGGTTCAGTCGGTTAAGCATCTGACTTCAGCCCAGGTCAGGATCTCATGGTCCATGGGTTCAAGCCCCACATCGGGCTCTGTGCTGACAACTCGGAGCCTGCAGCCTGCTTCAGATTCTGTGTATACGTGTGTCTCTCTCTCTGCCCCTCCCCAGCTCACGTTCTGTCTTTCTCTCTCAAAAATAAACATTAAAAAAATTTTTTTAAAAAAGATCCAGATGTAGAACATAGGATCATCACCCCCCAAAGTCTCCTTGGGCCCTTTGTAGCCAAAGCCTCTCCCACTTCAGGCCTCCACCAATCTGGTATCTGCCCCTACAGCCTCGCCTTTCCCAAGTGTCACATAAATGGATTGCCCTAGCCTGTCGTCGTTTTGAGCCTGCTCCTCAAGCATAATGTGTCTGAGATTGAGCCATGTTGTTGGGGTGTCAGCCAGTAATTGGTTTCTTCTTATCGCTGAGTAGTTTTTTTTAAATTTTCATTCTTAAAATTTTTTTTCAAGTTTATTTATTTACTTTGAGAGGGAAAGGAAGCAGGGGAGGGGCAGAGAGAGAGGGAGAAAGAGAGAATCCCAATCCCAATCCACACTGTCAGCACAGAGCCCGATGAAGGGGCTCCAACTCACGAGCCGCGAGATCACGACCTGAGCCGAGATCAAGAAGTCAGACACTTAACCAACTGAGCCCCCCAGACGCCCCATTGGTAGTTTTCTCTGCTCACCAGTTGGGTTGTTTCCAATTCTTGACATATGAACAAAGCTGTTATAACTATTTATTTACAGGTTATTTTGTGTGTGGATGTGGGCTTTCAGTTCTCCGGGATAACTAGCCGGGAATAGTCGGGTCCTACAATAGATGTTTGCCCCCATAGGATACTGCCAGGCTGTTCCTGGAGGGGCTGGGCTCTCTCGCATCCTCACCGGCGCTGGGGATTGTGGGTTTCTCCAGCTTTGTAGTAGTGTCTCTGGTTTTAGTTTTCTTACCCTGATAACAAATGAAGGTTGGCACTGTTTTATGGCTTTTGTGGCCATTTGGATATCCTTTTTTTGTGAACTGCTTGAGTTTTATTTATTGTTTCAATTGAAGTGTAGTTGGCACACAATATTATATTGGTTGCAGGGGTACCATATAGAGACTCAACATTTATATGCAGTAAGAAATGCTCACCACAATAAGTCTCGCTAACACTCTTCACCATACAAAGTTATTACAATATTATTGACTATATCCTGCACATGACATCCCCATGACTTATTTATATTTTATACCTGGCAGTTTGTACTTTTTGATCCCCTCGACTCATTTTGCCCACCTTCTTTCACTCCCCACCCTCCACCGTGTCTGGTAAGCACCAACCTGTTCTCTGTAGCTATGAGCTTGTGCGTTTTTCTTTTTCAATTCCACATACAAGTGAGATCATATGGTATTTGTCTTTCTTCCTCTTACTTATTTCACTTAGCATAATGCCTTCAGGGTCCATCCATGTCGTTGCAAAGGGCAAGATTTCATTCTTTTTTATGGCCGAGTAATATTCCACTGTGTGTGTGAATCATATTTTCTTTACCTGTTCATTGGTCGATGGACAATCTGATTGCTTTCAGTCTTGGCTATTATAGATAATCTGCAATAAACATGGGGGCACAGATGTCCTTTGAGACAGTGCTTTCCTTTTCTTCAGATAAACACCCAAAAGTGGAATTACTGGATTATATGGAATTACTATTTTTAATTTGGGGGCAAGCATCATACTGTTTTCTGTAGAGGTTGTACCCATTTACATTCCCACCCACAGCATCTGAGGGATCCCTTTTCTCTATGTCCTTGGCCAGTGTTTCTTATCTCGTGTTTTTTTTGATAGTAGCCATTCTAACAGGTATGAAGTGATATCTCGTTGTGGTTTTAATTTGCGTTTTTCTGATGATGAGTGATGTTGAGCATCTTTTTTCTGTGCCTGTTGGCCTTCTGTATGTCTTCTTTGGGAAATATCTATTCAGATCCTCTGCCCTTTTTTTCCATCAGATATTTTTTGCTCTTAAGTTGTATAAGTTCTTTATACTTTTTGGATAAGAACCTCTCATTAGATACGATTTGCAAATATTTCCTTCCTTTCGGCGGGTTGCCTTTTCATTTTGTTGATGGTGAGGGAGTCATTTCTTCTTGAATCTGACTTCTCCCAGAAAGCCTTACTAAAACTCCTTTTCAGTAATGACCACGGGAACCTTCTTGATGTTATCTGCACTGCTAACCCTTGTGTTGATCACATGTGCCTGGATTTTCCCAGTTAGGCTCAGAGGACTGCCCGTTCACTGCTCAGCTGGTTGAAGGACAGGGGCCCAGGTACTCTGAGAACAGAAAGAAGTGGGTGGGTGTATTTGTGTCCTGCGGCCGCTGTAACAAATTACCACAAACTGGCTGGCTTAACACAACACAGATCCATCACGTCACAGTTCTGGAGGCCCGGAGTCCAAAATCACTATCAGTACACTGAAATCAAGGCCTCAGTGGGGCCATGCTCCCTCCAAGCGCTCTGCAGGAGCGTCCTTCCTTCGCCTCTTGCAGCCTCTGGTGGCTCCTAGTGTTCCTTGATTTGTAGCCGTGTGGCTCTGATTTCTGCCTCTGTCTTCACGTGGTCTTCTCCTCTGTGTATGTGCCCAATCTCTCCCTGCCTGTCTCCTACGAGGACGCTGGTGATGGAATTTAGTGTCCATTTGATGACCCAGGATAATCTTCCCACCTCAACATGCTTAACTTAATCATACTTGCAAAGACCCTTTTCCCATACAAGGTCCCAATTACAGGATCCAGGGATTAAGGCCGGGCATCCTTGGGGCCTCTTTGAAGCTGTGGTGTGGAGGTTTGTAGAAGGCAAGGGCAGGCTGAAGGTGGACCCCTGGTCCACTCACTGGAAACACAGCCCCCAGCGGCTAATGTCTCATATGTCTGTTTCTTTCTCCAAGGGCCCAGAAAGGGAGATGGACGCCATACAGGCCAAGGAGGAAGTGAAGAAGGCCCGTGAGGAAGATGAGGAGGAGCTGCTGATGGGCAAGTTTGGTGGGCAAGAAAACAGTTTCCAGAGATTTCATAGGAGGGACGAATTTTAGTCATTCCCACCCCAGATAAAGATGATTGGTAAAACCTCGTTTCTACTGTAATCTACATTTAAGAGTACAAACATCAACCTATGTGGTAATCTGTCCAATTTTCTTTGAAAACGTTCCTTTGCTTCTCAGGGGGGTCGGCCTGGCTTTCCCTGGGGCCCCCTCCCTGCTGTGCACAGAGAGGTTTTCTCTCGACAAACCTGAGTGCTAGGAGCCAGAGGCCCTAGTCTGGCCCAAATCATGATGCCCTTCTCTTAGCCCCAAAAATGTTTTCTAAATAAAAGTTGGTAAAACTGATTTTGAAAACTTTTTTTCCCTGCAGGCTGTAAATTACTGATAGCATATGCTAACCTTTTCCAATACAAATCTTTTTCTTTTTTTTTTAAATTTATTTTTGACAGAGAGGCACAGTGTGAGCAGGGGAGGGACAGAGGGAGAGGGAGACACAGAATCCGAAACAGGCTCCAGGCTCCAAGCTCCAAGTGCTCAGCACAGAGCCCAATGCGGGGCTCGAACTCACAAACTCCGAGATCATGACCTAAGCCGAAGTCGGACCCTTAACCAGTTGAGCTACCCAGGCGCCCCTTTAATATTTTCATTAAAAAAGATTTAAAAAAAAATTTAAGTAGACTCCACACCCAATATGGGGCTTGAACTCATATAACTCCAAGACCAAGAGTCAAATGCTCTACTAACTGAACCGGCCAGGTGCCCCAAATAATTTGCCTTTTTAAAGCCCTACATAGCAGCCTTCTGATTTGAAGACACCCATTTTCACACAGAAATATGTGTTGGAAAGTAATACAATTTAGGACATCAGGAATTTGAGTCCAGTGATATTACAAATAAGCAGAAAACATTAGAAATTATATGTGACATACTGCTGGGTGATCAATGCGAAAAGTCTGCTGCGGAAGTGAAATTCTGGCAAGTTTTGTTCTCGCTTTGGTTGAAGGTGGCAGACCTCCAAATGTGGACTTTTTGACTGACGGCTGACAGTTTATTGGGGGCTGGTTATCGCTCTCAGAAACAAAAGACACTTTACTGGAAGTGCAGGGTTGGGATCCCACTGTCTACCTCTTTAATCTCCGAATGGTCAGAAGTGACTGAGAAAAGAGGCAGAGCCAGGCTTAGAGAGAAAAGGCTGCAGACAGTTGTGTGAAGATGGGTCAGACCCGCTCAGACCCTGCAGAGCTCAGGTTTTGGAGCACTGCCATCCTGGAGAACTTTCTGTGATGATGTTGCCCATTTGCGCCGGCCAATATAGTAGCCACTGGCCACACCTGAGCCCTTGAAATGCGGCTGGTTGCACTGAGGAATGAATTTTAAAACAGATTATAAATTAATTATAGATTAATAATAAATTATTATAAATTATTAACAGATTAATAAACATACTGGCTTTAGGGTAATTTTAGGTTCTCGGCCAAACTGAGCAGAAAGTACAAAGAGTTCCCATATACCCCCACTCCTACACCCCCCCCATCTCCACCTTCCCCCATCAATATCCCTCAACACGATGGGACATCTGTCACAGCTGATGAACCTAACACATCATTATCTCCCAGAACCCATAGTATACAGTAAGATTCACTCTTGGTGTTGTACATTCTCTGGAATGTACAAATTTAAACTTACTGAGCCAGCCTGATGGGCGGCCGCCATGTTGGACGGCGCAGCCCTGTCTGGTGAGAGAGGCCCAGTGTGGTGGATCACTGCCCGTGTGGTGGGTACAGGGGTAAGAGGGAATCCCAGGCCTCTGGCTGGGTGGGACTCACACCACCGAGCCTCTGTTTCCAGTCAAGAGGACGCAGGAGAGTGTCTGTTGTCCTTGCCTCTGTAGGCTCTGACACCAAGGCTGGAAGCCTGCGTATAACATTTCACCGACACCTGCACCCATTGGTGTCCTGTCATGTTCTGTCAGAAAGAAGTGGAAAAAGCAGGTGGAGAGGAGAAGCCATTTTTTTCAGGCTTCTGCTGGCACCTTAGGCCATGGTGAGAACAAAGCAGGGACTTTAAGGATGGGCAGAAACAGCAGTGGCTGGTGAGGGCGGGCATCTGGGTTCCTGCTCAGGGCCCAGTGATTCTGGGCTTTGGGGTAACACCTTTTTCCCTTTTGACCTTTAGTCTTAGAAGGGCTAGCAGCTTCCTACAGTTACTAATCTTTAGGCAACCTTATATTCCTGTTCTGTTTTTCCCATACTTTTGTACTCATTCTCCTATACAAAATGTCCTCTGTGGTAAATATCTAAAATGATTTTTCCTGGGATGCCTAGGTCACTTAGTCAGTTAAATGTCCGATCTTGGTTTTGGCTTCTGTCATGATCTCGTGATTCATGGGTTCATGCCCTGTATTGAGCTCCATGCTGTCAGCACAGAGCCTGCTTGGGATTCTTGCTCTTTCCCTCTGTCTCTGCCCTTCCCTTGGGTGCGTTCTCTTTCTTTCTCTCTCAAAATAAGTAAGTAAATTTAAAAAATATTTAAGAAAATAAAATGACTTTTCCTTATGGAACACAGACTAATAAAGCACTCAAGACAGCTAAAAGCATCCATCACCACACCTGCACCACTAGGGCTTTCTGGTTGACCGAATCCCTTCCATCCATCCATGCTCAGTACATTTTGCCTGCTGCATCCAGAGTCGCCATTCTAGAACACAAACCTGATCATGTTCAAAACCCTCTGGTGGCTTCCCATTGCTCTTTTTGGGGGAAGGGGGCAGAGGGAGAGGGAGAGAGAATCCTTTTTTTTTTTTTTTTAATGATTATATTCATTTTAGAGAGACAGAATGAGAGTAGGGAAGGGCAGAGAGAGGGAGACGCAGAATCCGAAGCAGGCTCCAGGCTCTGAGCTGTCAGCATAGAGCCCCAACTGGGGCTCGAACTCATGAGCCATGAGATCATGACCTGAGCCGAAGTCAGACGCTCAACTGACTGAGCCACCCAGACGCCCCTTCCCATTGATCTTTATACGGGGAACAGAGGGGTGAAGGAGCATGAAGAGACTGAAAGCTTAGAGCAGACTGCAGAGCACTCTCAAGAGGAGGCCAGATGACACATGGTCTCACATCACTGCTCTTTACTCAGGGGTGTCTCATAAGACCAGCAGCAGCTTTTGAGACTCTGAAATGGAAGAGGGAGACAGGAAGCTGTGCCCCACCCCGAGATCACATGGCCTTTCAGCTTGCCGGTCTGAGCAACAGGGCCTGGTCAGGCTCACTGTGCCACCATCACAGGAGGGCCGGTAAGGGGAGCCCATCTGCCCTGCAGAGTCCTTGCGGTCAGCTGCCTGGCTGGACCTTCCTCTTCACCCTGGTAGTGGAATCTGGCCACAGATGCGTGTCTGTCCCTAGCCATTGGAAGACAAAACGTCTAAGAAATAAATGCCCCCTCCAGTACCGACTCTCCAGCAAACATCAGGCGCCTGCTCAGTGCCAGGCACAACGTGAGACACGGAGGTGTAACAAAAAACAAAAGCAAGCATATATTACCATTCCCACTTCTCAGAAGAGGGGACTGGGGGCTCTGAGAAAGTACTTAAGTGACTTGCCAAGGTGATTTGCCTCCTGCTAGAAATGGGAGCTGGGAAATCATCACCCACCCCACACACGTACACCCTATCCTGGGAACAGGCAGCGTTGCTGGGCACGGCGAGGTTTCTGACGCTCTGCGGGGTGCGCAACAACCTGCCCATAAGGATTTGCCTGACGCACGGGAAAGGGAATGGCACCTGAAGGAATGACAGCATGTCAGACTTAAGTAGCGGGCGGAGGATTAAAGGGACAGAAATGCCTGACTCACACCGTGGGACCCGCGCGCCCCACCGGCCCCGCCCCCTCCTGGCCTGGGGGAGGTGTGCACGGCCCCGCCCTCGACCCGCCCTCGACCCCGCCCCTTCCGTTTCGATTGCGCGTGCGCGGCCCTGCTTCGGCCCCGCCCCCTCCCGGACTCAGCTGCGCGCGCACCGCCCCTCACACCCGTGCGCACGCTCGGCCCCGCCCCCGTCTCCCCGGCGCTCGGAGCCCGAGTCGGCGGGAAGATGGCGGCTCCGCTCATCCCGCTCTCCCAGCAGGTANAGAGGGGCCTGTGGGGAGGGAGGGCGAGTGGGAGGGCGGTCCTGAAGGTGACAGGCCGGCCCGGCCCGCGGCCTCCCGCTCCCTGGCGACCCTCTGCGGGCGGCGTCCAGGCGGGGCTGCTGCACGGTTGTGCATAGTTCAGGGCCCGGGCCCGGCTACGCGTCCGGCCTTAGCCGCGGCTCCCAGACCGGGCGATGCACGGTGGCACTAGGCTCTCACTCGGGGAGGTGGGCGAGGGGAGCGAGCCTTTCTGTGGGTGCGACGGCCCCGCGAGTCTTTGTTTTCTGCCGGGTCCCAGCGCCGGGGAGGATGGTGTCCCCGCCGGGGTGGAGGGCAGACCCCTGCCAGAGCCAGGACCCTCCAGCAGAGCGATCCCGGACTCATCCCTCTCTCCCTTACGAGCTGTTTCTGCGACCCTTAAATTGAGAAAGAGGAGCTCGCACGTCTCCTTTCTGCGTCTTCAGATCCGCCTGATGGTCTCATTAAGGGGCAGTAACAGCGGCGCGACACATATAACATGCAAAGAAGAGCCTTGCGCAGGCAGCCTTGCTTTCTGGGAGGGACGTTCATTTATCTGTCGGTCCGATGTGCGTTGGGCCAGGTGCTGGGAGCGCAGCAGTCACCCAGACAGACAAGGTCGCTGCTCTCCTGGAGGTGACACTCTTACGGGGACTAGAAACTACCTGTGTCCTGCCAACAACAGCTGCCTTTATTTGCTGAATCCTTGTGTTGTACCAAGCACCATGTTATAAGCACTTTGTCTGAATTATCTGGCACGGACTTGGACTGAAGAGAGAAGACGCAGGGTCATATCATCTTGCCTTTTAGTTCTTGGCTCTGTCATTTATTCCTCTGAGTGTCCTTGGATGAAGCCCTTAGAACTCATTTGGAAAATGGAAATTATAAAACATATAGGGATAATGTGAACATTAAGCATGTAAAGCGCTTAGAACAGTGCCTGGCACATCAAAGCACTCCGTGGTACTGTAATTATTACCATCATCTAATTCTCTGGCAGATTGGGACATACAGGAATGTAGACCACAGCGGTAAGAATGCTGTGGTAAGAATGCTGAACCTTAAGAGAGCTGATAGATAGGTTGGCATGCCTGGTCACCTTTTCCAAGGAGAGAGACGTACACACCTACCTGCTAAATCTTACAGGAACCAGCCAATTTCTGGGGCACCTGGGTGGCTCAGTCGGTTGAGCGTCCGACTTCGGCTCAGGTCATTATCTCATCGTTCATGGGTTTGGGCCCCGCGTCAGGCTCTGTGCTGACAGCTAGCTCAGAGCCTGGAGCCTATTTCAGATTCTGTATCTCCCTCTCTCTCTGACCCTCCCCTGCTCATGCTGTCTCTCTCTCTCTCAGAAATAAAACATTAAAAAAAAAAAAAACTAGCCAATTTCTAACACTGTCAGGAAATTAAAAGTATTAAAGACCAGTGGTTATTAATTAATATGTCCTATAACAGATATGAAAGTGCTATGTAGACTACGTGCTCTATAGGTAGAGGGTATTATTATGCTATAATTTAGGATTTGTGTGTTAGGGAGTGAAACTCACTTAGGCTCACTTAATGAGAAAGTGCTCCCATTTTGGGGGGGGTGTGGAAATCTTTCTAAAACTTCCTATCAAACTTTGACAGCCCTAATTTGAACTTGATGACAATAGTGGCTAATGGTCATTGAGTGCTTTGGAGTTTAAGCGCTTTCTAACACATTGGCGCTTATCCACACAACAAGGAAAGGGGAATTCTTATTTTACTGATGCAGAATTAGGTTCAGAGGGAGGCGGTGGTTTGCTACGGTGAGTGGAGGAATGAAAACGTGATTGGGGTCATGTGATTCACGTGCTTAGCACCCTTTGGAATCAAATCCCAGTTCTTTTTTAGGAAGCCCCCTCCTGCCTCATGCTTTCCCTGGTCCTCACACTGCAGCTGTCCTTGCTGCTTTTCTGCACTTCCCATAGTCCCAGCCTTCTCTGTCCTCAGGGGTGTCCTCACTGGCTGTTCCTTCTTCCTGAAGTGCTCTTCCCTGTCTCTTTCTTGGTGCTTTCAGTCCCCGGATCCTTTCCCTGCTTCAGGTGGTAGTTCAGACGTCATTCTTCCCAGAGGCCTTTGCTGATTGCTTGTCAAAGTAGGGCCCCCTCCGTCCCACCAGAATCGTGTCTTTTCCACACACCCCTCGGCACCAGTTGTGGTCTACACCCAGGCACCCAGGGAGAGCGGGTACAGGCTCTTGATCCTAGACCAGCTCCCAGGAGGTGTCAGATATACTCACGAAGCACCAGTGACTTATACCTACTAGTGCCATTTGCAGGTGGCTTGTCTTCTCTCTGTGTGGGGTGGGGCTAGCCGTGGGAGTTGCAAGAGACTGACAGCCAGGGGCCCATGACAAGTTTAGGTCGCAGACCTCTGTGCTTTTTCCTGTTCCTTTATACCTTTGTTGAACAAAGGCGTGACCAGGCTTTAGTCCTTCAGGTAGTTTTATAGCACTTCTCTGCACCTCTTCTTTTTTCTTTTTAAGTTTATTTATTTATTTTGAGAGAGAGAGAGAAAGAGAGAGAGAAAAGCCTAAGCAGGCTCCACCCTATCAGTGCAAAGCCTGACATGGGGCTCGAACTCACGAACCGCGAGATCATGACCCAAGCTGAAATCAAGAGTCAGATGCTTAACTGACCGAGCCTCCCCGGCACCCCTCTCCACACCTGTTCTTATGGGAAGCTCTGCTGCACCAGGTGTTCCTGTCGGCCAGGGTGTGAGGCATAGCCCCTTCCAGTGCTTTCGGTCTGGCTGAGGGATCACACAGTGTCACAGATAATTACCAGAGACTCATGGGTAGGATTCCAGGATAATTTCTGGTCGGGGCATTCAGGGACCTGCCTGGAGCGTGAGGCTGTGCTGGGGACTGACGTGTAGGGCACACTTGGAACATTCTCAGAACGTGGAATTTAGAACAAGGATGGCCAGTTGAAGGTGGGTAAAGCAGCTGCCGGCAGGGTGGCAGAGGGGAGAGGGGCAGTGTGTTTGTCTGCTGTCACCAGCACTTCTGCTATCGGTGCCTTTCCTGGTCTGCTTCACGGTCCCCCGCATCTGTGACACCTCTATCCCTGTACAGCCTCTGATGACCCTGCATAGAAATCGTGCTGTTTTGAAGAGTCAGGGTTGATTTCTCCCTCCGTTGGCGGCTCAGTGATTTCCATTTCTCTCTGCCTCTGGGCAAGCTCCCCTTTGCCTCTCCTACCCCGGAAATGCACCTGTGTCCCTCACCCCTTTGTACCACGTGGTCTCGTAAGTGACTGGTCGTCATACTATCCTTAACCCTGGTGGCCTGTCGTTGGTCGCCCTTGAGCCCCACAACACTGCGTCCTGTCTGCTCCGTCTTAGGGTCTCCCCGCAGAGCATGTCCTTGCCCCTCCAGGACCCTTCTGGAGTCCAGCCTCCTGTTTCTCCGTTCGCCACCCACCACCGCCGGACTTGGCCGCCTCCTTAGCACAGGCACAAGTTCACAGGCTGCGGCCGGCCCCCTTCCTACTTAGACTCTCCCTCCCCACACAACCATCCCCCTGCTCCAGAAGCTTCCAGCTGCTCCCCTCTGTGTCCAGCTCGACTACCCCGTGCCTGGCCTGGCCGGCTTGCCCTCCCGCACTTGCACCACCTCCATGTAAACCTTGCTCTTCCCAGTGCTCTGTTCCCGACACCCTCCATGGCTCTGTTGCCGCCACCTCATGCTGTGACCGCCTGCTGCAGCTGCGCCTGCTCCCAGAGGCCTTGCTGCTGGTGTCTTCCCTCAGTCCCACCTGAACGTCAGTTCTACATCTTGTACCTTCTGTGGGTCCCTCATGTGGCTCTTGACCTGGGAAGCACATGGGAAGCATTGGGCTTGTTGATGAAGAGAGTGTCCTGTGCCCAAGAGGTTCCACACACCCCCCTCCCCCTCGCCATTGGGGTCCAGCACCGGGAGCTTGAGACACATCATCTTCTTAATGGGTATCACATTCTGGGAGGTTTTTATTCCCGTTTCACAAAGTGAGACCCACGGAGATTTAAGTAACTTGCCAAAGTCCTAGTTGGTGGGTCGACCCCACATCCATCTGCTTTCAGAGCCCCGCTCTTTCCCCTCTTCCAGGCAGCCTGCTGGGCACCTTGCCCAGAGCAACACCCGGTGAACATGTCTGCGGCGAATGCCAAGTGCTTGGGACACTTGGTTGTCCTTTCGTCCCCCTTTTTTTTTTTTTTTTTTGCCTCTTAAAGCAATGCCAGTCTCTTTCTTACTAGAATGCTAATGGTGATGTGGTATAAATGGGTGGGTACAGAGCCAGGGTTTAGGGTAAAGATTGGCCCTGCCCCATAAGATCCAGAATTCCCTGACTGGCCTTTTGTCGTACTGACCTGAGTTGGCCTGGTTTCTGTGGACCGAGTAGCTCCCAGTTGAGAAAGAACGTACAAGTTTTGCTCCCTCTGCCCCAATTTTGAACTTTAAAGCAACTTTCTCATGCCTGGCTCTTCACCCGATCAGCTGATCCCGGAAGTGGACTCTCTTTGATCAGATGGTACCCAAGTGCTGAGTGTCATCCACTCCCTGATGCCGCAGGTCACTTCCCGTTATTGTGCCGATGGATGGACACAGCCGCCACCCCTCCAGGAGAGGCGGGTTGTCAGCCCCTCTGGGCGGTGCCCTCAGGTTCTCCCCACCCAGACCTCACCTGAGCAGCCAGCATCCACTCGGAAAGCTAGTCCACATTCTTCCCCAAAGACGCCTCTCCCTCCCCGCAATCACATGAGGTCCCTTCAGGGGGTGGGTGTTTCCCATGTTAGGGTCCCCAGATGTTCTCTCTGGGCCCTCAGTCATGCAGTATTTTCTGTATCTCCCTTTGTCATGTGCAAATTGGGCCTAACTGTTAAGTATCCGCATCCTGACAGTGGGGCGTTGGCACCTCGCAGGGTGACGGGTGGGCTGTCAGTGCCTCTTGTTCGTGGATCACGCTGTTCATTCAGCAGGCATGTGTTGGGCTGGGCTCCGCCTGGGCTGTGAGAGGTGGCAGTGACCCTGAACACAGTTCTGTCCCGTGGAGCCCAGGTTCTGAGGACCGGGGTGCAGACGGCAGGCAATGAGCAAGTCTGGTCTGTCCCACAGTCGTGTGCTTGGCGCTGTGCGGACTGTGAAGCCAAGCGTACAGTCCCGCAGGTGAGGTGGGGAAGCCTCCCTACGCAGGCGCCAAGGACTGAGCAGAAGGGGCATTTCAGATTGCTCACCTTCCCTCCCAGGGCTCCCTGCTCCGACTTATCCTCCCTTTTTATAAAGAGGTGAACTGGTTCCCGGAGGCATAGGTCACTTGTGAAAGGTCACACCCAGCAAGCGCGTGCTGACACAGCTCATCTGACGCGGGTCTGGGGCTCTGTGTTGCACTCCAGTTTCTTTTTATTTCTTGAACTGCCAAGCATTCGACAGTGTGAGGGCTTACGTGGTTTTAAACAGTGGCCATGCTCCCTAGGTAGTAGGCGCTGTGTCCCCCAGATGCTGTGCAGTCTGATGGAGAGAAGATCACCTGTTTACATTTTTATTTTATTGTCTTGATCTCATCTCCCTGGAACGTTGCAGGGGAAACAGAAAGGCTGCCTTTTCGTCTTTACGGGGGGTCAGCAGGTTTCCCTGCCGGAGTGGGTGTTGGGTGCTTCGGGGCAGATGCAGAAATGTGAGCCATGTCCGGCCCACGAGGAGAGTCGCCTTGGTCCAGGTCACAGTGGAGGCAGAGGCCGCAGGTGGCGTGAGCTGGACGAGGGGCGGGTCACATGCTTCCCTGTGGAGCCGGCTGCGTGGAGGAGAAGGGGCGTTGGCGCTGGGCCGCGGGGACGCAGGGAAGGGAGGGGGGAATGCTCTTTCAGACAGAGGCAAAGCAGAATGAACAAAGGCCAGGAGACTGGGATTCCAGCACAGAGGGCCGGATGTGAGGCCGGGGCTGAGACCTTGGGGTCCACCTCCCTCTTTTAGTTAGGGTCACGTAGGGATTAAAGGGAGAAGGTGGTTTGGTAAGTGGGACACGGTCTGTGCCTGGCCTACAGATTGGCCTGAGACAAAAGGGACTGACAGGGCATCTGCTTGCCTAGAGTGGCCGACGAGGGGGCGGGGTGAGAGAGGGAGACCTGCCTGCTGTGTGGCCCAAAGGGCCGCCTCTGCGTAGAATGCTCTGCCTACTGCAGTAGTGGGCCCAGCCTTAACATCCCAAGCTGCTGGAGGGCGGGAGAGGTTACAGACGGCCAGAACCAGCCACCTCCTTGCATTTTGGCCTGGCTCTGCCTACAGGGGGGATTGTTGCACTCTCGGTGGCAGAATCGACTTACTACCTTTCAGGCCTGCTGGTAAAAAGTCAGTTTGCCTTTTGTAGACACTGGCTGAAAGCAGAGAATGGTGGTGTCAGGGGGCCTGGCTGTCCCTCTCTGCGGACAGGAAGCACGCTGCCCACCTGCACCCCACGCTCCCCAGTGCTGCCCTCCTCCCTGTTTGCTCTGCCCTGTGGCCCCTTGGCATTTTTTTTCAGTTGCTTGCTCAGGCGACATTCCGTCTTGCCTCAGGGCCTTTGCATATGCTATTTATGGTTCCTTTCAGGGATTTTCTTCCCCCTGTTTTATCTCTGGGTTAACTTCTCCTCTTCATATCTCAGCTGGCACCTCACTTCCTGAGGGAAAGCCTTCCCTGACAGATTGGCCCAGCTTCTCTGTTACTGCCTGTGGGGATGCTCTGTGCTTTTCCACACGCCAGTTTGTAATTTCCTGCTGGTGGGATTATTTGATGGATGGTCGGTCTCTCCCCCATCACCTAGACTATGCCCAGAAAGGCCTGTTTTAATTTGTCCTTGTTCCCCAGGTGTTCAGGAATCCTGTTGAACAAATGGCAGAATGGTGGGGCAGGTCCACCGTGTGTGAGGCCGTGAGGGGCTGTGGCAGGTTCTCGAGGAGGGAAGTGACGTGTTTAGATCTGACCGCCTGCATAGAGAATGTGCAGAGCCGGACACTAGCTCGGGGACTTTTGTTGTGATTTGGGCACGAAGTGGCGAAGAGCAGCCTGACATGAGGTGGACTCTGGGAGAGGAGAGGGGTTTGTGACTAAAGGAGTGTAGGGCAGGGGCCTTCCAAGTTGGGGGTGGGGTGGGGAAGGCAGGCGTGTGTGCGGCCAGCAGGGCCAGACCAGACCCGCTGTCCCGGGCAGTGCCGGGTGGGTGGCTGGGTCAGCTGAGATCAGACCTGCCACCTTGCAGCAGGCCCTCCAGGCCGGGGACCCCACATTTAGGGGCAGCTGAGAAGCAGCCTGCCTCCTGGGGGTTGTGTCAGGTCCCTTTGCTGAGCGTCCGCCCGGTGCTGGAATGAGACCAAGAAACAGCCCCTTCCCTGCAGGTGGCTCAGCCGGAGCTGGGCTCCCAGGCACACAGATAAGCAGGACCCCGTGTGGCAGACACCCTCGAGGAGGTCAGGTGGCAGCCCGCACAGGTGGAGTGAATTGCCCCTCTGGGTTGGAAATAAGGAGAAGAGGAAGGGTGGGGGGGGTCTGGCTCTTCCTTCCCCTTTCCCCTCTTCCGCTGCGGCGGGACCAGAGGCAGCAGATGGGTGCAGCCTTTCCAGACTGGCTGCTCCCCACCCCCTCCTACCCGGTCAGAGCCCCCTTCCCTGACTCCAGAAACCCAGTTGGGGGGAGAGATCTGGGGCGCAGGTGTGTCATTGCCACTGTCCCGGCTCTCCTTTCTGAACAAGGAAACTAAGAAGGACAGTGGTAAGATGACTGTTTTCAGGCCTCCCAGGGAGTGGGGCGCTTGGGTCAGACCACAGCTCCAAAGCCAGTGTTCCCTCCCGTGGACACCACACGGTGGGCCCCCGGGGGGGCAGGAGCAGCCGTGTCCCTGCTGTGTCCCACGCCCCTGCAGCAGGCGGGTGGTAACCATCTGTTGACTGATGCTACGGACTCCGAATAGCAACCGGGAGCAGTCCCTCTAGTCGCCCTGGATGGTAGTTGATCGGTGGAAATGTTTTGTCTCTAAGGGGAGAAGCAGGCACCTCCTGCCCTGGGGTTGTAAGTCAGGGAGGCCTTGGGGGCCAGCGTCCTGATGGCCAGGCCCCCATGCCTTCGCAGGGCTGCCGATGTCTCTTTGCTTCTGCCCTGAGAGGGTGGGGAGGAGGCTCTCTGATTCACTAGTGGCAGTGACAGGCATGCCTGTCGATCCATAGAAAATTGGCTTTTCTTAATCCACAAAGGTTGTTTTCAGTTTTACGTATCCAGTGGGAAAAGGAAACGATCTTTCAGACCACTTTCTTTTTAACGTTTATTTATTTTTGAGAGACAGAGATGGAGCGTGAGCAGGGGAGGGGCAGAGAGAGAGACACATACACAGAATCTGAAGCAGCTCCAGGCTCTGAGCTGTCAGCACAGAACCCGATGCGTGGCTCGAACCCAGGAACCGTGAGATCATGACTGAGCTGAAGTCAGATGCTTAACTGCCTGAGCCACCCAGGCGCTCCCTCCCCAGACCATTTTTAAAGGGGACAGAATAAACAGAAAGAACTGTTGGTGGTGAGGTCCTCACATGGACACTCTTAAACCAGGACCGGGAGGTTTGGGGCATGGATTTGCCCTCTAAACCGCCCCCCCCACCCCCTAGCTGGAAGCAGCAGTTCCGGGTTGGAGGTGCCAGAACTGGGCAGACCTAGGTGTGTGTTATTGAGAACATTTCTCCCATCGGGGGTTTTCTTTGACGAAGACGAGAACGGTCGCTGTGCCTGCCGTGCACCGTGTATCCGTCCCGGACACACTTCCCGTGGAGCAGAGGATTCCACAGGGATGAGCGGCTGCTGAGTGGGTGCGAGCCGGTGCTCTTGTTTCTGTCGCCCACACGCCAGACCAGGGAATCGACATTTTCTTTCAAGCCAAGCTAGTCCTGTTGGCATTCAGCCTCTTGATTTAATTTTTTGTTGCCTTTGAGCCCCTTGAAGATAACCTTTGCTTCACAGCTACTAAGCACTTACCCCTCTCTGTGTGAAATTGCACGTTTTAAAAAAAGTCATCAGTGAGACTTAAGAACTAGTAAAAGACTGGGGTGCCCTAGGTGTTGGGAGTGGCTCCACCGACTGGGTGAGAGAGCAAATGAGTACGACAGGCACCGCAGCGTGGCCAGCGTCTGGTGAATTGTTGTCCTGTGTTTTGGCAAAGATTATCTGCTGTGGCTCTAAGGACCTGGGTTCGGTGCTCACAAGAGACCTCCTGGTAGTAGCCTTGCCTGACCTCGATTCCCGTCTGCCGCGATTCTTTGTAAAGAAAGCCCGCTCCTCTGTCTCAGTGATTGTAATAATAAGGGCGATAATGGACGCAGTAGCATCTCCCAATTGTGGACTGTGCTTTACCTACATCTTCTCGTTTGGTGCTCAAAGTAATCCTCAGGGCAGGCACTGTATCATTCCCATCCTGTGGAAGGGGAAACTGAGGCCCCGCGAGGTTTTTGTCTGTACTCTGCTGCTGAGTGGTGGGGCTGTGTCTACCCGAGCATTGCTCTCCCCGCACCCCTTCCTCCTGAGGCCCCATTGAAATCTTACCCATTCTGTGAACAAACGTTTAAGGAAGGCCTGGTTCCTGACCCAGCATTGCAAGAGGTAGAATAAATGTGAGACCTCTTACCTCACCCCCCTTCACTGAATTAGAAATGTAGGAGGGAGGTCCTGACAAAAATTGGACATTGAGAAACGTCCCATTTGTAAGTTCGGGGCTATGGGAGTGTCGGGGTGGGAGGGACTCACTTCATTTGGGGGACTTTGGGAGGCTTTTTAAGGCAAGGGGTCATTTGTGGGGCTGGGAGGTAACTGGCCTTCAGCAGGCTCAGGGAGTAACTTGGACGGAGACAAGGAGTGGAAGGCACGCGGTACTTAGAGCATCTGCCGGAGCAGGAAGGAAAGCCGGGATTGAGTGCTGTGCACGTTTGATTGGTGCAGGGGTCTCTGGGTGAGTATGTGTGAGCTCCAGGTGGCTGTATGTGTGGGGGAGAGTAGTGCAGTCAGCCGGTGGAGGCAGGAGATGGCTGTGGGGCTCCTCGAGAGCTAGGCAGAGGGTTGGAACCTTGTACTGCTTGCCAACTGCAGAGGGTCCTTTCCGGGCCGAGGAGTAACCGCGTGTAATTCCTCTCTCTGCTCCTGCCAGCACGTTTGCTCGTCTGTGTTTGTTCCCTGACCAGACCGTGATGCTCCACTCCTCCATGGAATCTGGGTGCCTCCTCAGTGCCTGGTGCCTGAGGATCCCCAGGCTCTATATTAGAGCCATGGGTACCGGGAGGGTGATGATGCCATCCACAGAGAGGAGGGGAGGGGCGTGGAGAGCTGCTGACCCCATCCGCCTTGGGGAGCCCTGAGTCCCGGGCAGTGTGTTCTCTTGAGGGATGGCGAAACACTGGGCCAGAGCTCAGAAGATGGCCCAGGTGGCTGATCTAGGAAAGGAATATGGGGCAGATTCAGGGCCCACTTGGGGAAGGCCGGGAGCATCGTGGGAAGTGGGTGTTCTCAGGAAGGTGGTAGGCGCTCTGCTGTGGGGGGGCCCCTACTGCTGAGCTGTCACCCCTGTGAGTCCGTTCAGGGCCCAGTCCACCGTCCAGAGGAAGGAAGGACAGAGAGGATGGGGGCTAGGAGGAGCCATGTCCAGGGAGGGCTGTGGGGAGACCGGGGCCACTTCTCATCTTCAACAGCGCTTGTGGCAGAATGGGCTAGAATCCGCTCCCTGCTCCGCCTAGGCTGCCCGGGCAAGGTCCCCGGGGCTCTTATTGCTTGACCCTTTCCAGCGCCACCCAGTCCTCTGTGTGGCTGCACTCACCCTCATACCGCGCCCCCGCCCCGACGCCCATCCCTGATCCCTTCCTACTCCCTTGGTGGTGTCCCGGCACAGTGCCTCCTCTGTCTGTGTTGCAGGTGCTCCCTGGCATGCCTGTTGTCGCGCCCGCTCGGGCAGGCTCAGCTGGGGCGGGGGCGTGTCTGGGCTGCCGAGTGCCCCTGCCATCCCCGTCTCTTCTCCAGCCCTTGATGGCCCTCAGTGTGTGTTGTCACGCGTAATGACAGTGACAGCGTAATGAATCCCTCCAGACTAGGAGCTCCACGGGTTTTCTGTAGAAACTGCAGAGGTCCCCACCTCGGTGTCCCGGAGGAGCAGCCCGCAGAATGTGTAAAGGTGAACGGCTCATCCTGTCCGTGTTCGCGCGCAGCGAGCGGCTGCATTCCTTGGCCTCCTCCTCCTGGACGCCTGCCCAAGTCTCTCCCCGGTTGCTTCCTGCTGGTGCTCCCTGTCACCCGCTCTGCGTAGCCAAGTGCATATTCATTCCACCGGCTCACGTGCACGTTGGCTCTGGTCGCCTCAGGGATCCCGTTCCGGGCTCCTCAGCCGGGCGGGCACAGAGCCTGTTCTCTCACTGGGTCCACCCTTCCTGGGTGCTGAATGAGCCCGAGTCCCTGCCGGCCCCCTCTGCCCCGGAGCCCACTTTGCCCATCCCTGGCCCCTCGCTCAGGCTCTGGAGGCTTCGGCTGTGCCTCCTGCTGTCGTAGCCCTCGAGTCCGTTGGCACGTGCTGTAGTCATGGGCTCACTTTGCTGTAGTCACGGGCTCACTTTGCGCCTGTCTCCCCATCTTGAGCCCTAGAGCGCTGTCACACACTCTTTGTATCCCTGATTCCTCCTCATTGTGTGTAACGCGTGTTTGTTGAACAAGTGAATGAAAGATTTACAAGTCCAAGGGCAGACCACTCTTTCAGAAGGTTTCTGGGAAAGGGGCGGGTAGTAGCTTCAGGCAGAACCGGGCTGAAGGAACATTTCTGGGGATGGGGTACGTTTTCACGTGGGCGCCGGTGGAAGGAGAGGACGAGGGAGAGAACAGGACTGTATGCAGCGGGCGCTGGAGGAGAGCTCGCCCCGTGCCCGGCTCTGGTGGTGGGAATGCTCATCCTTATTTTCCAGGTGAAGAAACCGAGGCACAGAGAGGCTGCTCACCCACCCCAGGGTTACACAGCACTCTGGCGGTGGGGCAGGACTTGCGTCCACATCTGTCTGGTGGCACTCTTGACCTCTGTGTGGCTCTGCTTCTCCTGGTGCTGGGAGTGTGGGGCCAAGAGCAGTGGGCTCCTGGGAGCGCTGGCGCTTTTACGGCTGAGCCTCCAGGTACTTCCCGGCCCGAAACTCCCTCTGGCTGTCCTGTTCCCCTCGATGCTTCTCTGCGTCTAAACTTGCAGGCCTGGTTCTCTTGCTCTTTGGTTCTCCTTGTAGGTGGGGACTGCAGGCCTCACCCCCCAGGCCCTGTCCCCACCGCAGGCCTTGAGTTCCGCGCGGGTCGGATGGAGGTGCCGTACCCTGTGCTGCATGGCGGGTACACACCTTCAGCTCACGTCATGGCGGTCATTACCGCCCCCAGGGAGAATCGCGTATCTTCCGATCCGTCTTCTCGTTGAATGTGTCTCTTTCCCTTTTGTGTCTTACTTACAAAAGCAGTGAAGCAGTGTGCGCTGCTGTAGGGCACTGGCAGACTCAGAGCCACAGGGGGACAGCCAGGCCACTGTTAGCATGCTGCGTCCGTCCTGCCACACTCAGGCCCTTGTGCTTACATGATGGCCGTGTGCTTGCCGGCCGCGCCGTGACCAGGGTGCCAGCTTGGGCCCTCCCTTTGCTTAGCAAATACCTGACGGTCCTAGCCCACTCATAAATGTTCTGCCTGTGCTGTTTTCAGTGCTTCACAGTATATTCTCCTCCCTCACCTGTTCTCAACCTTTGCCGTCACCTGTAGCCCTCGCCCACAAGCAGCGTGAGCTGATACATCCCTCTTGCCTTTCCCCACCTCCTGTGTAAGGACACAAGCCTAAACCAGACTGACTCCATAATAGGCTTTAAGTTTCCCCTCTAAACTAGAAGGCCTAAGTTTCAGTTTCCCTGAAACTATCAGGCAGCTACACACTGCCCAAGGCCGAATCCACTGCGCTGGTGAGGTCTGGGAGCCCGAGCTAGAGCCCGTAATAAAGCCCTTTGCCTTTGCATGTGTGACTCGGTCTCCCCGGTGGTCTCTGGTCATTGAGGATACTGCGATCTGGGTATAACACCTGCATAGTTAGTTAATCACTTCCTCGGGGTAGACCTCCCAAGGGGGGGGGGGCTTACAGTAGTGGAAGGGTGTGTGTGTGTTAAAGAAATGTTAGTTTTTACTTTACACAGACGTATGACACTGCTCGTGATAAAGCTACTCTTTGCATATCACGCTGAACACCCGAAGCAGCTCGAACTGTTAGGGTCCTTGCAGAAGCAGCAACCTAGCAAATGCTGGTCTTTCTGTAAAATTTTGCACACGCTCATAGTAGAGGGAAGAGTTTAATGAAGTCTCATGCACTCACCATCCGTTTATAACAAATGCCATTTTTCACGTCTCTGCACAGGAGTCTACCGTCCCTGGACTCCTCTGCCATACACATTTTTATTTCTGAGATTTTTATTTTAAATTTCTGAAATCATATTTCTATATGTATCTCTGACAGTAAGACCATTTGTCTTTACATAACCATGGTAGCCTATCAACACTGTATTATTTATTTATTTATCTATTTATTTAAAGCTTATTTTGAGAGAGAGAGGGAGAAAGTGCACACAAGGGTGAGCAGGGGAGAGGCAGAGAGAGAGAGGGAGAGAGAATCTCAAGCAGGCTCCACACGGAGCCTGACATGGGGTGTGATCTCATGAACCATGAGATCATGACCTGAGCCAAAATCGAGTTGGACGCTTAACCGACTGAGCCCCCCAGGCACCCCAGCACCTTACACATTTAATTATTCCTTAGTATTCCCCGATTGATACCAGTCCATATTCAAATCTAAGTAGGTGACCTGATTGTCTAAAGAGGTGACCTTGTTATTTGTTTGTGAGGCCTCTGTCTCTCTCACTGTCTTTTAAAAATTTATTTTAAGGGGCGCCTGGGTGGCTCAGTCGGTTAAGCATCTGACTTCGGCTCAGGTCATGATCTCACGGTTCGTGGGTCCGAGCCCTGTGTCAGGCTCTGTGCTGACAGTCAGCTCACAGCCTGGAGCCTGTTTTGGATTCTGTGTCTTCCCTCTCTCTCGGACCCTTCCCTGTTCATGCTCTCTCTCTCTCTCTCTCTCTCTCTCAAAAATTAAAAAATAAAATTATTTTGCGACCACTGTAGATTTACAAGCAGTTTGGAAAAAGAATGCAGAGTGACCCTGTGTGCCCTTCACTCAGTGTCCTGCAGCGGTAACATTTTGCAAGCCTGTAGTAGCTGTCACAACCAAGACTTCTACATTGCTGTGGCCAGATGCAGACAGCTCCATCCCACACAGGGGTCCCTCCTCTAGGTTCCTTTTAGCCACTCCCACGCCTTCCTTAACCCCTGGTAACCATTTATCTGTTCATTTCCATAATCAGCATTTTAATAATGTTGTATGATGGAATCACACAGCACGCAGCCTTTGGAGATTGGCCTTTGCACTTAGTGTGTGATCCTCTGGGGAGGTTTCCAGGTTGTGGTGTGTATCGGTAGTTCATTCCTTGGCTTTTCATCAGCAGGTAGTGGTCCATGGGGGATGGTCACGGTTCGTTCACCCCATTGAAGGACGTCTGATATGTTTCCAGTTCAGGGCGGTGATGAATAAAGCTGCACTAAACATCTGAGCGCAGGGTGCCATGTGAACCTAAGTCTTCATTTCTCTGGATGAATACCCAGGACAGTTACTGGGGCTCGTGATAGTTGAAGGTTTAATTGTTTTTAAGAAACTGCTGAACTCCAAATGTCCATCGACAGATGAATGGATAAAGAAGATGTGGTATATATATATATATATATATACAATGGAGTATTAATTCGGCGATCAGAAAGAATGAAATCTTGCCATTTGCAACAACATGGGTGGAACTAGAGTGTATTATGCTAAGCGAAATTAGTCTGAGAAAGATAAATATCCTATGACTTCACTCATGTGGAATTTAAGATACAAAACAGAACATAAGAGAAGGGAAGCAGAAATAGTATAAAAACAGGGAGGGGAATAGACTATAAGAGACTTTTTTTTTTTTTACATTTTTTAATGTTTTATTTATTTCTGAAAGAGAAAGAGAGAGAGAGAGAGAGAGAGAGAGAGGCAGCATGAGCAGGGGAGGGAGCAGAGAGAGAGGGAGAGAAAGAATCCGAAGCAGG
>NW_027532172.1:363057-386124 GCF_008692635.1 Crocuta crocuta | reverse complement strand
GGGGGGGGGGGGGGGGAGGGGCCAAATGGCAGGGCCATTAGGGAAGAAGACACTTTTGGGACGAGCACTTGGTGTTACACATGGGGGATGAATCTACTGCACTATATGCTAACTACCTTGGATGTGAGTTAAAAAAAATAGGGGCGCCTGGATGGCTCAATGGGTTAAGTGTTCGGCTCAGGTCATGATCTTGCAGTTCTTGAGTTCAAGCCCCGCATCAGGCTCTGTGCTGACAGCTCAGAGCCTGGAGCTTCCTTCAGATTCTGTGTCTCCCCCTCTCTCTGCCCCTCCCCTGCTCATGCTCTGTCTCTGTCTCTCAATAATAAATAAAAACGTTAAAAATATTTTTTAAAATAAATAAAAAAAGAAAACTGCTAAACTGTTTTCCAGAGTAGCCGTACCTTTTTACAGTCCTACCAGTAATGTGAGAGTGATCCAGTTTCTCCACATGCTCACTGGGGTCATGGTTACATTTGCCATTGTGATTGGTGTGTGTGGCATCTCCATATGCATTTCCCTGATGACCCCCATATGCCGACCGTCTTTTCATAGGCTTACTAGGCATCTGTACATTCTCTTGGGTGAAATGTCTCATGCCTCTGTTCTCATTTGATCGTTTGCTTTTTTTGCCATTGAATTTTGAGAGTTCTTTATGTATTCTAGATGCTAATCCTTTGTCAGCTTTGCGGTGTGCGAATATTTCTGTGGCTTGGCTTATCCTTCTCTTCCCAGGGTCTTTCACAGGGCAAACATTTTTAATTTTGAAGAGGTCCAGTTTTATCAATTTTTCCTTTATGAGTCAGGCTGTTGGTATCAAGTGTAAGAACTCTTTGCCCAGCCCTTGATCCTGAATGTTTTTTCCTGTGTTTTTTTCCCAAAAGTGTTACGGTTTTCTGTTTAAGCCACTGTTCCATTTGGAGTTAATTTTTGTAGGAATCTAGTGTGAGCTTTTGGTTGAGGCTCATTTTCTTCTCTTTTATTTCTTTTCTTTTTCTTTTAACATTTATTTATTTTTGAGAGTCAGAGTGCAAGTGGGGGAGGGTCAGAGAAAGAGGGAGATACAGAATCCGAAGCAGGCTCCAGGCTCTGAGCTGTCAGCACAGAGCCCGACGCTTGAACGCATGAACCATGAGATCATGGCCTGAGCCAAAGTCGGACGCTTAACTGACTGAGCTACCCAGGTGCCCCTTTTCTTCTTTTAAAGTTTATTTTGAGAGAGGCAAAGACAATGCGAGTAGTGGAGGGGCAGAGAGAGAGGGAGAAAGAGAGAATCCTAAGCAGGCTCTGTGGTGCCAGCACAGAGCCCGACACAGGGCTCGAACTCATGAAATCACGAGATCATGACCTGAGCTGAAACCAAGAGTTGGACACTTGACCAGCTGAGCCACTCAGGTGCCCCGAGGCCCTTTTTCTTCCACTGGATGTCTAGCTGCTTCGGCACCGTATGTGGAGCAGGCCTCTTTCCTTTTCCTGGATGGCTCTGCACTGTTGTTGGGCCTCGGCTGGGTGCACCGGCGCGGGCCTCTTTCTGGGCTCTCTGCTCTGTTCCCTGGCCCTGTGTGTCTCCCCCTATGTCATTGCCATGCTGCCTCGGTTACCGCAGCCTCATAGTGAGACTTGAAATCAGGTAGACTGGTTCCTTCCACTTTCTTTTTCTTTTTCAGAACTGTTTAGGCATTTTGGTTCCTTTGCCTGTCTTTATACATTTTAGAATAATCTTTTTATCTACCAAAACATCTTACTGGGGTTTGGTAGGAATCAAGTTAAACCTGCCTGTCAGGGGTATGAGGAGTTGCACACTGCCCTCCAGAAAAGCCAGCTGGTTATCCTCCCCGCCGGCAGGGCCCAGGATGCTTGTCCCCCCTTTGCTGACCCCGTGCACAGCCTCTCTCTGACTCTGCCAGGGTGACAGCAGGCACTGGCCCGTCACTCTCTTGTGAAATACGGAAATTGAACGTTTCCCACAGCTTTGCTGCATCTTTTCTTTTTGAGTCGCCTTTGTCTTTGACTTTGCTGATTTTTAAATGAAAGTATCTTTTTCTTTATGATTTATAAAAGCTCTTTCTCACATCAGCGTCTTCCTTCTGTTAGCAGTGCTTACCTAGCTCTGGTTTAGATACCTCTGATGGGGCGGCTGGAGGAAGCTGGTCATTCCTGGGTGGTGAGAGATGCCTCAGTGTTTTCTGATGTTTTTTGAATGGTGCTGAGCTAAATCCCAGTTTCCTCAGCTGCAGAATATGGCTGTGCACGTAGCCCAGATGATGACTTTGTAAGCAAGAGGGGCAGCTAATGCCAGCTGGAAGACAGAAATGCAAGGATTATTAAGTGAGCCCTGGGTTCCATTTTTGCATCGGCATCTGATTTTCCAAGTAGAAACTCAGACCGGGATGTCTTTTGTGTTACATGCCTAATTCCTGCAAAACTTGGCAACTTGGTTGAAAAACACAACCATTTGCATTTCCCTGGTGGTGAGTGATGTTGAGCATCTTTTCATGTGCTTTGGCCATCTGGATGTCTTTAGGGAAATGTCTGTTCCTGTCTTCCACCCATTTTTAATTAGATTATTTGGGGGGGGTGTGTGTGTGTGTGTGTATGTGTATGTGTGTATGTGTGTGTGTGTGTGTGTGTTTTCTGGTGTTGAGTTGTATCTGTTCTTTTTATATTTTGACTACTAACCCTTTATTGGGTATGTCATTTGCAAATATTCAGTAGGTTGTCTTTTAGTTTTATAGGTGGTTCCCTTTGCCTTGTGGAAGCCTTTTATTTTGACCTACTCCCAATAGTTTATTTTTGCTTTTGTTTCCCTGGCCTCAGGAGACCTATCTAGAAGGACATTGCTACAACCATTGTCAGAGAGATTACTGTGTTCTCTGTGTTCTCTCCTAGGATCTTTATGGTTTCTGGTCTCACATGTAGGTCTTTAATCCATTTTGAGTTTATTTTTGTGTATGGTGCAAGAATGTGATTTAATTTCATTCTTTTGCATGGTGCTGTCTAGTTTCTCCAGCACCTTTCATGAAGATGCTGGCTTTTTCCCGTTGGATATTCCTTCCTGCCTTGTGAAAGATTAATTGACCATATAACTGTGGGTTTATTTCTGGGTCTCCTATTCTTTTTCCGTTGATTTATCTATGGGTTTTTTTTTGTTGTGGTACCATACTGTTTTGAGGAGAATAGTTCTGTAATATAACTTGAAGTCTAGAATTATGACACCCCCAGCTTTTTTTTTTTTTTTTTCAAGATTGCTTTGGCTCTTCAGGGTCTTTTGTGGTTCCATGAAATTTTAGGATTGTTTGTCCAAGTTCTATGAAGAGTGCTGTTGGGGTTTTGATAGGGATTCCATTAAATCTATAGATTGCTTTGGGTCATACAGACATTTTAACAATATTTGTTCTTCCAGCATCACTCATCATCAGGGAAATGCAGATCAAAACCACGATGAGCTATCACCTCACATCTGTCAGTCAGAATGACTAAAATCAAAAACACAAGAAACAACAAATGTTGGCGAGGATGTGGAGAAAGGGGAACACTTGTGCACTGTTGGTGGGAATGCAGACTGGGGCAGCCCCTGTGGAAAACAGTATGGAAGTTCCTCAAAAAATGTAAAATAGAGCTATCGTACTAGATATCTACCCAAAGAGTATAAAAACACTAATTTGAAGAGATATATGCACCCGTATGTTTACTGAAGCATTATTACGATGGCCAAACTATGGAAGCAGCCCAAGTGTCCATTGATTGATGAATGGATAAAGAAGATGTGGTATATGTTATTCATCCATAAAAAAGAATGAAATCTTGCCATTTGCAATGACGTGGATGAAGCTAGAAAGTATTATGCTAAGTGAAATAAGCCAGCCAGAGAAAGACAAATACTGTATGATCTCACTCACATGTGGAATTCAAGAAACAAAACAAATGAACAATGGAAAGAGACAAATAGAAAAATTTTTTTAATTAAAATTATTTCTTTTTAAAGTTTTATTTATTTATTTATTTTGAGAGAAAGAGAGAGTGCACGTGAGTGGGGAGGGGTGAGAGGGAGAGAGAGAATCTCAAGCAGGTTCCACGCTGTCAGGGCAGAGCCCAATGTGAGGCTCGAACTCATGAACTGTGAGATTATGACCTGACTTGAAGTCAAGAGTCAGAGGCTTAACCAACTGAGCCACCCAAATGCCCCAACTTTTTTTTTTTTTTTTTTTTTTTTAAGAGGGAGAGTGCAAGCAGAGGAGAGGGGCAGAGGGAGAAAATCTTAAGCAGGCTCCACACCCAGTGCAGATCCCAACATGGGACTCCAGCTCATGACTGTGACATCATGACCTGAGCTGAAATCAAGAGTCAGACACTTAACAGACTGAGCCACCCAGATGCCACCCGACCTAAGACTCTTAACTACANGGGGGGGAATGGGGGAAATAGGCGATGGGGATTAAAGAATATAGTTATCTTGGGGCACCTGGGTGGCTCAGTCAGTTAAGCATCCCACTTCGGCTCAAGTCACGATCTCGTGGCTCGTGAGTTCGAGCCCTGCCTTGGCCTCTGTGCTGACAGCTTAGCGTCCAGAGCCTGCTTCAGCTCCTGTGTCTCCTTTCTCTGCCTCTCCTCTGCTCATACTCTGTCTCTCTCAAAAATAAATAAACATTTTTAAAAAAATTTAATGACTACAGTGATCTTGAGCACTGAGTAGTATATGGAACTGTTGAATTACTATATCGTACACCTGAAAGTAACAAAACACTGTATGCTAACTGCACTGGAATTTAAAAAAAGATATATGACAGTAGAATAAGAAAGAAATGTATAGCCATGATGAGGTCTTGGCTTTCTTGGGGAAATCAATGACAGGCTGCGCTGGTTTTCAAGTCAGTTTATATACTTGACTTGAGTCTTGGCATTCTGACCTCTTCAGTGGAATAAAATGCACAATCACGTAATCACGAGTGTGCATTTTCTCAGGCTACCATGCATGGGTGACTATGCTGTGCTCCAGTACCCAGCTGCCTGGGCTATTTTTGCAGCGTGCAAAGTAGGTTAAGGCCACATGACCTGGGTGTTCCTCTGCTTGGCTCTGTCACTCATTGGCTCTGTGACCCAGGACAAGGTAACCTCAGTCTGATGACCTGTACATTGGGTACCTGTGCCAGAGTGTTGTTGGAGGATTGAATGAAGTACTGGATGGAAATCAGTGAGTGCTTCATAAATGTGACCCTCCATTTATTAGTGCAAGGAATTAAACCTTTTTCTAAAATTTCTAAAACAAGGGCACTTGAGTGGCTCAGTCTGTTAAACATCTGAGTCTTGATTTTGGCTCAGGTCATGGTCTCACGGTTTGTGAATTCAAGACTCTATGCTGATTGCAGAGCCTGCTTGGGGTTCTCTGTCTTTCTCCCTCTCTCCGTCCTTGCCAGGCTCATGTGTGCTCACTCGCTCTCAAAAATAAATAAATTAAAAAAAAAAAAGAAAACTTAAAAGTCCTAAAACAAAAACTAGCTTCCTTTAAAAATTGCCATCTTGAGGGGCGCCTCAGTGGCTCAGTTGGTTAAACATCTGACTTCGGCTCAGGTCATGGTCTCACAGTTCCTGGATTTGAGCCCTACATTGGGCTCTGCGCTGACAGCTCAGAGCCTGGAGCCTGCTTGGATTCTGTGTCCCTTTCTCTCTGCCTCTTCCATGCTCATGCTGTCTCTCTCTCAAAAATAAATAAAGAACATTAAAAAAATTTTGCCATTTTGAAATGAGCAAGGCTGGCGATTGTTTGCTTTGTTTTGCATGAGAGCACATCCTTTCCTGGAAGACTGGGAATTCTGGTTCCAGGCATAAAGATTTAGGAAGGGTCCTGTCTGTGGACAAAAGCAGGGCTCCAAACTGGGTGGATTCAATCCTGGAAGTTTTAGGAGTGGCTGGAACCCCGATCTTCGGAAGATTTCCCCCCCAAAGTGGCTCAGCTTTGTGTCAAGCTGCTTTTCCCCAGCCTTAAAACTGCATGTGCTTCTGTGAACTGTGGTGTTTTAAAGCCCCCACCCCACAGCAGGGTGTGAGCTCGTTCTTAGTACGCTCCCCTCCCTATCATCTCCGCTGGGATGAATGATAAATTGCATCTGGGATGGAGGAGAGAGCGAAGAGGCCACAGGAACTTTTCATGTCATCTCTGTGTATTTTACAATATGACAAGCAACTGAAAGGTCAAAATCAGAGTTCTGAGTGAACCTCATCAATGATGCAGTCGCCGTGAGTTGAAGATGGCCTCTTAGCAGAGTGAGTTGGCGAAGGAGATCGCCGTCCCAGGCTGGCCGTGTCCTGCTTCTGTTTCCAGGACCCTTGCCCAGCTCTCTGCAGCCTCTTACGCTGCAAGCCCCAGCCCCCTGTTCTGCCTGTGCCCCAGGCTTTGTTTGGCGTCAGGCAGGAGTGAACGGTGCGGGTGTCCACTCCTGGCGCTCTGCCCCAGCAGCGGTACCACGCCCTCTGGGGGCCGCTGCACCGGCGAGTGGGCTGCCGTGGGGTCTCTGCCCAGGAGCCGGCCGCATAGACTGCCTGCCGTCGGGAGGTTCGTGGTGTTCGCCCACAGCAGGGGCCCCAGGAGCACGGCGGGCAGCGTGTGGACCTGGCTCCAGCATCCCCGGGGCGAGGCAGTGTGGTGAGAGGAAGTGCCAGTCAGACCTGGCGGTTTCCCTTCTTTCTCCCCTTCTGCTTTTGCAGTAGCCGAAGTGTGAGCAGTCAGACTGAAACCTCTACTTGCGGTCTTTGTCCCAGCTTACCTGAATTGACTTCCCCAGAGAGGAATAGTTGAGGCTTCTCCGGTGGTTTTCCGTCACCTGGATTATGTGGGGTTCGTACCGGGCCATAGAGTGCCTGGGGGATGAGCCCAGAGCACAGACAGTTGGAGATTTGGGTCTGGTGCTTCAGAGGCTTTTCCAGACTGTTCAGGGTCTTGTGTTTTTGTTTTTTGTGGGGGTTTTTTGTTTGTTTGTTTGTTTTGCTTGTAGATCCAGGAGCTCAGAAGTGTTTGGGAAGTTTGGAGGAGCTGCTAACTGTATGCCCCAAATACCGTAACTTTTGTCACTGGGGGGTTATAGTAGTTGGGAACGTCTTTCTTGGCTACCATGAGATCTTAAAGAAAAAAAATATCCCTCTGGAAATGTATTTCAGACTCTGATTACTGGCGGGAAGGGGATCTTCACCATCAAGGCGGGGGCCCCTGGGGCCTGTGCATTCCCTTCCCGTGAACCAGAGGCATCGGATGTGCTGTCAGGACCCAGCCACTGCCACCTTGACAAACAGCCTGGCTGACTGTGCTTCCCCTGCCGGCCTTACCTCCTCTGAGGAGATGAGGTCACGCGGGGTGTGGTGGCGGACACTGCCTCAAAGTCCCTGGGAGCTGAGGGTGACACTCCCCCGGTGACAGTGTAGGGCAAGTGCGCCAGGCAGGGGGCGGCTGAAGCCACGTACTTACTTCTTGATCCTTCTCGCTGGTGGTGTCTCCCTTTCCTTCTCAAGCCATGGCTCCTTCTTCCCCAGCCTGCCTGCCTTTTCACGTGGCTCTGCATTTAGTTTCTCTGCGTTTTCAGGATTTCCCTTTTTCTCTGTTTTGACTTTCCTCTCTCCCCCTTCAGATCTTCATGCTCTTTTCCTTCTATTTCCATCCTGTCTTGGTGTTCTCTGTACTTTGGCTTTTTCATACACTTGCAGGTGTTGGGATCCTCCAGAGGAGCTGACTGTAATCTCGGCATTACTTGTAATTTTTTTCAATGTTTATTTATTTGAGAGAGAGAGAGAGAAAATATGCCAGCGGGGGAGGGGCAGGGAGAGAGAGAGGGAGACACAGAATCCCAAGCAGGCTCCAGGCTCTGAGCTGTCTGCACAGGATCTGACAAGGAGCTCGAACTCACAAACCTCAAGGCCATGACCTGAGCTGAAGTTGGACGCTTAACAGACTGAGACCCCAGGCACCCTGTCTCGACATTATTTTTAACTGACTGACTCTGTGCTGTGGCGGTATGCACGTGTTGGGCTGCTTCAAATCCAGTGACTATAACTGAAAGGAACCCACTGGCCCCGGTTTTATTCATTATGAAAAATCATATGACAGCATTCACAGACTTTAAAATGAACACTGTAGGGGCACCCGGGGGGCTCAGTGGGTTAAGCGACCGACACTGGATTTTGGCTCAGGTCATGATCTTGTGGTTCGTGGGATCAATCTCCGCATCGTGCTCCTTGCTGATAGCTTGGAGCCTACTTGGGATTCCTCTCTCCCTCTCTCTCTGCCCCACTCCCACTCATGCTCGCTCGCTCTCTCAAAATAAATAAAAATAAACTTAAAAATTTTTTAAAAATAAACAGTAATCCCACCTCTCATTCAGTACTCACTTTTCCCATCTTTCTTTAGCAGTTTACATGCCTGTTCTGTGTGATTCAGCATAATTAATTGTATATTCTTTACTTTGTTTACTCAATCGACGGCAGGCTTGTGTACTGCTGTTTTCCCCTCTCGTGGTAAAACACAGTTGACATTTTAATGTTTATTTTTGAGAGAGAGCTAGAGCGTGAGTGGGGGAGGGGCAGAGAGACAGACAGAATCTGAAACAGGCTCCAGGCTCTAAGCTGTCAGCACAGAGCTCAATGCCGGGCTCTAACCCATGAACCGCGGAGATCATGACCTGAGCTGAAGTTGGATGCTTAACTGATGGAGCCACCCAGGTGTCCCTAGAGCTGACATTTTAGTGGCTGCTTCATTCCTCCCTGACTGACACCTCCCCGGGGGATGGCTCGCCGGGCTCCGGAAGAGAGGCTGTGGATGCGCAGTGCGGTGTGAGGGCTTGGCTGCCAACCAGGCCAGATCCAGACGTGGCCTCAGACTGTAGGGTTACCTTCTCTAAATGGTGACTTCTTGGGGATCTGATGGCTGGAACGTGGAATGTATTCTGTGCTGAGCTGAAGACTTTGTACTTCCTGCCGGCGCAGTAGGAGCAGTCACTGGCCAGTCCGTGTGCACCCCTTGGTGGCTGGTGGAGGGCGGGATGGGCGGGGACCAGATCTGGGGCAGGGAAACCGGTCTGAAGCTTGCGTGTCTGCTGATTCGTGATGACACGCAGAAACTCCTATTCTGGTTCCGGAACCAGAGAACAGTCCAGAGGCTTGGGCGTCTTCTTCCCTCCGAGCTCCTGGACACGTTGAGGTCCCTTCATTTGGTGACTGGAAGTCAGTTCAGATGCCGCTGCTTCCTGAGTGCCACGTTGTTCGTGTAGGAATTAGGACTTGTGAGAGCGGCAGCGTTTCCGCTTCCCAAACCGAGTAAGTATGAGATCTATGTCTAAAACCAAGTGCGGTCTGTGTAGAGAGGACGTTTAAAGCGTGTATGGTTTGATTTTCACCGTTGTACATTTTAGCAGTGCCGCTTTGAGGGGATAGCACTTCCTTAGGGCGGGGCACGTCCACTGTTGACCAGTGTCTGTGGTTTTGTTTACAGATTCCCACCGGAAACCCATTATACGAATCTTACTACAAGCAGGTAAGTTTCCCTGGTGTCTGGGGATCGAATGAGAGAGGGTGCGTCTCAGCAGGCGCCGTCCTGAGTGGGAGCCCCGCGTGGCCTCGTCCCTTTCTGTCCTCCTGTTACCCGTGCGCTGTCACTCACTGCAGCCGCGTCTCACCAGTCGCTCCCACATCCCAGGTAGACCCGGCGTACACAGGGCGCATTGGGGCCAGCGAAGCTGCGCTTTTTCTGAAGAAGTCGGGGCTCTCGGACATCATCCTCGGGAAGGTACGTGAACACCGATCGTGGCTTCTGTCCTGAGGCCGCCCTGGGGGTTCCCCCCGGCAGGTGAAGGAGATGCGCTTCCTGGGGAGCGGGCCGGCCACGGTGGGCCTCTCAGACTGTGACTGGTGGGTAGTCCCCTTACTGCTCAGGCCGCAGACAGGAGGCCCAAGTGCTTCGGGGATCTTGACAGCTGGTGGATTGATGGTGGGTTTGTTGCCGAGCGGACCTGAGCGTTCTCCAGGCTCTGCCACTGGCCAGCTGTGTGTCTGCGGGGGGCAGGTCATCCACCCGTCCCAAATTTGCCTCCTCACCCCCAGCCCAGGGGTGGCCGCTCCTGCCTACACATAAGGCCCGTGTGTGGCAGCGGGCGCTCCTGTTCTGTGAGTAAATGGGCAGTGGTCGGCAATCACACTCATGAACATCTTTGTGTTTCCACAGATATGGGACTTGGCCGACCCAGAAGGTAAAGGGTTCTTGGACAAACAGGTATTTACACATATACACAGAGCAAGTGGAGGGGCTTGGGCCTGGGCCCCACAGGCTGGGTCGCCTCTGCACTTCCTTCCTTCCTTGTTATCGCTGCTGACAAGTATTACTAGACTTAGCGAGTGTGCTCGTTCAGGCCATTAAAGTGGGAAGGTTTCATTCTGAAATAAAGGTCTTTTGAACACTTGAAGCCGTCTTTTCATGGTTAGTGTATCTTTTAAGATTTTGTGTGTTTGCAGGTGATGCAAATGTTTTCAGAACATTGTTTTGAAATAAATTAAGACCCGGGGAAGTTGCAAAAATAGTTCCGGTCTAGTTCAGGGGGTTCTGGTGTATCCTTCCTCAGTTCCCCGCTGGGAGAGCTGCTTACGTCCCCAGGGCCTGCTACTCAGACCCAGCGCGGTGCTGAACTGGGGGCCTTACTCAGGGCCGACCGGTCTTATGTGTGTTTTTCGGGGTTTTTCTGACGCGTATAGTTCTGTGTCATTGCACCACGTGCATAGACGCATGTAATCACCGCCGTGGTTGGGACACAGGACTGCCCATCCCCCAGAAGTCTCTCTCGTGCTGTACCGCGGCACCCACACCCTAGTCCGTGGCCGCCACTGGCTCCTTCTCCATCATAGTTTTGTTATTCTGTCAGTGGAAATTTACAGTATCTAAGAAACAATTTCATTTATTTATTTTTATTTTTTATTTTACTTTTTAATGTTTTTATTTCTGAGAGAGAGAGAGAGAGAGACAGCGTGAGCAGGGGAGGGTCAGAGACAGAAGAAGACACAGAATCCGAAGCAGGCTCCAGGCTCTGAGCTAGTTGTCAGCACAGAGCCCGATACGGGGCTCGAATCCACGAACCATGAGATCATGACCTGAGCTGAAGTCGGACGCTCAACTGACTGAGCCACCCAGGCGCCCTGCTAACAAATGATTTTAAATGATCCTGTTTTAAGTTAGTTCAGTCTTTCCCTAAAGGGACATCCCAAGGGATGTCCTTCCTGATGTCCGTGGTCATTGGGGAAGCACCATCAGCCCTTCTTCCCTTTCACACCGTACATCTGCGTGTTAAAAGATTCTGAGGGTCCATGTGGACAAGAAGCCTGTTAGCTTTGTCTAATGCAGTTCCTGCAAACTTTTTTACATTCCTTTTCCCGTATGCTCTACTCGGGTGTTCTGTAGACATCGGTCTGAGGAAGGCTGAGCTAGTGTTTATCTCTGAAGAAGTTTTAAAGACCATAATGCTGTTTAGAGCTTTTAAGACAGTTCATGTTCTTAGGCTGTTTGATCAATTAAAAGAAATTAGGCGGTTGTGCTGCGTGAGTCCACTAAGCCAGTGGCATGGCCCGTTCCGGTCTGGGGTTAGGAGGGTGAGGAGGAGTTAAGGTCCCAGAGGGCCTACTTCAGGCCCTTTGTCCCTGCGTGGGGTGGGGGGGGGGNGGGAGATGCTATGTTCAGCAAGGCCAAGGGGATCACGGCGCATCTTGAGCATTAATTCCCAAATAACCGTGTCTATTTCAAACCATTTTTAAAAAATCAACACATATTTGAATCATCATTTATTTATAATCTTAAACCCTGCTACTTCTCTAAGCTCACATTTTCCTAAATGTTGGGACTCATTAGTGCTTAAAATGCATTTATCTGAGGGGCACCTGGCTGGCTCAGTGTGTAGAGCATGTGACTCTTGATCTCGGGGCCGTGAGTTCAAGCCCCACGTTGGTCATAGGGTTTACTTAAAAATTAATAAAGGTATAAAAAATACATTTATTTGAAATTTTGCAGTGTTCAGAATGTAATGGACTCAGTCCACTTGGGCATATTCATTCATTTATTTTTTAAATTTTTTTTAATATTTATTTATTTTTGAGAGACAGAGACAGATCGTGAGTGGGGGAGGGGCAGAGAGAGAGGGAGACACAGAATCCGAAGCAGGCTCTAGGCTCTGAGCTGTCAGCACAGAGCCTGATGCGAGACCTGAACCCACAAACTGCAAAATCATGACCTGAGCCAAAGTGCGGTGCTTAACCGACTGAGCCCCCCAGGCGCCCCTGGCGCCTATTCATTTAAACAGCGCCCCCAGGGTGAGACCAGTTCAGCTCAGTGCTCTAAGTGACTTTTACATGTTCAGTCGTTAGTGTTGGAGTCACATGAGATCCTTCTCCCTTGAAGCCCCCAGCTGCACACAACTCACCCCCTGTCACCGCCAGCCGGGTGGGGTTTACACCTCCCCCTTTTTTGGATTTGCAGGGTTTCTATGTTGCACTGAGACTAGTGGCCTGTGCACAGAGCGGCCATGAAGTTACCCTGAGCAATCTGAGTTTGAACATGCCGCCGCCTAAATTCGTAAGTGTCAAAAGTCCTTCAAGTTCACGCTCTTCTAATATCAGCTGTCAATCCATGTTTTCTGTCTCTTTTTTTAATCAAGGCGAAATTCACGTAACTTAAAATTCACCATTTTAAAATGAACAACTTAGTGACATGTGGCGCATTCACAGTATTGTACAGCCAAGCACCTCTTTCTAGATGTGGAACGTTTTCATCCCCGTGAAAGGAAGCCCTTTCCCACTACGTAATCATTCACTGGCTCCCTCTCCCCCAGTCCCTGGCAGCCATTCATCTTTCTGTCTCTGTGGATTTACGTGCTCCGGGCACGCTGTGGAGCCCACTGGTGTCGCTTCTTTAAGGGTTTGTCCGTGTTGTAGCGTGTGTCGTGCTCCGTTCCTTGTCACGGCTGAATCACGTTGCATTTGTACGGTCCAGCCCCTTTGGTTTATTTTTTCAGCTGTTGGTGGACATAGTAATTTGTGTTCCTGCATTTGCACACCCGTTTTCAGCTCTCGGGTCTGTACCTCACAGTACCATTGCTGGGATGTACAGTAATTCTGGGTTTAACTTCTTGAGGTCTTTCCTCATTTTGAAAGCACTTGGAATGCGTAGTCACTAACACATCAAGTCCTCTGTAGTTTAATTCTGGGCCAGCCACCAGTGAGCGTTTCTCTTCCTTTACAGCACGACACCAGCAGCCCCTTGATGGTCACGCCGCCGTCCGCAGAGGCCCATTGGGCTGTGAGGGTAAGTGAGCCCTGGTCAGCGCCCCTCAGCTCTCCTTCACGAGCCGTTGTTTCAGCCATTTCCGATGTTCAAAACATTGCAGGGGACGGTTGTATCTGTTCTGTTTCAGAGTGAGTTTGCCCCAGAATTGGACCAAAACACTTTCTCAGATGAAAATCTCTTGAAATGGCCATGACCATTTTGGGCATTGCCCTGCTAAGGCAGTTAGCTGAGTTTCCGGCGATGGATTCTTAGGATTTTACAGTTAGATTTTGCATTTCTCGGCCATGTTCTGTGGTTTTTGCTGCCTGGGTTGGTTAATCAGGATAGAAGAGGCCATTGTGAGAACTTGGCAAGTGTGAAGACCTCTAAGATGTCTTTGGAGCTCTCTCTCTTCTTTCTAGCCAGTTTGCATGTTCTCCTTTCCTCTCTGATGTTCTCATGGCTCTTTAACAAGCTTCTCTCAGCATATGGGGACCGCCTCCATGCTCCATGTCTTTCTAGAAGCAGCAAAGAAGGACACGAGTGGTATCGTGTAATTGGTATAGAGTTAGTCCTGAAGGACATGTGTGGGGCCTGGACACGGTCCACGTACTGAGGCCCCCTCACTCCTCACTCGTTGTAAGGGGACTGTCACATTTCCTCATTTTTCTTTGGCTTAAATACTGACATTAATAACAGTTTAGCTATTAATCAAGACACCCCACCCCCCCGCCTCAAGTACATTTGTCCTGTTTTCATATAGTTTTTCTGTTCCCTCCTTGGAAGAGTTTGGGCAGGGGAGAGTGGAGCAGGGACAGAGCAGGAAGGGGCCTCAAGTGACCAGGGGTTGTGAAGTCACCGCCGTGAGCAAGGAGCACTGTGCTGACCGCAGTCACGGTACCAGAGGAGTCCCTGCTCTGTAGTCCAGGTGCTTGGCACCTACTTTGGAGAAGAGCTGCTTTGTTGTGGAAAACAGTGCCGGGGAGACCCTGTGCCTTGAACTGTGACCGTCCCTTCCTGGCAGGGCTGCGCTGCGGCCTCACGGGAAGGGCGGGCGCCCAAGAAGCCGCGAGGCAGGAGTGGTGCCGTGATGGGATAGACTGTTCAAGTTTCGGTCAGAGAAACATGGACGGACAAACCCGAGGTGACAAGTGTCATTTGTGTTAGGAGAGTACTGGGCTTCTGGAAGCCGTGAGCCGGCGGGCAGCCCTCCAGACCCTCGGGCGACACGGGGCCTCGTGCGTACGGAATCGACTGTGCCCTCATTTCTGTTTTCTCTTTCTTTCTTTTTGATTGTGGTAAGATATACGTAACATAAGGTTTACCATCTGGACTGTTTTTAAGAGTATAGTTCAGTAGCATTAGGTGCGTTCACACTGCTGTCCATCCATCCGCACCGGCCATCTCTAGAACTTTCTCATTGCCCCACACTAAAACTCTGTCCCCATGAAACACTAAGCCTTCTCCCCGGGCCAGCGCCTGGCGCCAGGAGTCTCTGACTCCTCCAGGGGCCTCGCATAAGTGGGATGACACGGCACTTGCCCTTTGTGTGATGGCTTCTGTCCCAGTCATCGAGATGCCTCACGGTTCGTCCATGCTATCGCCTGGGTCAAACTCTCCTTTGTTTTTGAGGCTGAGTAACAGTCCGTCATGTGGATACATTGCCTTCTGGTTGTCCACTCTCCTGCTGCCAGACTCTTGTTGGGGGTCTGGCCTTGTCTTCTGAGAGAGAACGAGAGAGCGTGAGCAAGCAGGGGAGGGCCAGAGACAGAGGGAGAGAGAGGATCCAAAGAGGGCTCCTTGCTGACTGCGCAGAGCCGTATGTGGGACTTGAACCCACAAAACACAAGATCATGACCTGAGCTGAAGTCAGATGCTTAGCCAACTGAGCCCTCCAGGTGCCCCTTGAGGGTGTTTTCTTAGTGGGCCCAGCAGCCCTGGCTCGTGGGCAGAGTGGGTGCTGAGGGCTGTGCCATCCCCTGGGGCCAGTGGCCGTGGGCTTTACTTCCAGAGGAGGGCAGGTTTTGGGGCCCTGCCCGGCCCTTCCTCACTGATGGCCCCTTGGATGTTTGGCCCACGGTTCATATTTCACAGTGGACTCGGTAGCTTCCGCTCTGTGCTTGCGAGTCCTACCCACGTCGCTCCGTTCAGGAGCCATGTTTATAATTGTTTTCTTTACTGTGAGAGGACTTCCTCTGCTTAAAGTTGATTTTGGTGATTGGTTGCTTAAGTCTTTTTTGTTTTTTAATGTGTATTTTTGAGAGAGAGCGCAAGTGAGCAAACAAGTTGGGGAGGGCCAGAGAGAGAGAGAGAGGGACATACAGAACCCAAAGCAGGGTCCAGGCCCTGAGCTGTCAGCACAGAGCCCAATGCAGGGCTTGAACTCACAAACTGTGAGATTGTGACCTGAGCCAAAGTGGGACACTCAGACTGAGCCACCCAGGAACCCCCTTAAGTCTTTGTTTTTTCTTTTCTTTTTTGTTTTGTTTTCTTTTGTTTTCCTTTCTTTCTCTTTCTTTCTTTCTTTCTTTCTCTCTTTCTCTCTTTCTCTCTTTCTCTCTTTCTCTCTTTCTCTCTTTCTCTCTTTCTTTACTTTTATGTGCATGTATTTTATGCAGAATTTCCTCCCGGGCCATAAGCTTTTGTTTCTTCAGTTTCTTCTGGGATGTCTTTTTCTTCTGTGCAGCTTCCTCTTCTGGTTTAGGCACAGTCTGCTCTTTTTCAGTGAGGACCATCTCACTGTGGCCGGGAGAGCTCATGTATGGGTTAGTCCAACCACGAGCTGTGTGGGTTCTACACTGCATCTTGGAGGCTTTGTTCACTGGATGTGCTCAATGACCAGAGAATCTCCATCCAAACCCTTACGTTCAGCATCACTCTGCATTTTTAAGTGGGTGCAGTAAAAACTCAGCACCCTTTCCGGGTCGCTGACCCTGTGTCTGGCCTCGCTGTTTGGCCTGGATGTACTTACTGGCTCCACCATCGGAGCGTTGGGACGACACGCATTGCTTCTGCAAAGTTACACCTTTCAGATACTTGGTGGCTTCCTGGCTGTGCATACCCTTGATAACCTGGGCAGTTTTGTGTGTGTTCTTAAAGTGAATGCGAAGATTTGAACCTCTTGATTTGCATGATTTTGTTGGTTTTCCAGGTCAAGTGAATAGCGAACCATTTTCAGAGATCACCTGAGGCCGCTCACAGGAAGAGGAGGAGCGGTGACTCCTCTAGTCTTTGGCTTATTTTTATATTTGGTTCTTGAGCTCTTTCAGATCTGTAGGCTGGTGCCCAGATTTCATTGTCTTAAAGAGGGAACACCATTCAGGCCTTTGTCTGTCTCACCCTCGTGTGCTCCTGGGGGAGGGGGGGGGAGATTCCTGTCTTCCCAGCAGCCCCTGTGGTGGAGAGTGAGACCCCAGGCCAGTCCCTGTCTCCCTGTTGACCTTGGCCACCGGGTGTCGTAGTTGCCCGGGAGCTGTCCCTTCAGGGCAGAAGTCTGCTCCGAATTGCCATGAGGCTGTCCTGTGCCTTTAGGCGACATGTTCTCCAGTATTGGGTCCGAGCCCCTCTTGGATTCTCACGCAGGCACACTTTCTTTCCAATTAGGTGGAAGAAAAAGCCAAGTTTGATGGGATTTTTGAAAGCCTCTTACCCGTCAACGGTTTGCTTTCTGGAGACAAAGTCAAGCCGGTCCTCATGAACTCAAAGCTGCCTCTAGATGTCCTGGGCCGGGTAAGTGGTTCTCTCACACCCTGCGGTGCTCCCGAATTCCGTCGGCCCCAGGCTTGCTTCCCGCGCACACACGTGAGGCTTTACACACAGCTGGGCACTTTGCAAGAGCCCATGTGGATGGAGAACTTATTACAGCCGGGCTGGCTTAGGGCCTCCCCAGCCTGGGGGACGATGCTGGTGTGGACCCATTGCACACGTGGGGAGGCAGCGTCAGAAGTGATCTTGCTGCCCAAGGCCCAGAGGTGGGCAGAGGTGAGATTTGAACCCAAACCTGGGATCTCCCCATCTCTGTGCTTCTGGGGAGAAGTGTGGGAGTGTCTGTCTATAATTCTTTTCTATTTAAAATTACTTTTTTTCTGCCTGAGAACTTAAGATAAATACTATTTTTTAAATTTTTTTGAGAAAGAGGACACAAGTGAGGAGCAGACAGAGAGAGAGAAGTGGGGCTCACCCAAAGTGGGGCTCTTGATCACCTGAAGCAAGGCTCGAGCTCACCTGATACAAGGCTTGAACTCACGAACTGTAAGATCATGACCTGCCTGAGCCAAAGTCAGGTACTTAGCCGACTGAGCCATCCAGGTGCTCAGATGAAGTTACTTTAAATTCTGCTGCAAGTTTAGAGAAAATTTTATGCATTTGCTTAAAAAAAAATAAAGCCCTCAGCTTTGTTTCTATCAAATGTACATTTTTTTTAGATACAGCTTTCTGTTCCAGACTGTTTTCCCTCCAGTGAGGCTTGCATCGTGGCCCCGTGTGCTTACTCTGCGCAAACCCCAGTTCCACAGGGCTGTGTGTATTGAGTCCCTCACTCTGGACTGAGAAGGGAGGGATGTTGTCATCTGTCTGGATTGGATTGTGACGATGCCGTGGGCACAGGCCCAGAGCAGGCGGCTGAGCATGGTCCTTGCTACTCCAGGCCACACCTGTGGGTCTAGCTCATGACATTTGGTAGAACCTTTGAGAAAGGTGCAAATTCCTGTCCAGTTGGATTCACCTGATAACGTTTCTGTTTATTATGACTTCTGTGGACACTGGCCTGACTTGGTAGGACCCAGGGAGAGCCCACCTTAATAGTTCATTTTGAAAGAAGGCCGCTAAGGGACCCCTCGGTGTCTCTGTCGGTTGAGTGTCTGACTCTGGATTTTGGCTCAGGTCATGATCTCAGGGTTTGTGAGTTCGGGCCCTGCATCAGGTTCTGCACTGACAGTGTGGAGCCTGCTTGGGAGTTCTCTCCCTCTCTCTGTTCTTCCCCACTCTCTCGCTCTCTTTCAAAGTAAATTTTTAAAAAAAAAGGCCACTAAGAAAGGAGTCTCTAAAATCCTTTTCTTCCCTCTTGGCCATGGCATGGTTTCAGTGGAGCCCTGTGATGGGGACTCTGGCTGATCATCTGTAGTTTTTCCAAGGCCTGACTTTTAATTGCAGCAGGATGGGGTGACCCATTTCTGCACATTGTGTGCCTTTATTTGGCAGTCCTGGCAAAACCCCTGATGTTGGAGGTAATCATGTTGTAGAGCCAAATCTCGAACAAGACAGAGAGACTGACTGAGGTGAAATGTGCTTCGTTAGAAAGGGAGCTTGACCAGGAAGGGTGCGCTCTGCCGCCAGCTGCCCGGGTTCCAGGTCTCGGGGCCCAGGTCACTTCTCACTGCTGCTCTCTCCTTCCCTCCTTGTGTCCACACACCAGCTTTATGTGCACCCGTTCATCCATGTACACACATGCCCGTGTCCCTGCCCCGTCCCCCTGTGCACGCGTGTGCCCGCTTCCGCACCCCCGTCCCCTTATGCACCCGTGTGCCCGCATCCATGCACACACATATTCATAACCCCGCATTCATCCATCCATGTTTGCATCCGTATTCATGCACCCATTTATCTGTGCCCCCATCTGTCCATGGTACACAGATCAGTACACTTGTGTATCCACGCACCTATGCATATATTCATTCATCCGTGCATCCATGCACTCGTTCAGGAAGTTTTGGAATCTGCTCCAGACCAGGCCTCATGCTGAGCACTGGGAATATGGGGATGAAATTAGATACAATCCAGAAGGTCAAATAAATAAATAGTGATTAAGATCCAAAATAAATAATGGTTAAGATCCTAAGAGTAATTTATTGAGGGCTTAATACGTGCCAGGTCCCATTGGAACACTTTGCACGGATGAAGTCCTTCAGTGCCTGCAGCCACCCTGCTGAGGATGGTGTCACTTCCATTTTCCAGATGAAAATGGTGTCACTTTCATTTTCTACTTCAGAGTGATCAGTAAGCCCCTCAGGGTCTCATGGAGATGGGAATGAGGTCCTAGGTGGTCCCCAGAGCCCTCACTCTTCCCTGGTGACCCCCTGTGACCCCTTGCTTCCCTGGTAATTGTGATTCTGCCCGGTGGGGACAGTGGTGGAGGGGAGATGCCTGATGTGCCAGAGCAGAGTGGTATGGGACAGGCAGGGAAGGCTTCCTAGGGTAGGTACTTCTGCGTTGTATTCTCCAGTGTAAAGAGATAGGTTGCCAACGATGGGCCGTGAAGGCCGGGTGCGTGGCAGCACAAGCAGAGGCCCGCTGGGGAGGCGGTTCCGCCCCCGGGGGATGCTGAGCAATGTCTGGAGATAGTAGTCCTTGTCCCACCTTGGGCAGGTGTTGTTGGCGTCAGGTGGGTGGAGATGGGAGTGAGGTCCTAGGTGGTCCCCAGAGCCCTCACGCGTGCGGTGCCCGGGCCAGCCCCACCACACAGGGTGATGCGGTCTCGGATGTCCATGGTGCTGAGGCGGAGGGGCCCTGGGCAGAGAGACACCGTGGAGCCAGGGATTGTCGTTCTACTCCCGGTTCCCTGAGCAAGTGCCATATCTTTGGAAAAATTACTCTTCCTGAACTTGTTTCCTAAATTGAAACCAGAGGCATAAAGCAGTCGGTCTGATGCAGAATGCCTCCGAAAGGGCATCCATACGCTTGAAGGGATTGTGAGCAGTGTGGGGCCCCTAGGGGTCAAGGTGGAGTCCCGGGAAGCTGGGCTGTGGTGCAGAGACCTGCGTAGGGCACAGGGGGCTCCATGTGCCAGGCTAGGGGGCAGGCTCAGAGTGCATTCTAGAACAGTTCCTATGACGACCCTGGGGAAAGGACTGGAGGCAAAGAGGCCAACTGGAGACTGGGCTCTGTGGAGGATTGGAGGGGCCCAAGTCCCAGGACAGCAGCAGCCCTGGGGAGGAGGACCTGCACCTGAGAAATGTCCTTGGGCTGATACCGCTCATGATTGAGGAGGTACCACATGTGAAACAGCACGTTTGGGCCCCAGGAGTCTGCTCTGCTCTGAGTGCAGGGGCCAGGCCCCGCATTGTCCGAGTTGGGCAGGCTGCTGGTTCGGGTGAGGCTGACTTGGGTCAGGAAGCTAGTGCTTTGATTGTGGTTTAGAAAATCTGGCACATGGCTTTGACCCGGTATAGGAACCTGTACCCACCTCGTCTTGAGGGTGCGGGCATCCTCTGTGGCACCTGCCTCGCCATCCACCAATGGGAGAGGAGACGGGACCCCGCAGACCTCGAACACACACCTGTGGCTAAGCACACTGTGAATGGGGGGTGGGGGGCTTGTGTTCAGAGCAACACTTAAGCCAAAACCAAACCATGTTTTCTAAGAATTCCTCGTAAGACGATAAAGGGAAAACCAGGGTGGACATGGTTATAATTACACTCGTTTGTTAGAGAAAATGAGCATGATACAAGGGAAGGATCTTGGAACGGACAGTACTTCATCAGCTGATGGTTTTTCAGAGAACCTGCCGGAGTGGGGGCGGGGGGGTGGTTTCCTCCAGTGCATCTTGATTGCTGCCTCGTCTGACTCCAGTGTGCACTGAGCACGCGGAATCTAAGTTCTGGCAGACATGCCTCCTTCCTTCCCCAGGGACCCTTGGCGCCCGCCCACCTCCCCAGTAAGCCTTGCTCTGTTTCCCTTGCAGGTCTGGGACCTCAGCGACATCGACAAGGATGGGCACCTGGACAGAGATGAGTTTGCTGTGGTAGGCCCCTGCTGTGACTCTCTTTTCTACTCTGCTGAGGAAGGAAACACAGCTCATGTGGGGTTTCTGGATTTTTTTTTTTTGCCCTCTGTGATTTATTTACACATTTATTTATTTAAAGTTTATTTTTTAGGGTGGGGGAAGGGCAGGGAGAGAAGGAGAGAGAGGTTCTCAAGCAGACTCCGTGCTGCCAGCAGCAGAGCCCAATGTGGGGCTCAAACCCACGAACCATGAGATCGTGACCTGAGCCAAGATCAAGAGTCAGATGCTTAACCGATTGAGCCACCCAGGCGCCCCTTCATCTCTGATTTTTAAAAAGTGTTTATTTTGATGTACTCTGGATTTAAAGAAAAGTGGCAGTAATACAGAGGATTCTTTTCAACACCCTCCAGTCAGATTCTGCAGTGTTATTATTTTGCCACATTGCTTTACCCTCCTCGTCACTCTCTCGCCCTGTGTGCGTATGTCCTCAGATTTTACACATACATGAAATCTTCCTTCGAGCCGTCTTGGAGTAAGCTGCACACACCACACCTTTTCATCCCAGAATATCTCAGTGTGAATGTCCTAAACCAAGGAATTCTCCTACGTGATCAGTGTCCAGTTCAAAATCGGGAAACTATTCTTGGTGTTGTCTAATTTATTGTGGCATTTATTACGCGTCCTGTTTCATATATTCTTATATCATTAACTTATTACCTAAGGATGTTATTCAGATGTTGCCAGTTGTTCCTGAAACATCCTTTGCAGCAATTGTAGCCTCCTGCGTTATGTCCCGTAGCTCTGTCTCTTTCGTGCCCTCTGAGCTGGGGCGGCATCTCTGTCTGTGTCTCAATGGCACATGGGCGTCCTGGAGAGCTCAGGCCAGAAGTTTGTAGTGTCCCTCAGCTTAGGGACATCTGCCGTTTCCTCATGATGGTCCAGGTCGTGCGTGTGCGTGGGGCAGGACCCCTCCGTGGTGGATGGCTTGTTTTCCTTGGGGTACGTGCCACCGACGGTACCTGTGTCATCTTATCCTGGGTCATTGATGTGGTGTCAGCCTTGCTTGCGGTCAGAGCGGAGGCTCCCTGCCAGCTTACTCTCTTCCTGTGCGCTCAGTCTCTTGTGGGTTGCACATGGAGACTGGACACCCCAGTCCCCTCCGCTCTCACCCGCTAGTTCTTGAGGCTTCCCGGGAGTCTGCAAGATTCAGTGGGGATGATGGTGGTTGCCAGACGCGTTTCTGATTCTGGCAACTTCTTGCACATTTCCTAGTTAGCCTCCTGCGGTGAGGGATTTGTGTCCACGTGGACTTGTGGCTGTATCCTCTGTTCTGTGTTTCTAATCTTTTTTTTTTAACTAAAAAAATTTTTTTTAACATTTATTTATTGTTGAGAGGCAAAGACAAACAGCATAAGCAGGGGAGGGGCAGAGAGAGAGGGAGACACAGAATCCGTAGCAGGCTCCAGGCTCTGAGCTGCCAGCACAGAGCCCGACGTGGGGCTCTAATCCTCCTCTTCTTCCTCCCTTTCCTCCACCTCACGCCTTTGACCTTGCTCTCCCATTCAGGGGATTTATTCACTCACCTTGTTCCCTTAAAGGAACAATGGTTGCCTTTTGTAGTTAAAGATAGTGTTTTAATAAATAACTGTTGAGTTCAATCAAACCAAAAAAACAAAACCCAACTGTGAATTACCTGGAAATTCCCTGGTAATAGAAAAACAATGAAATACAACAGTATCCCTAAGACTTCATCTTCCATTCTGGGAATCATAAACCTTTCTAAAATGTGATTTTGCAACATACACACGAATTGAGGTTTATTATTTCCTTACTAAAATAATGTGTGTAAAAGCCTTTGAGATTTTAAACTTAGATTCAATTTCAGCCATTTTCCAGGGAGATTATGTTTCTCCAGCAGTGCCCTCTGACCCCTTACACTCACCGGCACTAGCTGTGTCTTTTCTCACCTCCCCCATCATCTCTGCTTTGCCTTTTTCACTCTGAGCACTTTCTATGTGTTTCTATCATCCTGTTCTTTTTTTTTTTTTATTTTTTTTTTTTTTTTTTTTTT
>NW_027532172.1:306158-362985 GCF_008692635.1 Crocuta crocuta | reverse complement strand
TTTTATTATTTCTAGGAGAGAGAGAGACAGCATGAGCAGGGGAGGGTCAGAGAAAGAGGGAGACACAGACTCCGAAATAGGCTCCAGGCTCTGAGCTGGCAGTCAGCACAGAGCCCGATGCGGGGCTTGAACCCACAAACCGCGAGATCATGACCCAAGCGAAAGTCGGACGCTTAACTGACTAAGCCACCCAGGCGCCCCCATCCTGTTCTTTTTACTGGAAATGCGTTTTTCTTACTTTTTTTATTGTGGTAAAATATATATAATGTAAATTTACCATCCTAACCATTTTTAAATGTGTGATTCAGTGCCATTAATACTTTCACACACATTTCATACTTTCACTGCTATGCATCCGTCACCACCACCCATCTCTGGGACCCTTCATCCTTCAAATCGGAAACTCTGTCCCCAAGCAAACACTAGCTTCCCCTTCCCCCAGTGCCTTATTACTTATTTTTTTAAAAATTTTAAAAATGTTTATTTATTTTTGAGAGACAGCATAAGCAGGGTGGAGCAGAGAGAGACACACAACACACACAGAATCTGAAGCAGGCTCTAGGCTCTCTCTGAGCTGTCAGCATAGAGCCTGATGTAGGGCTCGAACTCACAAGCTGTGAGATCACGACCTGAGCCGAAGTTTGCTGCCCAACCAACTGAGCCACCCACGTGCCCCCCCTTATTACTTATTTTTTATATCTCTTCTGACCACATTTGACTTGAGGTGTTTGTATCATGTACCATCCCTTGGGGTAATGCCCAGGAATGGGATGATTGGCCCAGAGTGAGCCCGCACGCCTGCCCCTCCTCCCACTGCCTTGGGAGCCCTGGGTGTCCATTTTTGTTCTGTTTTTGTTATTTCCCATCATTTCAGCCAGGATTTATGTAATTCTATAAATAGGACTTACAATCATGTCATTTGGGTTTCTTTTCATCACTAGCTGGGTTTAACATTTTGTAGCGCTTTTTAAAAATTTCTGTTAAAATTTTAAAATTTTTATTTTAGATAATAAAATTGTGTTCATGGGGGCAGGTCAGTGGGTGGAGAGAGAGAGAGAATCTTAAAACAGGGGCTCTGTCCCACGACCCGAAGATCATGACCTAAGCTGAACCCGAGTTGGACGCTCAACTGACTGAGCCCCCCAGGTGTCCCTTTGTAGCGTTTTTAGGGGACGGTAAATCTTACCTATGTTAGTGATCTGGTCTGTATTGCAAGTAATAAGGGATATTTTTAAGGGAGAAGGGCTGCGATTTTGGTTTGGTTTGGTTACGGTTTAGAACGGGCTTCAATCTTTGTTTTAGAGAAAGAGTCTTTTCTCTGCCTGCCTGAAACCGGAGCGCACACATCGCAGTGTCTTTAGACTTCTAAATCCCGGTACCTGTGGAGTCCTCAGCCCTGGAGCTGGTGGCCTCCTGTGTGGTCAGGGGACATGTGTGGGGTCAAGGGACATGTGTGGAGTCCAGCATGATTGAACTCCTTTTGTGCTCATGTTAGTCTTGTGGGATTGAACACCCCTTGGAAAAATTATGCACTGGAAGGTAACTCATCAGAAAAGGTTTATTTTTCACCCTGTCCGGCTTGGAGTGACCGCAGAGGGAGCTGTCAGGGTCACATCACTGAAGCCCCGGAAAGAGCAGGCCTATGCCCAGCCGCCCAAATGTAACTCTCTTTTGCGTTCCCAGGCAATGCACTTGGTGTACCGAGCCCTTGAGAAGGAGCCTGTGCCCTCTGTCCTGCCCCCCTCCCTCATCCCACCTTCCAAGAGAAAGAAGCCGGTGTTCCCAGGAGCAGTGCCCGTCCTGCCCGCCAGCCCCCCACCAAAAGACAGCCTCCGCTCCACACCTTCCCACGGCAGCGTCAGCAGCCTGAACAGCACGGGCAGCTTGTCCCCCAAGCACAGCATCAAGCAAACCCAGGTACAGTGTCTGCTTCTCAGAGCAGCCGTTGGCATGGGGAGAGGCCCAGCAAGTACTTTGCAACCCCCGGAAGGTAACCTTGGTGATTACATTTTTAACTGTTATACCTTTTATTTTTTATTATTTATTAGTATTTTTTTTTTAATTTTAGAGAGAGCATGCACGAGGCGGGGAGAGGGGCAGAGAGAGAGAGAGAGAGACTCTTAAGCAGGCCACACTCAGCACCGAGCCCAATATGGGGCTTGATCCCACAACCCTGAGATCATGATCTGAGCTGAAGTCTAGAGTCAGAGGCTCAAACAACTGAGCCCCTGAGGGATGCGCCCCGCTGGGGTCACATTATTTAAAACAATGTTTCTGATTGGTATGCTAGTCTGTTGCAGTGTAATGGAATACCATAGAATAAGTGACTATGACAGATCTCTACTTCTCACAGAAAGTCTGGAGCCTAAGAAGTCCAAGATCCAAGCACCGGCAGATTCGGTGTCTGATGAGAGAGTCCAGTTAGGGTTCACAGATGGACTTTTCTCGCTGTGTTCTCACATGGTGGGAAGGGCAAAGGGGCTCTCTGGGGTCCTTTCTGTGAAGGCCGTGATCCCATTCGTGGGGCTCCAGCACCATGATCTAATCATCTTTCAAGGGCCCTACTTCCTAATACCCTCACATGGGGTTAGAGACTTAACACACGAGCGCTGGGGAGGGCTTGGGGCACAAACGTTCAGGCTGTAGCAACAGGGATGCAGAATTAAGTTTCCTGTTCATTTGCACACAAATACTGCCCTTCCTCAGACACCCTCAGCTTGCTGTCACCTCTGGACGCTCTCCTCCTGTCTCTGTGCCCCTTGCGTCAGACAGGTCCTCTGCTGGGTGGGTGCGTTCCCCGATCATACCCCAGCCCTCTGCTTTGTGAGGCCCCTGCTTACGGGGCACCTTCTCAGGGGCCCTGGCATGACCACAGCCGGCGTACCCAGGGCTCTGTCCATCCTGCGGTGTAGATTTCCCACGTCTGGCTTGTCATGTAATTAATTGTGTATCCTCAGTCTCCTCCCCACCCCCACCCCACCTTAGCTTCACGAGAACAGTCAGTTCTTGGTTATAATCTCAGCGTTGGAACAGTCACAAGTACTTTGATGTTCAGTAAACATGTTGAACATCCAGTGAGCAGTGGAGGCATCCATCTCCTGTTGGGAGGACAGCATGGGGGCTCTGCGTACCAGTGGGGGCAGCATCTTCTACATCAAACAGATGTGTCTTGTTCTGGCAAATGCGGCACGCCGCCGGGTGCTCTTTTATAGAAGGCACCTCTGAGCTGATGTGACACATGGAAGAACGGGGCCGTGGGCCCTCCTGAGGCATCCTCACTGTCTGCCTCCAGCGAAGGTGACACAGAGAGGGCAAGCAGTGCCACCACGCAAGTTCACATGCGAACGATCAAAGTAGAAGCTTGTGTTGGCCTCAGCCTGTCAGTCAGTGACGCTGTCGGCTGGCCCCGCCCATGGCGCTCACCGGGCCCCCGTTACCGGTGGGAGCCCCCACGGACACTTCCCGACCGGAGGAGGTGACTTTGTGGTTCTTGATAGGGTTGCAGAGTGCGCCTACATTTTGCAACAACCATCAGGAAAATTTGAAAAAAGACGACTTATTACAGGTCCTGCAGAGTGTGCGTCACACCCAGGGCCACCACCGCAAGGTCACGGCTAGAGAGAGCGTGAGGTCGGGCACGGGACTCTGCCTCTTTTGGGGTCAAGGGTGGGGGCCTAGGGTTTCTCGGGTTCGCTCTTCATGGGTGAATCTAAAACATGAGAGTGGGAATGCAAGCAGGGGAAGGGAAAAGCAGGGTCACTCGGGCGCTGGTTACTTAGGTCCCCCGGGGCTTTTTGGTGGGGACCGTCGTGGGCTGGCCTGGCGCTGCCTAGCTGTGTGGCTGGCGGTGTGTTTATCTGACATGGATTCTTTTTAAACGGGTGCCTCAACGGTCAGAAGCTTGGTGACAGGCTTAAATCACAGTAAAAACCCTGCACTGTCAGGCACTTAACGCTACAGAAAGAGATGATCAGACAGTGATTACTTTTGCAGGTGACATCATTGTAAAACTGAATATTCTGTCTGGTGATGGTGGCTGGGCATTAGTGGCTCATTTTCCAGGAGCTTGTTGCACCGTAGAGTAGGGGTCCCCTCAGAGAGGGCCGAGGTGGCGTGGTCGGTGGGGGGTGGGGCTCACACACTCCCGTCACAGTGGCAGCTGCGGGGAGAGGCATGGTGACGGGCTTCACCCAGGTTGGTGAGTCTTATGTGGCTGTCTGTTAACAAGGCCAGCGCCCAGATGGTGCCATGTGGGCATCGTCCACTTAGCCCCCACGAGCCCTGCCCAGCACTTCCTGGGGATGCGCAGTGACCGTGGGACTAGCCTCTGCCCTCCGTGGGGAGATAAACAATAAGCATAACAATAAACTAAGGAAGGTCAGATAGCTGTGAGACAGAGCACAGGGCCTGGCCTAGAGGTACCTGGGGTGCAGGAGAGGGCGTGCTCCTGTGGGTGGGGTCGGCTGGAAAGTCACCGATGAGGTGTGATGCCTGAGCTGATCCCTGGATGACAAAGAGTCAGAGGCCTAGCATATGCGGAGGCTCTCAAGTGGGAACCTGTAGAAACAGGAAGAAGGGTGGGGGTGGAGCCAGAGAGGGAGCTGAGGCTGGTAACTTGGACCTGCACGAGCCATTGTTTCCCAGGATGACCTAGCGCCCTATGTCTGCAACATTCTTGCCAAGAGGTCTTACTAATTACGAGGTTAGGTTGGTGGTGATTCGTTTTACTGACAAGGAAGCAGGTGGGGCCAGAGTTGCTGACAGGTGCGGATTGACTGGCCTTGTAACCCCAATCCATGGTGATCTGGTGACTCTCCCCAGGTCCTGGGAGCCTGCTGCCGATTCCAACTAGACCTGTTTTACCAGGGACCTCTGATCAGGGTGGGGGTGGGGGAAAGAGGGTGTGTCCCCTTCCCTAAGGATGGGGGTGCTGGTGGGATCACAGACATGAGATCGAGCAGTTCTGGGGACCCGCAGTCACCTTGCTGTCCCCCCACTTCCACTTATCTCACTGCCAGACTAGTGCCACCAGGTCCTGTCCTCACAGCTGGCTGCCGGGTGCAGGCACTTCCAGCCACCAGGGTCTATTCCCATTTACTGGGGGCCTTCGGCTGCCAAACCAGCCCCTTCTGGGAGGCCCAGCTCCGAGGAAAATGCTGGATTTGTAACCATCTGGGCTTCGGAGTTTTGCCGCTGCCACACTTAACGTTAGGACTTCTGTCATCCAGAGTTGTAATCTCTTGGGACCTGTAGAGCACAGAGACTGCTGCCGCCCTCAGCTTAGCCTGCCCGACCCACTGTTAAATCCTCTCTGGGTTTCTTGGCATCCGAGGCTTAGCTCGCTCCAGACACTGGACTTAAAGACAGCGAGGTGTTTCTTCGCTGGAGGCCCTTACGTGTGCCTTCATGCTTCCTCTGAGGTGGCTTACAAAGCTCACAAACTGAGACGTATAAAATGCAGGTCTCTGAACTCTTGCTGCCTGAGCACTTGCTGTTTGAACTTGGCCCATAGATTCTGATAAATCCGTGGTGGACTAAATCATGCCACTCCCTTTCCCAAATCCTGAGACCGAAATGATATGGGTAACATGGTGTCCCTTGCCTCCCACCTTGCTCTCTGGATTCTTGGGGCTTGTGTCGGGATCCCACTGTATTGGGATAATGAGGGAGACCTGTTCAGAAGACACAGATGAGGAAAACCATCTCTAGGAAACCAGACAGGCGCCGTGGACTTGTTCAGTGAGCACACCGGAGGTCAGAGGTGACGGGTCCAGACTTAGCAGGTGAAGGGGCGCTGATGCCTCTGAATTAGGAGGTGCGTGGGCCCTGGTGAACCCTCAGTGGCATTTGCCTTTCTCACGGAGACTTGAGCAGGCAGTGTGAGGTGTGAGGGGTCCCCGTGCAGCGGCTGGCCAAGCCCCGTGGCTGCAGACATGACCCTGCTCTGGGCTCTCAGATCCTCAGCTCTGTCTGCCTGTGCAGCACCCTTGAGGGTGATGGGGCCTTGCGTGTGGAAGGCATGCTCGTCAGGGGCCCGGGCTCCTCCACCAGTGCTCGGGGGCCCTGAGCACCTGCCCATCAGTGCTGGGTGTGCGCCGACACCTCACGGGGAGATGGCTGGGTCACGGGGAATGGGGTCAGGGACAAAGGTTAGAGTCCAAGATCCTGAACTGTGGGCATTGAGAATAATTCTGGCAGCTGCAGAGAAGTGTTTGCAGGCAGAAAATGAGAGGCCAGGAGACTGGTTCTCAGGAGGCTACCCTTCTAACGAGGACCATCAGGAGGGTCTTGCCTGGTGCACTTGAAGTCCTCTCCTGGAAGGAGGTCAATGACTTCCCTTCGAGCCCCTTTGGACCTGCTGGGTCTTTACCTCCCTCTAAATACAAGGGGAAAGGGGTGCTGTGATGGAGCAGGAGCGGTGCCCGTCGGCCACCAGGCGAGACTGACTGAGTTGGTGTTCACTGCTCTCTGCTTCAGTTTCCCTGTTTAGAGAACGGGGCTCCTGTCTGCCCTCTCGTTTCATGCAATCGTGTTGCCCAAATGCACGGAAAAGTGCTTTCATACCCTTTCCATCAGGAGCGTGTGAAAGTGCTTTAATAGCGTGTGTTTATGATTTAGAGTCTAGAAACTCTGGACTAATAGTTTTGAAACCCCTTTCAGCCGACGGTGAGCTGGGTGGTGCCAGTTGCAGATAAGATGCGATTTGACGAGATATTCCTGAAGACCGACCTGGACCTGGATGGCTACGTGAGTGGCCAGGAGGTGAAGGAGATCTTCATGCACTCGGGCCTCACCCAGAACCTTCTAGCACACATATGGTAAGGATGGGTAGCTGGACATCTGCTCCCTCTGGGCCTCCTGCGTAGAGGTAATGGCCATGGCGGCTCTGAGGGGCCTGAGGGAAACGAGGCTTGTGCTGAAGGAAGGGCGGGTGGCCTTCAGGGCCTGGGGGTCAGGGCCTCCGCCTCTGCGTATTACTTAATCCTCCGCAGGCTGACGGGGTCTGAGTGAGGTCCGAGTGTGAGGGCGCTTCCCCCGTGTCCTGGGCATGTCCATTCACTCTGCCTGTTTAGTCCCTCTGGAAAGCTCTGGGGCTGTTTGCCTGAGTGTGTGGGGTGAGTTCTTGCTGGTTCTAGCAGGAGGCCCCACCCTTGCCGCAGCGGGTCGGGGTGCAGACACTTGGCCCGCCCCGCAGGGGCGAGTGTGCGGTGTGTCTGCAGGGGCTCCAGCAAAGCCGCCCTGCAGTCGCCTCCCTGAGGAGGCCTGTGAAGGCCAGAGACTCCGCTCCCATCTGGGGGGTGAGTGGTCAACAGGTCTGCACCTGAGGCCCAGCCCTGGGGTTTGCCGCACCCCCACTTCCCTTCAGGGCACGCCCGAGTAGTCTCCACAGCGCTGGACCGCTCCTTCTGTAGCTGGCCGGTGCCGAAAGTCACTTTCTAAGTGTCCTCAGGGCTGAGGGGCTTCACTTGGGAGTCACAGGGAGGAAATTTCCATATAATTCTGGAGACATGAACCCATCCAAGTAAGAGCAGTGACGTTTATTTTCATTTTCTTTTATTAATATAATATATTGTCAAGTTAGTTAACATATAGCATATATACCGTTCTTGCTTTTGGGGGTCGATTCCCGTGGTTCATTGCTTACATACAGCACCCAGTGCTCATCCCCACAAGTGCCCTCCTCACTGCCCATCACCCATTTTCCCCTCTCTCCTGTCCTCCCATCAACCCTCAGTTTGTTCTCTGTATTTAAGTATCTTATGGGTTTGCCTCCTTCTCTGTTTGAAACTATTTTTTCCCTTTTCCTTCCCCCATGGTCCTCTGTTCCACATAGGAGTGAAAACCTACGGTATCTGTCTTTCTCTGACCGACTTCTTTCACTCAGCCTAATACCCTCCAGTTCCATCCACATTGTTGCAAGTGGCAGGATTGTTTCTCATCGCCAAGTAGTACTCCATTGTATGTATAAACCACACATCTTCTTGATCCGTTCATCAGTTGATGGACATTTGGGCTCTTTCTATGATTTGGCTGTTGTTGAAAGCGCTGCTGTGAACACTGGGTACACGTGCCCCTATGCACTTCTGTATCAGCACTTCTGTATCCCTTGGGTAAATTCCCAGCAGAAGGGCAGTGACAGCGTGTTACTCAGCAGCTTGCGGAAATAGCTGCCCTTGGCGATAATTCATAGGTGTCCACGTTGTGAGGGGAGGCCCCAGCCTGAGAAAACAGGCTGTCTCTTCAGGAGCGTGTGACACCCAGAGTCAGTCACCAAAACAGCTAGGGGAGGCCGGCTGCTTCCGACAGGTCAGGGCAATCCTTTTCTTCTGAGCCCCTTTAGATCCGGTGCCCCCTTCTAGAAACCGATAAAATGCGTGTCTCCTTTATCACCCTGAAGTGGACGTGCATGTGATTCAGAGGCAGCGATGTGGCGCCCTGATCGTAGCATAGGGACAATACCTCCACTCGCCAACGACCCGATGACATGTGAGCACACAGTGAAACCATGAAAACGCTTGGATTAAAGGGGGGACCGCAGAAAGCATTGTGTGTAAGGAGCAAAGGGAAAAGACAGAAGGAGCAAGCTCTAGAATAACCGCTGGGAGAGTAGAACGCCAGTCCGGATTTGTCTGCGGGGGGTCAGGGGGAGCGCAGAGAACGTGCCCAGAGGGCCGGCAGGGAGGAAATGAGGATGGAGCCGGAAGGTGCGCGTGGGCCTCCCCTGCCGGTGGCTGGCCGGGCCCCCTGCGTGCTGGCCTCCAAGCCCACACTCCCCCAGAGCCCCGGGAGCAGGAGAGGGCCGGAGAGAAGAGGCCTCAGCCCAGGAGCGGCTGTGGGCCTGGCGAGCCGCAGGACCGACCCCTACAGGCAGAATCCTCTCACCGCGCCCTCAAACTGCGACAAAAATGAAGACAGTTTTTTTTTTTTACAAATTTTTTTTAATGTTTTATTTATTTCTAGGAGAGAGAGAGAGAGAGAGACAGCGTGAGCAGGGGAGGGTCAGAGAGAGAGGGAGACACAGACTCTGAAATAGGCTCCAGGCTCTGAGCTGGCAGTCAGCACAGAGCCCGACGCGGGGCCCGAACCCACGAACCGCGAGATCATGACCTAAGCGAAAGTCGGACGCTTAACCGACTAAGCCACCCAGGCGCCCCTGAAGACAGTTTTAAAGCAGCTCGTGCCAGCGATACTCAGTGGGTTCTCTGTTCCCCCTGAGGCCCCATTCATTGGCTGTTTGGCCCTGAGTCTGCTCACCATGTCCAGCCACTTTGCTGCTCTGGTGTCACTGCTCTGCAGTCACCTCGAGCGGTGGGACCACCCGTGCAGCGGCCAGGGTGGGGCATGTTTGCAGATGCAGAGGCCTCGTCCTACTGCGTGAGGCCTTCCTTCCCGTAGCGTCCGGCTCCTCCGCTGTCGGACTGGTTGGGAGCTTCTCCCCCAGGGTTTGCGGGAGCTCAGTGTGCCGCTGGCCTGGGAGCTGCCTTGCCATTGACCAGGTGCCCAAAGGCCACATGAGCAGGGCCCCTTAGCAGTGAGGACCGTCCTGTGCAGCATGGCCATGTGTGGCTGTCCAGGCCCCGGCTCCTCGTGACGATGGCCCAAAATGCTGCTGCTGTCGTCCCCATTGAACACCAGCAGCTCAGGTGCTCAGGTAACCTGGAGCTGCAGGAACCTGCTATAGGTCCGTGGGCACACGCTCCGGCCCAGCTTTCATTTCCCCCAGAGCAGCTCTGCCGCACACATGCTGTAAAGAACCCACTGCGTTTCTGGTCCTTGCTGCTGAGGGCTCCCCAAAGGCCCACCGCCTTGGACTGTGGGCTGGGGTTTGGGGCGGGGCCCCCCCTTCCTGTGCTGACAGCCTCTCCATAACCCGCTGCTGGGCCCGGTGCCTGGGTGAGACTGCTGTCCTTGAGGGGATGTTCAGCAGGAAAGGGGTTGCCGCTGTGCCCCGCTGTTTGTACAGTCACTGTTCGTTTTTTAAGTGGACAGGCTCTTGTGATTTGTGCTTTCCAGGCAGGGCCGAATTCTCTTCCCTGAGGTCTAATTAGCATCCCGTTTCTCCCAGGGCCTTGGCTGATACGAGGCAAACGGGGAAGTTAAGTAAAGACCAGTTTGCATTAGCCATGTACTTCATTCAGCAGAAGGTCAGTAAAGGCATCGACCCCCCTCAGGTCCTCTCACCGGACATGATCCCGCCCTCGGAGAGAGGCACTCCCATCCAGGTGAGTACTGCTGGCCACATCCCGGTCACGTTCGCGTGGCTTCCCGCAGCCTGCCACCAGGTGGCGGCCGTGACCCATGTGAGCAGGCCAGTGCTCTGCTCTTGTAGCCTACCTTCTGGTGGCCCTAGCCTTCCCCAGGGGCTGGGGGGTGGGGCTGGGCCACTGGGACAGTTTTGCAGCTGGGTGCCAGCACTTCTGGTACCGCCCCCAGTGAACTGGAGATAGCACGATTGTATCCCTCCCGCTAGGACCTGCTGGGTCGTGAGGTCAGCTTGTCGATTTTTTTTCTTAAGGTTTTAGTTTTACTTAATCTCTACATCCAATGTGGGGCTCAAGCTCACAACCCCGAGCTGAAGAGTCACATGTGTCATAGACTGAGGCAGGCAGGCGCCCCCAACTTGTCCATTTTTAATCCTGTGTCTGAATTTGGTTCCAGGATGGTTCAGGTTCTCTTGGATCAGGGGAATTCACTGGCGTGAAGGAGCTTGATGATATCAGTCAAGAGATTGCCCAGTTACAAAGGTGTGTTAAAGCTCCTTCCCCTCAGAATCTGAACCTTCCACGGGCCCTGTCCCAGCTCGTTTCCACAAGTAGGTCGACCGTCCCAAGCGTGTGCGGCAGAAATGAAGTGATGCACATTCCCCCGAGTTCCTGAATTGATTCAATGAGCTCGAGTGATGGCGTCCTCAGTCGGAGTCCGTGTGGGCTGTGGGAGCCCAGGCAGGTTGTTGCTTGGCAGCCACAGGCCCTGCCCCCGCCCTCGGGATCCCCTTGTTCCCCCTCAACCTCCAAGGGCAAGTTAAGGGCTTAGGACTGACAGCTAAACTGAGAGAGGCCTCGTGTCCAGGTCTCTGGCTCCTCTCTGTGCCTGCTGCCTCAAGTTTCCCACCCATAAACAAGGGCTTTGGATGGGGTATCTGCCCTCTCAGAGTCTGGCATAAAGAGATGCATCCACTTCTATATGCTTCTGGGATCCTCTTCAAAGCAGCATTCTCCCTCCAGTTAATTCTAGAGGAGGGAGAAGGGCCCAGAAAGTGTCTGGCCCTCCATGGGCAGAGTCAGTGAGGGTCATTGAGTCCTCCTTACCTTAGACGTCGCTCTGACTTCCTCTTCCCTCTGCCTGAGGGGCTCTACTGGCCTCATTGGGAGCACTGCCTCATCATAGCCACAGATTAGATGAAGGGAGGGGATGATGCAGAGGGCATGATTGCTGAGGGTCACTCCTGGGGACCAGCCGAGCTGGGTTCCGTGGGCACAGACGGAAGTGGTGCTGAGAAGTTGGCACGGAGAGAAGACACCAGGGCTGCAGTCATGCCCTCCTTCACCCGTGCCTTCCCGAATTCTTTTTCAATGCCCAGGGAGAAGTACGCCCTGGAACAGGACATTAGGGAAAAGGAAGAGGCAATCAGACAGAAAACCAACGAAGTACAGGTGAGAACGGGCTCACCCTGGGCAGGTGGTGTGTGTCCTGTGCAGGCCGGGCACTCCGGTCAATGGGGGCGGGACAAGGGAGAGGTAGCCCCGCCCTTGGCTTGCAAGTAAGGTTTTTAAGTTTCTTATAACCACAGACAGGGGTGGGTTGGTTGGTTTGTATCTTTCTTCTTTTTTTTTTTTTGTTCAATTGAGCTGTATAATTCACATAACAAAATTTGCTATTTTAGAGCAAACAGTTTTTTGGTTTTTAGCACATTCGGTGTGTTGCTGAGCTGTCCTCTGTATCTAGTTCCAGAACATTTCCATCACCCCAAAAGAAACCCCATGACCCTTAGCCCTCACACCCCATCACCACTGCCCTCCCCTCTCCCCGCCCCGGCAACTACTGATCTGCTTTGTGTCTCTGTGGACGTACCTGTTCCGGACGTTCAACGTGAGGCCTTTTGTGTCTGGCTTTTTTCACTCAAGTCTCTGTTTCTGAGGTTCGGACAGTGGCTGCTAACCTGTTCTCGGACAGTCCTGCATCCTAGAGTGTCTCCTAGCAGGTGGCGGTGACACAGAGACTGGGGGCCTCACTGCTTGGGCTCATACCCGGTTCTCCGTAGCTGTGTGACCTTGGGCAAGTTACTGAATATCTCTGGTCTTGTACGGCGTTGGTTACGAGTGTTCTGCTTTCCTGAGTTGTGTGGCTGGGAAACAAAGTCTGGCACCCGCTTGGGGCTCACTTGGGGCCCTTCCTGCTCTTCTCCATCATTTGAGCAGAGGGGAGCCTGCACCGGGAGCAGAGCCATGAGCCTGGGCAGCCACATTGGGTCCCCACGATGTCTCTAGTCTGAGTGGATAGAGAAGGCCCTGCCACTGTGGGGACACGAGAGGTGCCCGTGTCGCCCTGAGAGTGAGGCCGAGTCAGGCCGCAGGGACCGTCTGAGCTCAGGGCTGTGGGGGAAGAGGGGCCTGCGAAGTGGTCAGGACCCCCGCTGCATGGTGTCTCACCTGAGTGACCTGGACGGGTGGCTCAGCGTCTAGCCTCTGTCACCTCAGCCGGCAGTGACGGTCAGTGTGTGTGGCTGCCCTGTGCACCGCCAGAGTGGCCGGTTCTTTCTGAGTCGCCTCCTAGAGTGTGACCCGAGCCAGGGTGAGGGAAGTACCACGTGACTCAGTGGGCTGTCAAGGTGCTGGGGGGCCCGTTCTGTCCTAGCCACGGTCTGTAGGGGAGGGGGAGGGTGTGCCCACCTGCTTCGGACGCTCCTCACTTCCTGCTGGGCGGCGTCCAGACCCCTCCCTGCTGGCTTCTCATGTACTCTGCATGCTGGCAGTGACCGCTAGGCTGCGGTGGCCTCCTGGCATGTTTCAGATTGGAAAGCAGGACTGGCCTGCCTCCAATATGAAGGGATTTTTGCTCAACGAGCTTCTTCAGTTACAAGCCCACCTTGCAGGCGAAGTGACTTTTTCTCTGAATGTTTGTACTTTCATCCTGTCATTTTATTCTCTCTCACCTCTGACTTCCACTCGTGTCCTGAACTGGTCCCTCAGACGCAGCGCCCACTCCCCACCTCCATCACCTGCATCACCTCACCGCCACCCTTTTAGTCCTTTGGTAGAGGACATGGAGACCGGCCATGTCTCCCCTCCCGCCTGGGCCTGGGCCCGGCCAGCGACACGGATGTGTGGCCGGTTCTCCCTTCCCATCGCATCCGGGTTGCCCTGACCACGCCTTGGTTTGCATTCTGGTCCCTGAGGGTCCGGGTGCTGTAATGTTCCCTCACCACTGAGGAAGCCAGTCATCAGGTCTCTGGCGCCTGCAAAGTTGGGTCTTTGCAGAGACTTGTTCTGACATCTGGAGGTGCTGTCCCCTGTGCTGTGTGGAGCCCTGGCTGGTGGGCTCTGACACTGTGCAGCTACAGCCTTTGAGGCGCCGGGGTCCTTGTGCACTCCAATAGCCCCCCAGAGCTGGGAGGGAGCCCGAGGCCAGCCAGACTGGCCCCTGTGCTATGGGGGCCTCACTTATAAGCAGGCCGGGCCGGGGCTCTGCCGTAGTGCTCAATGGCACAGACAGAATACTATGTATTTTTTGGATGTTCCCTTGTGAGGACCAGGTTTGGCTGGGGTCCCTGCCACCTGTCCCCGGATGGCTCTGGCCGGGAGATCACTTGCCGTGCCGGCTAGTGGGTCAGGGTCCCGCATAGGGTGCGAGTCCTTTGTCCTCAGGCTACTTAAGCAGCGGAAGCATCAGCCTCCAGGGCTCTGTTCCCATTGCGCCTCTTCTCCGTCCTCCCTGGGGGTCCTCCACCTCCATTTCCATTGCTGTCCTGGTGAGCACCTGCAGCGGCTCCCTGCTGTTTTCTTTCTTTTTCGTGACAGCAGCGTTACTGGGCTAGAACTCACATATACCACACAATTCGTCCATTTAAAGTGTGGAATTCAGTGGTGTTTAGGACATGCACAAACTTGTACAGCCATCGCCACTGTCAGTTCTCCAACGTCGTGGTCGCTCCAGAAGGAAGTCCCTGGTCCCCCTCCCCAGCCCCATGCAACCGCTCCTCTGCTTTCTGCCTCTGGACTTACCTGACTGGGCGCCGCATGTCAGTGGAACCCTGCATCGCGTGGTCTTTGTGTCTGGCCTATTGCACCGTGCCTGGTGTTTCCAAGGTCCATCGTGTTGTAGCACGTCAGGGCTTCGTTTCTTTGTGCGGCTAGTACTCTGCTGTGTGGCCAGACCACAGTTCGTGCAGCCGTTCCTCAGTTGATGGGTATTTGGGCTTTCCTACTCTTTAGCTATTGCAAATGACGTCACTGTGAACTTCCCTGTGCAAGTTTGTGTGGACGTGTGATCTCACTTCTCTTGGGTCTGTTACTGGGAGTGGGGTTGCTGGACCCTACGGCAGCTCTGTGTTTAGCCTTTTGAGGAATTGCCACACTGATTTCCAAAGTGACTACCATTTTACATCCCAACCTGTTATGCCTGAGGGGTCTGGTTTCTCCACACCCTCGCCAACACTTAACTCTCATTTTTATTTCGCCTTCCCAGTGGGTGTACAGTGGTACCTCGTTGCCCCTAATGCTTTCCCTAATGATGTTGAGCATCGTTTTTTTTTTTTTTTTTTTTTTTTTTTTTTTTTTTTTTTTTTCTGTTTATTTACTTTTGAGAGAGAGAGAGTATGTAAACAGGCAGGGGAGAGGCAGAGAGAGAAAGAGAGAATCCCAAGAAGGCTATCACTGTCAGCACGGAGCCCAGCGCAGGGCTCCATCTCACAAACTGTGACATCCTGACTTGAGCCGAAATCAAGAGCTGGACTCTTAACCAACTGCGCCACCCACGTACCCTGAGCATCTTTTCATGTGCTTATTGGCCATTTGTGTGTCTTTTGAATAGACATTTCTATTCAGACCCATTGGCCATTATTAAATTGGGTTTTTTGTCTTTTGATAGCTGAGTTGTAAGAGTTCTTTATATTTTCTGGAGAGAATTTCCTCCTCAGATATGTGATTTGCAGACACTGTGGGTTGTCTTTTTACTTTCTTGATGGTCTACTTTGAAGCACAAAAGTTTTACATTTTGGTGGAGTCCAGTTTACTCCTTTTTAAATTTTTTCCCCTGCTCTTGCTTTCGGTGTCATCTTTAAAAAGTCATTGCCGAATTCAGGGTCACAAAGATTTATCCCATGTTTTCTCCTAGGATTTTATCATTTTAGCTCTTACATTCAGGTCTTTGGTCTGTTTTAATTTTGTCATATGGTGTGAGGTAGGGATCCAGCCTCATTCTTTTGCATGTGGAGACCCAGTTGTCCCAGCCCCGTTTGTTGAAGAGACCGTTCTTTCCCCGTTGAATGAATGGCCTTGGCACCTGTGTTGACTGTCACTTGGCCATTGGTGGGTGGCTTTGTTTTTGGACTCTCATTTCTGTCCTGTGTTCCACATGCCTTTCGCTTTGTGCCAGTACCACAAACGATAGCTTTGATGATAGCTTTGTACGAGCACACGTCATTTCATTGTGCTTTACAGATTCCGTGGGCTTCCTTTTGTTTCGTTTTACACATCGAAGGTTTGTGGCAACCACGCGTCAAGCAGATTTATCAGCACCATTTTCCTAATAGTGTCTGCTCACTTTGTGTCTCTGTGTCCCATTTTGGTAATCCTCACAGTCTTTCCATTTTTTCCATTATTGTTGTATTTGTTACAATGATCTGTGTTCAGATATTACGGCGCCTCAAAAGCTCAGATGATGATTAGCATTTTTAAACAATAAAGTATTTTTTAATTAAAGGTGTGTACATGGTTGTGTAGACATAACGCTCTTGTGCACTTAACAGACTGTGGTGTAGTGTAAACAGAACTTTTACATACACTTGAGAACTCAGAAATTCATTTGACTCGCTCTGTTACAATATTCATTCGCTATATTGCAGTGATTGGGAACCAGACCCACAGTTTATCTGAGGTATGTCCGTAGTAAGTTTTGAAATTGAAAAGTAGAAGTTCTCCAACGTTTTTTTTCCTTCTCCTTCAAGATTGTTTTGGCTTTTCCGAATCCCTTGCATTTCCTTATGAATTTTGGCATCAGCTTGTCAGTTTCCGCACAGAAGGCAGCTGGAGACTCCAGGGGGCGCTGAATGGAGCCTGCAGGTTGTCTGGCTTATTTCTGTGTTATCTGTGCTCAGACACCTCCCACATTCTGACCCCACTCCCATCCTGACCATGAGCTGGCGGGCCTTTGTCCCCATTGGGCTCGTGGACTCCCTCTCCTTCGTTACAGAATGAGGTTCAGATTCTGTGATGTACTAGGCTACCACCCCAGGCCGGACCCTCTTCCTGGCTTTATCTCCTCTTACTCTGTCACTTGGTCTTCCCTCAAGTGGCAAACCCACGTCTGGGACTCCCTACCCACAGACATTCTTTTACCTTCCCCAGACTTGCACACCAAAGCCCCACTTATTGAATTCAAGGTCAGGGGCAGGGAGACTGGGGAACCAAGAACCTAGCTCCCAGAAGAACTCAGAGGTGTGTTTTGGCTGTCTAGAGGGGACAGAGCTGTGACAGTTTTGTCCTCAAGGCAGAGAGGAGACCCTGTGCCTGCTTTGGGTTTGCTCCTGGAATGACACCAGCAAGCCCCAGCCAGGCCCGCACTGGGGTCGGCCTCACTGTCCCTGTCCTCCTTTACCCCCAGAGGTTCCCTCAAATCTTTCCCTTGCTTTGATTCTCATGGCCACCACCTCACCCTGGCCCAGGTCCCCTTCCTGCTCCCTTTGTCGCTCCGTCAGAGATGTAGTTAGCTCCCATGAGGACTTTCAGAAAGGTCGTGTGCATGTTCTTTCCTTCCTGTTGGCGCGAATGCTAGAATGCAATGTACGCACGCACTTGGCCATGGGCTTCACATTGTAACTTGAGTATGAGGTGCAGCTTCCTTTAGGGCACGAGCGCGCCCTGAGTTGTGAGCCAGGCTGGCCTGGTGGGAATTCACGTGGTTTCCAGGTTTTGCTCCCACAGACCGCGTGTTTTCACCTGCCGCCACCCAGGTGTGCTCTTCCCAGGGGCGTCCTGGCTGGGTCTGAGGGTGCCTGCACTGGCTGGCTGGTAGATGCTGCCCGTTTGGAGCAGCGTCAGCAGTGGAGAATCATCCCATCCCTGCTTGTACGTGAATGTCCTGTGGGGGCTTCCTGTGTAGCCCTGCGTCCTTTGGCTCGAGCTGGAGCCCAACACCCCCTTCCCCACCGCGGGGCTCCCTTCCTCCTGGGTCTTCACCTGGCTGCCCCTGCTTGTCCTTTGGGTCCGTCCTAAGCAGTGCTTCTGGGAGGTCTTCTCCATCCGTGCAGTGTCAGTCTGGTCTCCCTGCACCCACCTCTCCCCGAGTCAACCCAGCAGCATCCATACATTCTGTTCTGTTGGTTTCAGTTTCTTTGTGTTTGGGTGATGACTCTCCCCTCCTCACCCCTGACCCCATGTCACCTGATAGCTCTTCTCAGTGGGACCCAGCCACTCTCCTGGCCCTTGGCCACTCTTAGGCCGTTGGTAAACATTTGCCAGAGAGCTTAGTGGGAGGTCACGCCACAGGGACCAGGCTGAGATGCACGCGTTTCCAGCAGGTGTGCACAGGATGCCTGCCGGGCACCGGCTTGGGGGCCGGGGGCCTGATTTGTAGGACGTCCTGGGGGCACCAGCCCAGGCTGAGACTCTGCTGTCTTGGACATGCCCCCCTCTCTCATCAGTCTCCAGTACATTGATGCAACTCTTCCCTAGGAATTACAAAATGATTTAGACCGGGAAACGAGCAGTTTGCAAGAGCTAGAAGCTCAGAAGCAGGACGCCCAAGACCGCCTTGACGAGATGGATCAGCAGAAGGCCAAGCTCCGAGACATGCTGAGCGACGTCAGGCAGAAGTGCCAGGACGAGACTCAGATGGTGCGTCTCATGCCCAGCAGGCAAGGGGGCTTCCTGCGGGCTGCTTTGGGCTCAGCACGGGCTCAGCACAACCTTGAAACGCAAGGCTGAGGCATCCTATTGGTTTCATAGGGTTGTGGACGTATCATTGGAAAAGCATCCAGGCATTTGTGGCCTGACCTCAGTCTCACCCACTAAGTCATACAGTGAACGGCTTTGGTCCCCACTGATCTCACCCTGGCTGGTGCCTCACAGCACCCCGGGGCCAGCATGCCCCCACCCCCTTCTGGTGTCTTCACTGCTCATTACAAACCGGGGAGGCTGCAACCTCAGCCGACTGTAAAGCCCTCCTGTCCTGCTCCGAGGCCTTGCACAGCGATGTTCCACCCCTGGGGGACAGGTAGATTGCCAGTGCTTGTCTCGGTTCTCATTCTTCCTTATCCCAGACTGACTTTCTGTCAGTTACATGGGCATGAGTGCGTCTGGCTTGTTGTTTCTCTGTCCTGTGTGGAGAGAGGGCCCTGGGAGAAAGCCCAGGTGTCCAGCCATCAGGCTGCTGTCTGCCTCAGTGGGTTCACTTGTTCCTCCCTGTGTCATATTTCATCTCATTTCAGATTTCCTCCTTGAAGACCCAAATCCAGTCCCAGGAATCTGACCTCAAGTCCCAGGAGGACGACCTGAACCGGGCCAAGTCTGAGCTGAACCGATTGCAGCAGGAGGAAACCCAGCTGGAGCAGAGCATTCAGGCGGGGAAAGCTCAGCTGGAGACCATCATCAAGTCCCTGAAATCGACACAGGATGAAATCAACCAGGTACCTCCCTGGGGGCGGGTCCTCGCCGCTGCTGGTGGCCGGGGTCTTCTGGGGCCTTCTTGCAGGTGGAGTAGCTGCGGTGAGCTGTCATGTCGGTGTGTGCAAGCAGCCTGCGCAGAGGCCTCGTGTTTCCTTGGCTCCCACCCAGCCCATTTATGTCGGGTTCTCTTCTTAGAAGTGCTGTCCGGGGGTGAAGTAGCCGGCACCCCCAACCTGCGCTCCAGCAGCGCATTGACTTTGGCCTGCTGGCTGTTTGCTGTGCCTCGCTGTCCCACTTCCCCACCTGAGCGCGCGCCATCTTTGGGGAATGGGCAGGGTCTGTGCAAGACCCTTTGGTCTCCTTTGGAGCGAGCCTTGGGTGCGGAAATTCCCTCCCCCAGCATGGTTCTCAGGCAGGCAAGAGGGACAGAGTCCGAGGTGTGTTCCGGCACCGCTCTGCCTCCCTGCAGTCTAGCAACTGGCGCGTTGAGGGGGCCCCGCCCTGTGACGAGCATCAGCCCACACGAGGCCCTGTTCTAGTTCTACAAGCTGTCCAGGTGCCCCATCCTCACCCCACTCTCGTGTGAAGGCCCTGGGGCCTGCAGCCGCTGCTCACCAGCAGAGGGCGGGCTTCCCTCCTGCTCCCTGATGTGGAACAGCCCAAGGCCTCCTTGTTGGCCTGCAGGTGTCCCTTCAACAGAGTGGGGGTGATGCTTGCCCTCGGCAGCATCACGGTGGCCAGCTGTGCTTCCCTCTTGACCGACTCGGCCTCTTCCTTTTTGCCAGGTTACAGACCATGGTTGATCACAAACATGGACTAGCGATTTCATTCCCCATGTTATATTGTGCTTCATTGCATCTTAGATCTAGGATTATTGTAGGTCTTTTCCCCCTAAGCAATTAGAGTTTGCACAGCGTAGGTAGGAACGAAGCCGTGAGCGTATGTTAGTAATAATAATAATAGCAACATTCACTGCTGCATACTAACGGCCACCCTTCCAGATGCTACAGGAGCTATTTTACCCATTGCTTCCTGTGGTCCTTTTTGGAGAAGAGCTAACAGATAGGTTAGGTCACCAGCCAGAGGTCACACGGTGTGGATGAGACAGTTAAGATAACATCCCCAGGCCTGGCTGACTTCATAGATTGTCTGACACCCCCGTCCAGGACAAGGAGCCATGGACAGGGTGGTGAGACCCCACCGAGGGGAAATGCTGACTGCCACTTGCAACAGGCTGTGAACCTGGATTTTTCCAGTTTGGGTTCTTTTCAGAATTGACAAACATCTGTTTGCACCCGGGCCTCTCTCAGGGGTCGGGGATACAGAGAGGCCTCATGGGGCCACAAGAAGGACCTCATGGTTTACAAGTCATGTCCCTTGGGATCACATACCCTGTGGGCGGGTGATTCAGTTACCCGTGGGAACGGGGTTGGGCATCGGGAGAAGGAAAGAGCTCTCCTGACACTTCCCCCTCAACCCCGCATGTTGTGTAGGCAAGGAGCAAGCTTTCCCAGCTGCACGAAAGCCACCAAGAAGCCCACAGGACCCTGGAGCAGTATGACGAGGTGCTGGACGGGGCCCACGGCGCCAGCCTGACCAACTTAGCCGACCTGAGTGAAGGCGTCTCGCTGACAGAGAGGGGCGGTTTTGGAGCCATGGTAAAGGTTGAATAAACGTATTGCAGTCCTGGGATTAGGTCCAAAGTCAGGACCAGAGAACGCCCTGCCTGCTGGGTCCGGCACTGGCCAGCCTTGGTTCCGTCCAAATGCAGGGCGTCTCTTTTTTTTTGCTGCTGCTTGGCGTGTCCCCACAGGCTGTGAAGCCCGGGGTCCTGGCTGTGCTCCATCCTTGCTTCGGGGACAAAGCCAAAGAGAGGCCTGACTCCTCTGTAGAACCAGTTCTTAGCGACATTCATCTCCGGTGGGCCAGCCCCCCAAATTCAGAGGGCTTTCCCAAACTTGCACACATGAAACCCTGCATCCTACTAGTTTGAAGGGGTAGCGCCGGGGGAAACGTGTGTGTGTATGTCCGTGTTCCCACAAGGAGCACCTTGAGAACCAAATGTATTTGTGAAGATCGAGACAAATGACAGCCCTTTGAGGCACTGCTGTTTGCCTTGTGAACTGGCCCCTCTCCTGGTGACGCTGAAAACCCGGGCTCTTATGACCCTGGGGCCCCTGATCAAGTTCCAACGGGCTGTAGTCCTCAGGTTTCTGTGGATTCGGACTGCTGACATCCAGCCGGTGTCATTTCTTTTTTGGATCGTCACATCCCCTCATCCCTGCCAGCGCCCGCCCTTGTGGCCAGGCCCCAGCATGTGCTGTTTTCGCTTTAGTGTGGCCGATGAGAGCATCGCTGTGCTCCTGAGGGAGCCGTGGGAGGCGGCTGATCTTGATGGTCTCACCGCGCTCTGCCCCCAAAGCCTTTTCACCGCCCACCCTGCGCTGCTGCCCCTTGTCTGGGGCCGCTCCTCTGAGCCCTCTTGCTCCTGACCCTGGGCTTCGCGGATTCCTTCTCCTTCTTGTAGTAATACAGTGTCTCTCTCTCTCTCTCTTCGTCTGTCTTTCTCAGCTTGAGACTTAGTTCTTCACGTTCATTTCTTGACCTGTTTCTATCCTCAGTAGCCAACTGGTCAGTCCCAAGAATTTACGGGGAAGCTCCTACCTCCTTCCCTGAATCGCTTCAAAGATGCTGTTGGTGTCCTCACCTGTCTCCCGTCTCGGGCCCTCGTTGCCTCCGTCTGCCGCTCACAGATTCCTTTTCCTCAGGGAATTGTAAACGGGTGATTTCCGCATCCGCTCTTGAGCCCACCGTCAGCTTGACTGTCCGAGTTCGGACTGCGACTGTCCACTTCTCATTCACCGCCTGAGGCGCACTCGCCCGCTTGGCTGGCTGTTCAGTGTGTGCATTTCCGCTTCGTGACCCTGATTTTACTTTTCCCATCTGCCATCGGCCCCCTCGCACAGCTTTCCGCTTGCCCTCTTTCATCTTGGTCCGTGGAACAGCCCACTCTTTAGCTCTTTTGCAGGTTCGAGTAAGATTGGTTTCCTGGATAAAAAGTTGGCAGCAAGGTGGCAGCTTGCAAGTGGCCAGAGATTCTCCGTCCCCCATCCCCCACCCCCCACAGGTTTATCATCTGCCCTTACTTTCATTCATCTTGTAAGCAGGGCAAAGTTTACATGACAGGCAATTCATTCTGGAATGTCGACGTCAGATATGTTACATAGCAACTTGCAACCAGTGCCTGAAAGAACAACTATATTTATCTTGTTGTACAAATACAGTTTTTAAAGCGTTTTTCGGTTTGTTTCCTTTTCTTAATAAACACTTCGAAGAGGGCTTTTTGTTTACTCTTGAATCTTTTGAGACTGCTTTGGAGAGCTCTTTGTTCTCTTTGAGGTGGGTGACAGTGAGCTTAGTTCCCTGAGACTAGTGTAACCAGAGAGGTGCATCCAGAAGCTTCTAAGGCTGGGCAGGTCTACTAAAGCCACTAATTTTAGTTTTTAGCTCAGACCATGTTACTTTGTCCAAGAGACCGAGGCTTCTTTAAGCCAGGTCTATTTCTTGTCTCTCATCTGATGGTAATACCGGCCTCTAGCTCTTGAAGACAGCACTCAGCCAACCTGCCCAGTAGCAAAAGGTAAATAAATCATCGCAGACTTCAGCCTCGCCAAGACCTTATCATGGAGGACTGGGTCGTCATCTCATCCAGCCCCAAAATGGCGAGCCATTTTGATTGACTTTGCAGAGCTGATTATTAAATAGGAATTTTGTAACCTGACTGTTTAACTTTTGGTAACTTGAATTCAGCCACAGTGGGAGCATTTGCATCATGGGAATTGACAGAAGCCACCAATCAGGGTCCTCCCCCCCCACCCCACAAGAGCTGGTTCCCAGCACACCACTGCCCAGCCCCTATCTAAAGGGAAGGAAGGTCACAGAAACTCCCTTCAGAGTTATCACGTCTATTTCTTAAGAAGTGCAGAACTCAGGACTAGTTACTGAACTCCGTGTTCAAGGCTAAGGGACCTGTCATTCCCCCTGGTGCTCGTCTGCCACATGTGCGTCTCCCAAGGTGGCAGATGCCTCAGTTGTCGGTGATAGGTGGTCACTGGATGGTGGAGTTTGTGGCCTCTCTGTACCAGGGCAAGTCTAATTTTCTTCTCTGAATCTGTGAAATGGACTTAAAACCACGGGTGCTTACCTCACATACATGAATCCTGCCGGGGTCTTTTTAGGCTTCCCCTCTGAAGGGGAGGCAGCGATTGCTGCCTTAGGCAAATAATTGCTCCTGAGAAAGAGATCAGACCTGACTTTCAGTTCAGGGGGCTCACAGCCAAAGCCCCCAGAATCACAGTGTCTTCTCTGCCATTGTCTACTGTTATTTGGCAGGCTTTCAAGGGATGATTGAAAACATCAAAAAAAAAAAAAATCAAAACCCAAGACCTACCAACTTGTAAATCAAGTGCTAATTTCTAACTTAATAGAAGCTTCCATTCTGAGACCAAGTTATCATTCTTATGGCACTGCCGTATCCAGGACATCATCTCTCTGTTCTTCTTCTGGACTGAGATCCATTCCTTCCCCCGTGGTGCAGTGTGGAGGGTTGACCTTCCATCTTGGCTGCCGGCTTCTTTAGATCAGGGCTCCCCCGTCCTGTTTCTGTGTCTGAGAGCCCTATCAGACGCTTGTCGGGTGCCTGCGTCTTGCAGCTGTTTGCACCATGGCGTCCTTACAGAGCCGCGCGCTTCCGCGGTACTTGTGGACGTCTGCACATACTTGCCTGAGAGCCCTGCTTGATCTCCCCACCTTGGGGAGCCCTGTGCTTGGAGGCTCCAGGTAAGAAAGATCACCCTGTGTTCGTCAGAGGACAGAGGTGTTTGTTGTCCTTCTGGAGCCCGTGGCTTCCCATGGGCCCAGGGCCCCCAGGAGCCATCCCGCTTCCCGAAGTCAACCAGCACAGAGTGTGGGGGGCCTTGTCCGGAATCTTCCTCTGGCACCTTTGACGTCATTGCCCTGTGACCATTGTCTCTATTTTTACGGAAGTGCCAGCTCTTTAACCATTTGGCTTTGGTCAGTTGGAATGATGGATGTTTGCCACAGAGCTGACACATCTGCTGGGTTCAGCGAGGGTGTTATGCTTTTTCATATCACAGTGAAACCTTCATGTTTTCACTGAGGGTGTGTCTTTGTTAACCAAAATACACTCACTGTTTCTAAACGGAGTGTGCATTGTTCCTGTGTAGATTGTAACACCCTCCCCCCCCACCACAACACACACACATGGGCTATTTTCCACTATAAAAATGTGCCCTTCAAAAGCAAATCCTCTTTTCTTCCGGCTTAAACATGCTTGTTTGTTTCTAGAAATAAGCACTTTGAAAAAAAATGCAAAGTGTTGTATATGCTCTAGTAGTTTTAACTGCATAAGCAACTCATTTCCTCCCAAGATGCAAATAGCCAGCGTGTTCCTTGGTGTGGAAACAGCGTTTTAAAAAATGCCCACTTTACATTCCGCGAGAAAAAGATGATTGAGGGAGGTCACACTTTTGAATGAGGCCCAGGCTGGAGTTCCTGGGTGGCTGTTACGTTTTCCTCTTGACATTTCCAAAAGTACCACTTTTTTCTGACTTCATGATTTTTTTTTTAAATTTCTAATTGTGATAAAATACACAGAACATAAAGTTGATCATCTTAATCATGCCTGAGTATATTCACATTGTGCATCTGGGCTCCAGAACGCTTTGCTGCCCATTAACCACTGATTCCCCAGCCCCTGCCACCCACCATTTTACTTTCTGTCTCTGTGACTCCTCCAGGGACCCTTTATACAGTGAGGTCACACAGTATTTGTCTTTTCGTGACTGGCTTGTTTCATGCAGCACAGTGTCCTCAAGACTAAATAACATTCCCATGTATTTACTTACTGCATTCAGGGTATCTGTCCATCCAGCGGTGGATGTTTGTATGACTTCCTTCCACTCAGTGTTTAAATAAACATTTAGTTTGCAAGAGTGGCGGGTTTATAGAAAAACTTAAAGGCAGTACAGAAAGTTCCCACATGCCCCACACTCTGCTTTCTCTGCCATTAACACCGTGTCCCTTTGTCACTGAATGAACTCACACGTTATTAACTAGTGTCCATATTTCTTCAACGATTTTTTTGAAAATGTTTATTCATTTTTGAGAGAGAAAGAGAGAGCGGGGGAGGGGCAGAGAGCAAAGGGGACAGAGGATCCGAAGAGGTCTCTGCTGAGAGCAGAGAGCCAAACGCGGGGCTCGAACCCACAAACTGGGAGATTGTGACCTGAGCCGGAGTCGGATGCTGAACCGACTGAGCCCCCTGGGTGCCCCATTTCAGTGATTCTTTAATCATTCTCTGTAGGGTCCCACTGCTTGAAGGAGAAACATGCAAATCGCGTATGGAATTCTGTAATTTGCTTTAAATTTGAAATAATAAAATTCCTGTCCTGTCTCTTCACAAAATTATAGGACGATCCTTTCAAAAATAAAGCCTTGTTATTTAGCAACAATGCCCAGGAATTGCATCCGGACCCTTTCCAGGCCGAAGACCCCTTCAAATCCGACCCATTTAAAGGAGCTGATCCCTTCAAAGGTATCTCACCCGGTGCCCGCTTAGTCGCAGGGCTGTTTACTTTTTGCCTGTTGGAGCTGTCCGCTGACCACAGTGGTCAGCTGGCAGCACCTTCTAGAGTGGAGGGGGAAGGGAGTTTCCTGAGCCTCATGGGCCACGGGAGTGCTTGACCTCCACCTGGTTCACTGCAGAGGTGAGGTGTTAAGAGTTTGGTGGGAAGAGCTGAGCTCCCAGCTTGCAGGGCAGCTGGCTCCGCCCTTGACCTCTGCTCGCTCTGGTTCCCATCCTCCAGTTGGGGTGGTAAGTTCTCCCTCACTCCCCTGGGACGGATAAGACGGCCAGATGTAGTCATGAGACCCCCCCAACGAACGACAAGCCCCCCATAAGTCCAGGGTCGACAGGACACGTTTGCCCAGAGCCCCACACCAGTCCAGGACAACTAAGAAGTCTTCTAGAAGCAAATGTTCCTCAGTTTGTCTGTTCCTTCGGAGCAAGGTAGTATTGCCAGGAAGGCTATCTGTACATTCCTGAGCAAAGTGCTGAGGCGAGGAGAGGGCAGAGGGCGTGCCTTTCCGGCATCGCGTCCGGGAGCACCACCGGACCGAGAGGCTCTGGAGGCTCAGATATGTGGAGCTCGTTCTCGCTGGGGGCCGGGGCAGCCGCAGGGCCCTGTGTTGCCATGGCCAGGGGAGCCGAGAGGGAGAAGAGGTGCCAGAGCGTAGTGTGGCAGAGAGAGAGGGGAGTGAATTCTGACTCATTCCACGTTTTCCCCCTCTGCGGCCCGTGTTGAGCAACCAGCGGCACTTCGTTTCATCTTGAACACCCCAGCTTGGCGAAGCCGCCTCGGCCCGTCGCTGCTCCCCCTTAGACGTGCCAGGGTCATTTCTACAGTCGAGCTAAACAGTCCTCTCTCCTCTGATCTAGGTGACCCGTTCCAGAATGACCCCTTCGCAGAACAACAGACTGCTTCCGCAGGTAAAAGTCTTCGTGGGGGAGGTTTTCGTGGACTGGTCCTCAGGATAGTTCCATTCCTAGCTGAGGTTGAGGGTCTCTGATGACTGGGCAGCAGAGGGAGGTTAGTTTCTGCAGAAGCCCAGCCCCGGCAGCAGCAGCAGCCTCGCTTTCATGGTCAGGTGCCCCTTCACACCAGCCTCACAGCGTGAGGAGGGCAGAGCCAGACGGGGAGCTCGTGGTAGCCGACGGTTGTTCAGACATGCCCACGGCTGCTCGGTCCCTTGTGCCCACTTGTGTTGCCCGTGGTAGCACCAGTGGGCCCCGTGCAGCGCCTGCCCCCAGCGGGTCCTCAGTCTACACGTAGCAGAGGCGGCAGCACTGCATGGAAGCCTGGTGTCTTGTTCCCTCCTGGTGACGGTGGCTTTCCCCCCGTCCATTCACCCTGCATTCCAGGGGAATGAATACGCTGTGGGTGTGCTGTTGAGGCCATGCTGCCCATTTATTTCTCTCTCTTTTTAAATGTTTGTTTATTTATGTTGAGAGAGCAAGCATGAGTGGCGGAGGGACAGAGCGAGGAGGAGAGAGGATCCCAAGCAGGCTCCATGCCAGCAGCACAGAGCCTGACGCGGGGCTTGATCCCATGAACCATGAGATTGCGACCTGAGCAGAAACCAAGAGTCAGATGCCCAACTGACTGAGCCACATGGGCGCCCCTTCTTTATCTAGTTGTTTATTTTTCTTTATTTTTTTTGCTGAGGTGAAATTCGTATAACACAAAATTCAACATTTTTAAAGTGATAAAACAGCGGCATTTGGTACATTCTTAACGTACAACCACCACCTCTATGTAGTTCTAGAACATTTCCATCCCCTGAAAGGAAACCTTGCCCCCATGAACAGTCGTGCCCTCTTCCCCCAGCCCCAGGAAGCACCAGTCTGCTTTCTGTCTCTGGATTTACACGTGTTGTTTTTGTTATTAACATCAGCATTGTTGAGAGGTATAATTTATACGCAACAAAATTTACCAATTTTAAGTGTATAATTAGATGAGTTTTGATAAATGCGTGTAGTTAGGTGAGAACATTTCCATCATCCCAGAAGGTTCTCTTCTGCCTCCTTCCCCTACCCCCAGTTCCCTAGGAATCACCGATCTGCTTTCTCTCGTTATACCTTTTCTAGAATTTTATATAAAGGGCATCAGTCAGCTATGCGCTGTTTTAAATTTGGGTTATTTCACTAAACGCAATGGTGTTTATTCATGTGGCGTGTTCTTCTTCACTTTCCAAAACACCTTCTAGATCCATTTGGAGGGGATCCTTTCAAAGAAAGCGACCCATTCCGTGGCTCTGCATCTGACGACTTCTTTAAGAAACAGACGAAGAATGACCCATTTACCTCAGACCCATTTGCGAAAAACCCTTCCTTACCCTCAAAGGTGAGTGTCACCTGGGAGGCCGAGGTGCTGCCCAGGTGTGCACTTGGTGCGCACAAAAGCGGCCCTTCCTCACCTCCCACCCCCGCCCCCGGGCTGAGTCAGGGGCTCCAACATGCGGACTGAGCTTGCTAAGCCTGTGAGTGTGCCGCGCGGTTCTCCAGGAGCTGGGCCACGGGCATGGCTTCCTCCCGGAAGGTGAGGTGACCAGTCCCTGTGAGGCCTGTCCCATGAATTGGGTCACATTCGGAGGTGCAGTGAGCCCACGTCGGGATGGGCTGGGTCGCGAATAGCTCTCTCTGTCCCTTCCTGTGCCCCTGTCCCTTCAGCTCAGGCCCACTGGCTGGCTTCTCTATTCTGTTGCCTGCCCCCACTGTGACCACATCTCCCAGCAAAAATGAAACAGAACCAAACATCGTGTGCTGCAGGTGACCACTCAGCCATCTTCCCGGCAGCATTTACTGTGTGAGGTGCTCACCTGCCCCTGTCCACCCCCAGCATCTAGCAAACAGCCCAACGCACTGGCATCAAATCGCTGTCAGCTAGGATTTAAAAGGCAAAAAAGTGGCTGAACAGAGAAGTCTCGTGACTAGGGGAGGGCAGCCTAACCCCCTTCATGTTCAGGGCTGCATCTCTCCCCCCGCCTTACGCGTGCCCTGTCTGTCCCTCTAGACCCAGAGTTCCTTGAAGGCCACAGTTGGTTTGTAACACTTCTGTCGCGGGGACCCCCTTTCATTCTTGATATTGAGCTGTGTGTGATCTGTGACCTCACTGTCTGTGGATCAATTTTGTTGAGCTTGTCCACGAACCAGCCTTTGGTTATGTTAATTTCTTCCCTGTTTGCTTCTATTTCACTGATTTCTGCTTTTTATTATCTTCTTCCTCCTATATTGGGTTAGTACTTTGCTCTTCCATTTCTTATATCAAAGATTCAACCTTAGATCATTGATTTTAGACCGTTTTTTTCTAATAGAAATATTTCAAAACTACAGACTTCACCCTAAGCACTACTTAGCCACATTCCACATATTTTGATACGTTGTATCTTTACTACTTTTAGTTTGCAGTATGTTCTAGTTTCCCTTGTGATTTCTCTGTTGAACCATGTATTATTTAAAATACTGTTTTGTTTCCAGATACTTGTTGTTTTTCCTTTTAAATGTCTTATAATACTGATTTCTAATTAAATCTGTTCCTAGAGAACATGTTTTGTATTTTGGCGGCCCTTTTAAATTCACGTGTACTTGTTTTATGGTTTGCTTTGGCATTCATACCGTATAATTGAGAAGAACGTTGACCTATAGTTGTCGGGTTCCATAAATGCCAGTCACATCAGGGTGGGTGACAGTACTGTTCAGCTCATTTGTGTCTTTACTTATTTGTTTGCCTGTTCCGTAGCTCTCCCAACTGCTGAGAGGATTGTGGAATTGTCTGTATCCCCGTTAATTTGGTCAAGTTTTGCTTGATGTAGTTTGAAGCTCTGTCTGGTGCCTGCACACTTATGCTGGTTGTATCACCCTGATGCTGTGGCCTTTTTATCATTAGAAAACCTTCCTTTTGGGGCGCCTGGGTGGCTTAGTCGATTAAGCGTCCGACTTTCGCTTAGGTCATGATCTCGCGGTTCGTGGGTTCGAGCCCCGCGTCGGGCTCTGTGCTGACTGCCAGCTCAGAGCCTGGAGCCTGTTTCAGTTTGTGACTCCCTCTCTCTCTGACCCTCCCCTGCTCATGCTGTCTCTCTCTCTCTCCTAGAAATAAATAAAACGTTAAAAAAAAAAAAATTAAAAAAAAAAAGAAAAGCTTCCTTTGTTCCTCTGGTGATGCCTTTGTCTTGAGGTCTGCTTTATCACATATTGAAATAGCCATCTCATCCTCCTTATGCTTCCTCTTCACACGCTGTGTCTTTTTTCACCCATTTACTCTCAGTCCATGTGGGTTTCTATACACAAAGGGTCTTTTATAGCAAACACTGAAGTGCTGTTCAATCCAGTCTGGAAATCTCTGCCTTTGAAATGGAGTATTTAGACTATTAACATTTAATTCAGTTATTGTTGTGGTTAGATTTAAGTCTCCTATTATTTGCTTGTTCTTTATCCTCTTGGTTTTGTCACTCTGTTCCCTTTCTGCCTTCTTTTATTTATGTATTTATTTTAGAGAGAGAGGACAGAGCAGGGGAGAGGGGCAGAGGGCGAGAGAGACTGTCAACCAGGCTCCATGCTCAGTGCTGAGCCTGATAGGAGGGCTGGATCCCACAACCCTGGGACCATGACCTGAGCTAAAATCAAGGGTCGGACTCTCAACCGACTGAGCTGCCCCGGAGTCCCTCTGCCTTCTATTAGATTATTTGAATGTATTCTAGAATTCCGTTTTCTGGTATATTTTTGCTCTTTTCACTATACTTATTTCTATTATTTCTTAGAGGTTGCTTTAGGGATTACCATCCACACCCTTAACTTTCATCGGCTACTTGGAGTTAATGTCGTATCACTTTGTGTAAAATGTAGAAAACGTGCAGCCATACAGATCCTTTCATCCACCTTCCCCCAGCCAGCAGCGTCCCCTCTTAAGTCACAGCTGTCCTATGAAAATGATACGCCTAAATATGCCGTCCACTCTGTGAGACCGTCATTAAAGTTTTGCTTTATTCCATTGCATGTATCTAAAAGAAATTTTAAAGAGGAAAAAAGTGGTCTGTGTATTTTTACCCGTATATTTGCCACCTGCTCTTCATTCCTTTCTCCAGCTCTGGCGTGTCCCTCCGATGTCCTTCCCTGAGCCTGAAGAACTTGGCCTGAGCTTCTTATAACACAGGCCTGCTTTGTGGCCAACTTGGAGGTGTTACCGCCCGATCTAGTCTTCCTTTCCCCTCTCAGCACTTCGAGGCTGTTGTTCCAGTGCCTTCCCGCCTCCCTTGTCCTTGAGGAGAAGCCTCAGTCCTAGGCAGTTGTCCCCCAAATGTACAATCCTGTTCTCTAGTTGTGTGCTCGCTCGCTCTCTTTGTCTCTCCCTTCCTCACTCTCTCTCTCTCTCCCCCTACCTCCCTCCCTCCTCCCACCCTCGCTCTCTCTCTCTCTGCTTTTCAGTAGTTTGACTATGAAGCATACATATGTGGTTTTCTTTGTCTTTATGCTGTTTGGGGTTTGGTGAGGTTCGTAAATCTCTAAATCGTACCTTTTACCAGACTTTGCAAGTTTTTGGCTGTTACTTCCTTAAACATTTTCTCTCCCCTGTTCTCTCCTGCCTTTGTGGGATTACAGTTACTATATGTTAGAGCTTTTTCTAGTGTCTCCACCAGTCCCTGAGGCCCTGTTTTCTCATCACTCTTTTCTCTCTCTCTCTTCTTCCTGTAAGTCGGACAGTTTCTACAGCTCCGTCTTCAGCCTCACTTACTTTTTTCTCTGTCATCTGTTGTTTAGCTGACCTAATGATGTTTTTATTCTAGATAGTGTACATTGTTCAGTTCTAGAATTTCCAGTTGTTTCTTTGTATGGTTGCTCTTCTGCTGAGATCTCCTACCCATTCCTCTCAAGTGTATTTTCCTTTGTCTCGTTGAGCGCGGTTATTGCTGCTTTAAAGTCATCCTCATCAAAGAATTCCAACGCCTGGGTCGTCTTAGGGTTGGTTCTATTGATTGTCTTTTCCCTCGAGAACTGGCCACATTTCTCAGGTTCTTTAGAAATGTGTCCTGTGTACCGCAAGTGCTATTTCATGGTGACTGGATCCCGCTCTGTTCCTCCAAAGAGCCTGCATGGTTTTGTTTCTCCAGGTGATTGACTTGGATGAAACTCCACCGCAGGCTCACGCTCTCTTCCCTGTAGTTGCGTCCTCGTGACCTTGGCTGTCGGCTGCTTTCAGTCTGTCCCTCCCCACTCCCCCAACAGTGCTGGAGTCAGCCCTTGACTTGGGCAGAGCTTATTGTGAAATCTGGGACCACCATTTTCTGCCTCTCCTTTCCGGGGTCCCTGTCCCTGACGGTAATTGTCCTGAACCACGATCCTCTGGTCTTTAGGCCAGAAGGCCGGCGAGTTTTCCGTTGGGGTCTTAGCTCCCCAAAGCCCTCAGATTATAGCTGTCCAGACAGAAGAGTCAACCCGGTGCGGTTCGTTCCTGCCAACTCTAAAGTCTTGTCCAAAGTCTTCTCCTTTGGTTCACTTCCTGAGCTCTCAGGTGGTTGTTTGTATTTACCTGGTTTTTGTGTTTTGTCCAGAGTTCATGGGTTTTCTCTGCGGCAGGGATTGGTCTGTGCAGATAAAATTAAATTTTTTATTTAATTATTTTATTTTTTTAATGTTTTTATTTCATTTTGAGACACAGACAGAGCATGAGCAGGGGAGGGGCAGAGAGAGAGGAAGACACAGAATCTGAGGCAGTCTCCAGGCTCTGAGCTGTCAGCACAGAGCCTGATGCGGGGCTCGAACCCATGAACTGTGAGATCATGACCTGAGCCGGTCGGACGCTTAACCGACTAAGTCCCCCAGGTGCCCCGGTCTGTGGAGATTTTAGTCCACAGGGCTGAGTACAAATCATTTAATCCTCCTCGCGGCCAGCGGCAGTGTACGCAGATGTCAGGGCAGGCTGTGGCTCAGCGAATGGCCGGGTAAATGAATGAACCGCTTTTCACTCTTCCTCTCTCCTTTCGCTCAGCTCGACCCTTTCGAATCCAGTGATCCTTTTTCATCCTCCAGTGTCTCCTCAAAAGGATCAGGTGAGAACGATGGCTCGTTTTCCTTCTGACCCGCCCCCCCTCACTGGCCAGCGGGGGGAGCCCACCCAGCGATGCTGTTACTTCCCAGCCGTGGGTCCTCGGAGTCTGTGTCATTTAGTCAGTGGCACCCAGATCCTTGCCTGAAGCACTTCAGCCATCCCCCTCCGGCTGCTCACCTTTGCGGAAAGGGAGGTCGGCAGCAGGGATGAAGTCAGTATTAACACCACAGTTACTGGTCACTCTGTACTCATTGCTCCTTCCAGATCTTCAGTTTATACCCTTGGATCTTCTCCCCAAAAGAACCCAAAGTTTGACTGAGGGCACTGGCTTGTGCGTTGAGGGAGGGGAGCATTTGCGGACCCCCCTGCTTTTGGGGAATGGGCCCTGCTTTGTCCTGCTGCCTTCCCAGCAGCTCGTGCTTATTGGTGATAGTTCATCACCATAGGTGGGCGTGGGTTGTCCAGGCGAACTACCCCACGAAGGAGAAAGCTCGGCAGAACTCTGCACCCGCAGACAGGCTCCCCACATACACAGCGTGGATGGGGGCTCACTGAGGAGCTGCACCCCCACCCTGATCCAGGCCGTGTGCTTCTGCACCTGTCACTCCTGAACGTGAGCAGTGCTGGCCGGAAGTTCAGGTGGGGGCAGAGTCCCTGTGGCTCTCCCCTAGAAGAGACTTCCGGCCGAGCTATACCAACGGTGAGCCAGTGCAGGCGGGGCCTGTGTCTAGGGGCACGGCCCTGGCAAACATATGCCACCCCCTCAGATGTCCCGCGCTGGGAGCCGTTGGATACCAAGAGGCAGCACCTGACCCGGACCCCAGGAGGTGTGTTCCATGAACACCCTGTAACTCTGCCTCTGTTGGTGCCACTTTGCAGGTCCCTTTGGAACCTTAGACCCCTTCGGAAGTGGGTCCTTCAATAGTGCTGAGGGCTTTGCCGACTTCAGCCAGATGTCCAAGGTAAAGCCCCACCCACGGAGCACGTGTGCCTCTGCCAGTGTCTGTGTGCCTCTTGTCGTGGTCTTGTCGTGAGCGGCCAGGCATAATTATTAATACCACGTATGTATTTCCTCAGCGCCTGTCATACTCTGAAACGCATCCTCACGCAAGAGCTGTGATCCGGCAGGCAGGGTCTAGAAAATGCCTGTGGTTGTGTTTGGCTCTATTTCCCTTCCTCCGAGAGAAACTGCCAGAGCCTGGAGTCCTTCCACGAGACATTAGTGTNTGACCCGTGGGTGGCAGGTGGGAGGCATCTGGAGAACGGAAGCTGCCCTTGAGGACCCGAGGAGGGTTTGCGAAGTGAGGGCTAGGTTTTGTGAACAAGTATGCAGGTTCAAGACAGAGGACATTCCCGCGGTTGTCGGGCTGGGTAGTGTCTGTGTGCCGCGGTCAGATGAATGGAGCCCCTGGTGGTGTTGGGGTCCAGTGGTGCGAGGGGCTGGGGGTGCGTGGCTGGGAAGCTCTATCTTTTATTTATTTNGCAGGGGAGGGGCAGGAAGGGGATGGGGCGGAGGGAGGAGGGTGGGAGGGAGAGAGAGAGAGAGAATGAGAATCCCATGTAGGCTCCACACTCAGCGCAGAGCCCAGCGTGGGGTTCAAGCTCATGAACCGTGAGATCATGACCTGAGCCGAAGTCAAGAGTTGGGTGCTTGACTGATCCAGCCACCCAGGTGCCCCTGACAACACTAAATCTTTAATGTCACAAAAAGTCAGTAGACCGTGTCCAAAACAGATCAAGAAATAACAGTAGAAGCCCATGTTCATAGAGGTAAATCTCAGAAGAAACCGGTAAGAAGTCAGAAACGTCAGCCACGGTGAGTGGGAAAGGCAATGAGGGTCTGCTGGTCTCCATCATAGTCTTCAGTGTCCCTTGGTTTTAAGTCTGAGGATGTGTTTCTCTGATAAGAATTCAGGAAAGCAGCATGAGGGGCGCCCCTCAGGGCCCTGTCTGCAGGCCCACTTGGGCTCTGTTGGTAGCCCCCGCCGGCCTCCTATGGCACAGCCCGTGGCCACAGAGCCAAGCTTTCTTCCTCATCCCTCCAGCCTCAAGCGACCACCTGCTCCAGCCCAGGTGCCATCGCCGTGGTATGCGTGCGGGCAGTGGTGGCCACGGGCAGCAGCCCCGCCCCATCCCTGATCTTACCTCCCAGTGGGGAGGGCTCACAAGCGAGATGGTGGAGAGGGAGCTGGGGAGGCGTCTCAGAGCACGTGGGAGCCGAGCATCCACACAAGGGGTCGGCTTCCAGCGCTCCGCCCACCCCTGCCGGGCGCCCCCGTCCCCCCCGGGCCAGCTCCTGGGGGCGTCCTGCCTGCTGGCTCCATGATCACTCAGCCCGCGGGGCACACACTCGTCTGGGCACTGAGCACTTGTGGCGAGCCGACGTGTGACTGCGGCACCCGGCTTCTGAGAAGCCTTTAGGTTCCGTTTACATTTTCAGAGAAGCGCACCGAGCGTCCGCTGTCGAGGCAGCAAAGCCAGCCTCTGGCCGGAGAGAGGAGGCCTGTTTAGCCCTCAGCTGTGGCAGGAGGGAGCTCGCAGGTGCTGGTGTAGCTGCCTCTCTCAGTCTCGTGCTTGCAGGGAACAAGCCGCCAGCCCTCGTGTGGAAACACGGGCACTTGGACGGTCAGGACGCCGTCTGGGATTGGCCAGAAGGTGCCAGGGCAGGAGACTTGCTGGAACATTGCCTGTCGCCGGGTGGCTGTCGCGCACAGCCCTGCTCCTCGACTGGAGCTGTGTGTGCGTCCTCCGCTTTCGTCCCTGCTTAGCAGGCAGGAAGTCAGCCCTTGAAAGCAGAACGCGTGTGCCACACGGTGGCAGCAGTCCCCAAACGAAGGGGCCTGCACTGCATTCTCAAGCTGTCAGAGCGAGCCCTCTCCCTTTGGGAGGCTGGCCCCAGAGACGGAGGGAGGGAGCCGCCACGGGCCAGAGGTGCCCTTCTGAGACGTGTCCTAGTAGAGGCTGCACGGGCTGGCGGGGGCTGCGCAGGGCGGCGGGTCTGCAGGGGCTCCGGGCAGCAGGAACGGCCACCCCTCTGCCCTGCAGGTGGCCTCTGAGCCTGGCCCTCCCCGTCTGTCCGCCTAGTCTGATCTGCAGTTGGTTTCCCTTCTGACTCGGCTTCCTTCTCCTTGTCCTTGCGTCCCTCGATCGGGCTGCACACACACGTGCACTGGGACTTCCAGAGCCCGGGCCCCTTCCTGTTCGTGGCACCGGGCGGGACGGAGCTGGGCGGGGCCGTGGAAAAGTCTCCAGTGCGCCTTCGTTCTGTTTCCACGCTCCCGTCGGCTCCCGGTGTCCTGCCGCTCGCGCAGCTGTACGCGGAGCCCTGAGCTTGTAGGTCTCTGTTTTCCCCTTGGTTCCCTTTCTGTTTTTCAAGAAAAACATCGTGTGTATAAATAAAATGCTGAAGGAAATGAAAGTAAAGTGGCGAGCAGGCTTTTTTTTCTTTTTGGCTCCTTGGTTTTGTTTTGTGTGTGTGTGTTTTTTACATTGCCAGCCTTTCCCCATATGAGTGGGGGGGCGAGGCGGCGCACGCTGGCGCCCTTTCTTAACTCCACCCTAAGTGGGGGTGTCCCGCTCTGCGTGGCGGTGCCGAGGGAAGGTGACGGAGCTGGCTCCCGCGCATTCCTTCGGGAGGGCCTTCAGGCTCGCACTGGCAGTGCGGGCCACCCCCCTCCCCGGACCCGCAGAGATGTTTTTAGACCCGTGTCCCTCCATCACCTTGCTCTAAGAACAATTTCTGAGCATCTGAGAATAAGAACAAGACCTGAACGTAATTATTTCGCTCCCTCCCCCAGCAAAAAGAGCCACCTGTGCAGTCCTTGGCTGGGCGTCAGGCCCCTTCCAGTCGTTTCTCCAGTGGTTTTTAAAGCTAGACATGCATGTTTAGGGCCCTTTCTTAAAAGGTGAGAGGAGCTTGCTTTAAACCGGCGCTTTAAACCGTGAACCCAAACATGTTCCTCTCAGAGCTGCTTTTTATAGTGGCTTTTCTCTTTTTTTGTTTTTTTTTTTTTTTCTTTCTGGGCACGCTTCACGCCGTGCCAGCCCGGAGAGCCCCTGCCGACTTTACTGAAACCCTTCTAAAAATAGTGACTTTCCCTGAAGCCGCAGCCTGAGGAGGAATGGGCCGGGTCCCAGAGGAAGCTTCTTGGGAAACCTGGAGTTGTGAAAATTGGGATCTGGAAATGTCGCTCGCGGGCTCTGTGGTGTTAGAAGTGTGATGGCTCTCGGTCGCGGTGGGAGCGGGCCTTTGTGGGCAGAGCCCTATCCCACTGGAGTGAGCCCACCGGCTCCGTGGGCTTGAACACAAGGGAGACGTAGAGCCTGCCTGGGCTGCGGTGTCCTCCACCGGCCAGGACCGTCCATACCGCCCATGGTCCACGCTGCAGCTCACGGGCTGGGCGCACAGGGACCCTGTGCACCGAAGAGGGCCCCGGCTGCCACTCCGGAGCTGGTGCGTTCTCAACGGTCAGGACAGAGACTGGTGTCCACGGGGGGGGACTGGTCACGCCACCTCCCTGCTGAGAAATCGGTTTTGATTCCTGCCTGCCTGTCTCAGGTTGTGCGGAAATCGCATGAGCCTGTGTTCGGTGAATGGCGGGGGCAGGAGCAGAACCCACGTGCTCTCCCAGCAGTTGCCCCCACCCCCGCCCCCATTCTTCTTTCCCAGACTGCAGAGCTTAAGTAGACCTTGACACCTCACCTCAGCTCTCAGGCTGTCTCCCTCCGGGGTAGGGTCTGTGGATAACGGGAAGCGACAGGAATTAAACATCAGTAGCTCATGGGGCATCCGCGGTTCTTATGAGCATCTAAGAGAATTCTTGGCATGATAATTTTGCTGTCTTGTGCCAATGTCGTTGGGGTGCCCATTCAAGCAGTTTCACACGGCTTTATTGCATTTTTGCTGCAGCCCTCGAGCAAGGGCCTGTTATTATGACCATTTCATAGATGAGGAAGCTGAGGCATGGAGCAGTCAGTGGTGGCAGGGCTGAGACTCCAGCCCAGGCAGGGCCTCCCGGCCCTACTCCTGACCACTGCACTCTAGTGCAGACGTTCCAGACACTTGAGCTGCTGGACTCCCTGCCTTTTGTACCTAAAAGGACAGGTGTGCACAAAGCCCAGAATGGGGGGCAGCGGCCCTACACAGTCCGGCTACCCCTTCTGCCCCTCTTGCTCTGAGCTCCCTGGGGGGTCATCATGGTCCTGGCAAGGGATTGAGTCTTCCTCATTTGACGCCTGTCTTCCTCAGGGCTTTCTCGGGCCCAGTGACCCCTCCGCCTGTTCTGCCTCTTGCCTGCATCCACGTGTGTCTCCTCTGGGGGCCTGAGGACAGAGCTCTGCCTGGTACAGGCCCCCAAACCTATCGCAGGGGGTGGGCTGCTGGCAGCCGAGGGCAGGGGCCATGGCCAGGGGCCAGAGGCAGACGATGCAGGTTCCTATCTCCCTGACTCCACCACTGAGGTGCTGTATGACTGTAGGCTGCGTCGCCTCTCTGTGCCTCAGTTTCCCTGTGTATAACATGAGGTGGTTGTTGGGAAGAGGAGAGGATCGGCAACGAGCCAGCATCTCCCGCCCTAGGGGTCCTGTCCCTCTCACGGGAACTGCCACCCCTTCCCCACTGCAGACTGGTATCTATGACTGCGCCCGGGGTGGAGATTGCGCGTCATTGTCCCTGTGACCAGATTCCAGGGAGGGGAAGCTGCGTCCCATGACTGGACCACGGAGGAGGGAGGACGGAGGCCCCGTCACCCATCACCTGAGCTGGCCCACCTGCAGCTCGTCCGTCTGCCATTGGGGGTGTGTCATGGCCCGGCACTGTACCCTGCGTACGGGCTGCCCACGGGGACAAGCCACAGCCTGCCACAGGTGCTGCCCCACCACCTGTGCTGGGGCATGCGCTTGCCCACGGTGACATGTGTCCCGTGGAGTCCCACCAGGATATCAGGCAGGCGCACTTGGCTGGAAGGGGTGTCAGGGAGAGCTCGGGGTAGGGGCCAGTGAGGCCTGGTCAGTCTCTGAGAAAAAGGGGGGATTGGGGTAGACGAGGTGGAGCTTGTCCCAGCCGGAGGCCCTCCGTGCGTGGGCCCTGGAGAGCGGGGTGTGAGGACTTCCAGGGACGGGAGTTGTCGAAAGGGTGGGGGCGGCTGCAGGGATGAGACGGAAGAATTGGGCAGTGGGGGGTGGTAACGAGGTCCCCCTTACCTTGAAGAGTGCTCTGGAGGCTACCTGTGGGCACCGGGGCTGCTGGGTGCTATACCCCTGCCTGTCCTCTCTACCCACCTTCCCACCCCTGCATCTCTCACTGGGAGGGCAGCTCCGAGTTGCATTTGAGATGGGGCTGGGGTCCGGCCTGAGTCACCGTGTGGACCGCAGCACCCTGGGGCCACTGGGGGGTGAGGGGGTGCTCTGCTGCCGTTCTGACCCGGTGTTCAGCCCAGAGATGGTCCACGGAAGGGCCTGCAGCTCCTGCGAGGGCAGGGGTGGGGCCCATTTTTGAAGCACGAGCGGGAGGCCCAGGGGACCTTGGGGTCAGGAAACACTGATGTCCCTGTGTGGGTAGGGTGGCGCGTGTGGCAGGGGACACCGCTCTTGTGACATAAGCCTGTGAAGGCACAGGGCGGCTCTTGCCTGCTCCATGCTTGCTGGCTTGCCCCTCACAGGCCGGGGGACCCTGATTGTCAAGGGTGGAGGAGAGCAGGGGTCCCCGTGGGGGCCGTGCCGCAGAGCCCAGAGGGTTGGGGGCCTCAGCGAGGCTCTCAGTACATGAGCGTTGGCTGAGTGGACATCCGCTGCCTCCATTTTAACAATTATTTTTGCCTCTCTTTCGTGTCCTCTCTTACAGCCCCCAACGTCTGGTCCTTTCACCTCCTCCTTTGGAGGGGCAGGATTCTCAGATGACCCCTTTAAAAGTAAACAGGACACTCCCGCTCTGCCTCCGAAGAAACCTGCTCCTCCGCGGCCTAAACCGCCCAGCGGTCAGTACGCTTTCTTCTCTTGCAGCACCCGACCACCCCCCCAAGCCCCCCAGCCCCGCTGCAGGACGGCAGGGGAGGGGCACCAGCCCAGCGTGGAGCAGATGCCGGGGGCCACACTCGGAGCAAGAGAGGCTCCCTACTGCTTAGCGGCCTGGGTCCATGCAGGGTGTGTGCCTGGAGCACACCTTCCCTTCCCCCCAACCCCCCACCCCAGTCCTGTGGGCCCCTGGGCTCCGAGCTCAGTGTGGGCCTCCAGGGTGCTCTCCAGAAGGACCGGGGCTCAGCCCCTGGGGGGAGTGTGTGTGTAGACAGGATCTGGTGGCTCCTTTGGCCTCCCCCTCAATCCAGCGCTTCCCTGCCGGTTAAGGATTCAGTGTGGGGTTTGGGGTGGGGGTCTCTCTGGCCGTGTTTGATGCCAAAGGAGGCAGATGGCTCTGGGCTCCCTTCTGCTTGGCTCCCGCCCAGTATCGCTGCTGGCAGCTCCACGCAGGGGGCTTTGTGCAGACCCCGCCCATCCTGGCTGTGGCTGGTGCTGCTGGTCTCTCTCAGGAGAGAGCCCAGGGGTCCCCCTGAGGATGCTGAGGACTTTGAGCTTGTGTGAGGACTCTCTCTCATACAACAGCCATAGGCCAAGAGGCCAGGTTGCCAGGCTCGAAGGAAAAAGCTGTTGTTTCGAGTGGCAGAGGGACTCACTGCAATTTCCTAGCCCCTTTTCCCCTCTGCTCACTGTTTTCTTGCTGCGCTGGCTTCAGGCAGCTTCTGCTATGCTGTCCTGAGATTGTGGGTGGCCGTAGGAGACCCACAGGCTGCCTCGAAACCCTGGTCCTGCCTGAGCTAGCTTCTGTCCTTCAGTCTGCCTGGGGCGCCACTCGGCGGCCCATGGGACTCTCTAGTTGTCCCGGGCCTTCCCGTCATCCCACACGAGGTCTACCCGTCGAAGTCTTCCTCTTAGTAGAGGCGAATGAGGGGAAGTTATTTTTCAGAGGTGGCCTGCCCTGTTGCGTCACCTGCATGCGCCGTGGCTTTCTTTCAGGAGGACGGGGGCCCCGCCTGCAGTGCCCACTTTGGCGGCTCTGAGGGGACCCTCGACAGTCTCCTAATGGAATGGCAGCAGGCCTCTGTGCTACACCTGAAAGAAGGGAGCCAAAGCATGCATGCACACACCTGCCTACGCCCGCTCACACACATGGGCCCGTGCTTACGTGCCTACGTACGTGCACATGTGCTCATGTACTGCTCACATGTGTAGACACGTGTGCACTTTCCTGTGCACCCTCGCATGCATGCGTTCTCACACAGTGCTCGCACACACCTGCAAGCACATTGCACACGTAAGGTTCTCACGTGCATGCACATGCACATGCGCTCACATGCGGGGCAGTGCAGCATGTGTCAGATCTTGGCATTGCACACATAACGTTCTCACGTGCGTGCACACGTGCTCACACACGGGGCAGCGCGGTGTGTGTCAGGCCCCAAGGCATTGCACCCGTAATGTTCTCACGTGGGTGCACACACACACACAGCGCTCACACATGGGGCAGCGTGGTGTGTGTCAGGTCTCAAGCGGTTGCTCCAGAGCTTCATTCTCAGGGTTTCTTGGAAACTCTTCTTTCCGCCTCCTCCCCATACTTGACCCAGCGCCCAATCTGCTTTTAAACTTGCTCTTCGCTGTCCCCTTTCCCTTCTTCCCCCTCGTATCCCCTCTGCAAGCCTCCTCGCCCTACTTTGGCTTTTACTCGTAGCATACTGCGGACTTAGGAAGCAGAGAAGCCATCCACACTGGGGAGAGGCTTGGGCTGGGGAGTCTCAGGCTGCTTTGCTCTTGGCTTGGGGCCACTGCACCCTTGCTCTGCCACGGCCGGTGGGGTGCCTGGTGCCCCCAAGTACCTAGTTCACGTCATGGGCCCTCAGGGAGCACCTGTTACCTAGCCAGGTCCTAGCAAGGCCTACAAGAGAGGAAAGGCACTATGATGCTCGTTTCTCAGAGAGGAAAGGGAAGTGAGAGAGGCCACATGGGCCACCCGCTGTCACACAGCAAAGTGGCAGCAGGGCCAGCCCTGGACCCAGCGACCTGCCCCACCTGGACCTCTCCACCCCTGTGGACAGCCGTCGTGAGGTTCAGAGTGCTCTGGAGCATGGTGGATGCACGCACGGTGTCTGATCTGTAAGCGGCCACGACGCTTCTGCGTCAAGGTCTAAATGTCTCTCGTCTGATCTCTCACCTAGAAGCAATGGCTGATCAGAAAAGCCCTGCGCTGTACACACTGCTGGGTGGTAGGTACACACCGCGTGACGGTTGTCGTCTGAGCGCTTCCCGTGGTGGCTCTGCTGTGATTTCCTACTAACCTCTGACAACATGGGAATTGCTGGCCGTGCAGACGCGCCCCACTCAGGACATCTGAACCCAGCGGTTGACACTTTCGTGCTCGCATCTGGGGGCAAGCATTTGGTTCTTTGGGGGATGCACAGGAAGGTGTCTGCCCCACACAGTTCCTCTATGGAGGGAATCGAGGCCCCGCTGTGCACATTGACACCCCCCTCCCACCCCCGCCCCCGCCGTGGCATCCACGCTGCGCAGAGCGAGACTGTGTAAGGCCTGGAGCAGTCCTGGGGTTGGCTGGTTATTAGCAGGGCAGGTCAGCCGATGAGTCTGGAAGAAGGTCCTACTCGAAGTTCTCATGATGAAGACACAGGGCACAACTCGTGTTTTCTTGGGTGCTTACAATAGGAAGCAGCCAGGTAGATGTCCAAGTTTTGTTGTGTTTTTTTTTGTTTGTTTGTTTTATTTTTTTTTAATGTTTTATTTCTGAGAGAGAGAGAGACAGGATGAGCAGGGGAGGGGCAGAGAGAGGGAAACACAGAATCCAAAACAGGCTCCAGGCTCTGAGCTGTCAGCACAGAGCCCGATGTGGGGCTCGAACCCACAAACCACATGACCTGAGCCGAAGTCGGATGTTTAACCGACTGAGCCACCCAGGCCCCCCCGTTTCTATTTTTTAAGAAAACAAAGGCCAACAGTTTGAAAGTGAGGGAATAAAATGTGCTTCTTTGCTCACCTTTTGCTGCATGGAGAGGCCATGGCCAGCATGCTGAGGTGGGACCCGGGAACACCACATGACCACACTCACGGGCCTTCCCGGCTTGCGGAAGCCCCCCACTGTGGCCCCACCTCCGGGACAAGGTGAAGTGGGTACCCTGCAGCTGAGGGCCCAGGGCCCTAGTGAGGGAGCCGTGTTCCCATGGAGATTCCAAGTGGATGGTCCAGACCGCCTGGCGAGAACAGTTTTTTTTCACAGACCGAAACGCACGGCCTTCTACCTGCACTCACAGAAAGCAAGATGAAGGCATGGCTCTTCCGTAGGCTCTAGAAGCCTGCCAGGTGTCTGCGCCTGGAGGTGTGGCTCTGATACGTGAGGCTGCTAGAATCCAGGAAGGTTGATCAGGCTCAGCCCGCGTCCTGGACGTTGCAGCAAGGGCGTAGGCTCACGTTCCAGCTCTGCCGCCATCTCCTTGAGGGGCTCTAGGCGAGCGCTTGCTCCTCACCAAGCCTCGGTTTCCCTGACTGAACATGGGACCGACTCTGGCCGAGTGGAGGCCGTGTGGGGAAAGTGCCCTGCACAGTGGCTACCCTCGCGGTGGTGTGTGTGACGTGCACCCCGCCCCATCCCCGGGGTCCCGGGACCAGGGCACAGGTCCTCCTTCCACAGGCTCCTGTCCCAGAGGCAGCCATATGCATGCTGGAGTTACCAAGGCACCCTCTCCCCCACGAGATTGCAGTTGGGCAGAAATCTTTGCGGTTGGAAGAGTCAGAGCATGGGCAGCTGAACTTCAAACAGGGCTCCGGGGTCCTCTCTGGCGAAGTCCAGCTGCTGTCGCTTGTGCGGGGCCGAGTGCACACTTGGGTCTGAGTCACGCGTGGTCTTTTGGGCACCGTCTCTCGCATGCTGTATCTTGCAGCGTTCACGTTCCGTGGGAGTTGTTTGTGCTTGTTTTTTAAAGCTCACCTGAGGTTTAATGGACATGCAGTAAACTCGTGTATTTAAGCATCAGCCTGTGCGGTCACGATGGGGGACCGGCCACCCGGGAGCCTGGCCGAGGTTCCCCAGGAAAGAGTCCTGGTGTCGTGTACATGTGACTGGGGCAGTCCACGGCTGGCCATCTGCTTTCACTGCTAAAGAGGGAGTTCTGTCTTGACCCGAGCCAGAGGGCGGACCCTCTGGACCATCGAGAATCACCCTCGGGGACACCTGGAGCTCCAGGGTCCGCGCTGAGTTCTCTGTGCTCAGAGCTCTTTTCTAGAAAGGTCTGTCAAGGTATTCAGTAAGCAGCAGGTGCCTGTTTGGGGTAGAGAGAATTGGTTTCTTTCAGGCAGATGCAAAACAGACCCCGCTCGCAGCCTCCGAAACCTGTCAGTTAAAGCTGTTGCTCGCACACCTCCCCCAGGTAAACAATGGTATATTTTCTGCAACGGATCAGAGACCGAGATCAGTCAGAACTCACCGCTGAAGAGTTTCTAGGTAAAAGTTGTTGATTTGCAAAGGGAGAAACAGATTTTTTTTAAGGGCAGGAAATGGCTGTGTGGGTGTCAGTGATTGGGCCTCCGCACCCTGGCGACAGATAGCGGGATCCTGCGCTCGGCCCCACCCTGCCCACTTCCTGCAAGTGCAGCCCTGCGTTCGGTCCCTGCAGCGCTGGGTGCCACCAGCTAGCGGGCCTTCACCGCTAACCGGCAAGTCACCTTTAACCTCTCCGCAATTTAATTAGCCTTTTATTACTGCTAATGACCTTTTCACCTCCAGAGTAAAGCCGTGCACATGCCCAGGGTATCTTTTCTGGCCCTGTCCCTCCTCCCCTCATTTCTCCAACGAACACAGGAAAATGAAATAGCATTTAACCTGTGTCCCATTTGAGTCAAATGATTTAAAAAAAGTCCTGTCTCCCCAGGAACGTGAGTCCCCTCCCACACCTGTGTGTGGACACCACACGCGGTGACTGCGGCTTCTAGCTTCGGCCGGCATTCTGGCTGCCGCCTCCTGCAGGCCACCCGCTCACGCGGCGGTCACCCTGCCCGACCTGGAGGAGCTGCTCCACGGGACCCGGCCATGGAGGAAGCCCCGTGTTCACCCTCAGCCCCCCACCTGCTCAGACAGGCCTGGCTGGGAGTGAAACCAAGGTGGCCATCCTTCGCCCGCGTGGGTCCTGGACCTCGTTTGTTGCTCAAGATCCACTTTTAAAATGGCTTCTCCAGTTGAGCCGTGCGGTTAGCACCTCAGCCTTGAACTTAACTACTTTAATTCCGTTCCCACGATGATTTCAAAGAGATAATTCGGTGGGTACATATGAAGTTCTAGAATGGGACAAGAGCGGCTCACCGCCATCTCCTGAAGCCTGGAAAATTCTGGCACTGGCTGGCCAGACAGGGTCGGGTGCCCCAGCGGAGCCTCGGGCGCCCAGGCTGGCGGAGCCCTCCGTTCCCGCTTGCTGCCCACCCCCCCGCCGGCAGGGGTGAGGGGGACGGGCATCTGTGTCATGGTTGGGGGGGACTCCCTGGCGGCACGTGCTCGCCGACAGACCCTGCTTCCCGCGGATGGAGAAACGCCCTTTTCCTCTCAGCCTCCTCCTTGTGAAGTGCCTGGAGACAGACTGTTCTTTGGGGTGCATTTCTGCTCTGCAGAGTCGGCTGAGTTTGAAAATAGAAGCATTTGCCTATCTTAGCGCACGCCCACCCTCCCGCGCCCCGCAGGGAAGATTGAGTGGGAGTTGAGTGACACAGTTGTGATCTGTTGCTCAGTGAGTGGCGTAGGGTCCTGGAGCAGAGGGAACCGCGCTCAGCTAGCCAGGTCCCTGGGGGGCTGGGGAGCCTCGGGGTGGGGAGCAGGCTCAGAGAGCCTGGACACCCCCATCCTGCATCTGAACGTGCCCCGCTCCTGGCCCCAGGCCCCCTCCCCAGCCACCTCGAGGGCTTCATGTGCCTGCTGCCAGGCTTCCCCCACCCCCTTGGTTCCATTTAGAGTGAGGTGAGGGAGCCTAGGAAGAGGGGCCCAGTGTGGCCCCCACTTCTCCACAGTCCCTCGTTCCCCCGTCTCTCAATTCAAAGCACCGAGTCATCCCTTTTCCTCTGCCTTCGTCAGCTGAAAAACAGCATATGCGTGTGGGGCAGGGGGGAATCTGGCCATACAGAGAGCAAGGGGGGCTCCCCATTCTGCTAAGGCTGTTCTGACTCCTTCCAGGCTGCCCCCACACCAGGAGGGGGCTCCCGGGGGGCTGTGCACCTCCAGTGCACGCACACCTTCTAACCGTCTTTCAGACCCGCCTGTGACACTTGTGATTTTGTTAAATGTGGGCACGCCGCCTTTCTGCCCGAGCAGAGGTAGCGGTCTGGCAGCTCTGGAGCCCCTCTGTCGGGGCGAACAAAGCCTGGGCCACCTTGGCCCTGAGGTGCAGACCCAGGACTCCCCCCATCTGGTGGCTGCGTAGCCACGAGGGTCTCCCCGTCCCCTCCCCAGGGTGTCCTGAGCCCCTGGGAGAGGACGGTGCAGGTTGGCGCACGGGGCTGCTCCAGCAGAGTGCGTCGAAGGCAAAAGTCAAAGGACAAATGTGATTTTTGCAAAAGCAGAACTGTGAGACCTGCAGTCTGGCTTGTTTTTGTCATAAAGACTGATCTGCGATTTGTAAATTCACTCATAAGTCACGTACTCCCCTCCCTGTGTTTGCACAGAGCTAAAGTAGCCCCCGTCAGGAGCCTTTTGTCGAAACTTCTCGAAAATCCTCTCTCTGGGGATACTTGTTGTTTGAGGACCCAAAGAGCGTGGCTACGCTCCTTCCCCCTTTTCTCCTTTCTCTTCTGAGGGTGGGTTGACCCTACGTCCCCGGGGCTCGTCACCCAGCTCAATTCCCTGACCTTTGACCACTTCAGACACCACAGAGGCTGAAAAACATATCGGTTGTGGAGCTGCCTGGTGGATAATAGTAAATATTTGGTCAGCTTTTCTCAACAATTCAGTACCAAACCTCATCCTGTTCCCCTCAATGCGTTAAGCAGATTTTTCTTAAAATTCAGTAAATATTTTTAGTGGAAAATCTCAACGCTGCGATGGTGGGGACCTCAGATTTTATCTGCCGGGGCTGTGCTACTTGGCACAGCTTTGATCTCCCAGGCTTGCCTGCTCTCACATGTGCATCAGCGGCAGCGAGCAGGGCTGGCGTCTGCAGGACTCCTCGCCTGCAGGCCGTTGGTGGGTCCCGAGTGCTCATTTCTTCCCTCCCTTGCCTTCCCTCTGTGTCCCTCCCCGGCTGGGGGCCAGAGGAAGCCGGCGAAATGCATTGATTGAAAAGCAGTCTCCCTCCATCAGAGGTTTCCAAGGGATTGTGAATGTGAAGGCTTGTGCCCTGGACGGGCTGCCTTTCTCTCTGTCTCTCTCCCTCCCCACTGCCCCCCTGGTTAATCCGTTTTGCTGAGAGCAGGGCAGGGGTGGGAAGGGAGAGGCCAAGAGTGCCCCCTCCCTGGCCACAACCCTCCCGTGTGGTGGGGCAGGAGCTGTGGAGGGTGAGGGGCGGCCGCCTGAGGGTCCCCCGTTGTGCAGGGTGAGGGGCGGCCGCGTGGACGTGTCCCCGCGCTGGCATAAGTGGCAGTTGCGCGGACGTCCTGTGTTGTGCAGGGTAATAGCTAAGGTGGGGCAGCTGTCCTGACCACAGCTCTTTGTTTTCTTTCTTTTTTCTTTTTTTTTCTGTTGTTGTCGTGTTGTCTTGTTTTTGTATTTACCTCTCAGCTCCAGAAACGTAGTTGCGTTTTCCAGCTACGGCCTTGAATCTTATAAATAGAACCCAGCCAGTGTCCAGTTGGGCTGAAAAACGTGTTCGCGTTTCCGTGCATTTTTGGTATTTTCACCCCTCGGGTTCATCGAGACCCTCACCCCACACCTCTTCCCTCCTCCTGAGCAAAGACTTTCGAGTCCGGGAACCTGCCTCCCATCAAGAGTTTTGAGCCCTCTCCCGGTTTTCCGCGTGTGTGTCCGTTGTTTTCCCCGATGGCAGGCTGGGCTCTCGCAGACCCTTCCCGGGCGGCAGTTTCCTGAAAAGCGTGTTGGGAAAGGGGTGATGAGGGGGCAGTCCTGCCGCCCGAGGCTCGTTCAGGGGCGCCTGCCCGGGGCCCGGCTGCTGCCCTGATCCCGGGCACCCAGGGCGCAGGGTGGGGCGGACACGGGGGGCACACATGGCCTTGAAAAGTTAACCAGGAGAATTAAAGAAATTTCTACCAGGGTGGAGCCGGCCACTGGTTTTTCTTTTTTTTAACAGCACACACTGTGGTAAACCATCGGGTTCATATTGTTTTTGCTGAAGGCAGTCCTGTGTGCGGTTTCGGTGCACCGCTTGGGTAGCTGTTGAAACTGTTGCGGTTTGAAATAAGCCCTATTTTGCCTTTTCTTCAATCTTGCACTCCTCTGGTAAGGAGGACTCCTCTGAGGATTGGAGAGTATCGGGGGGGGGCGCGTCAGCAGCCCCCAGCCCCCCCAGGGTCGTCGCTTGGTGCCCCCTCGCTCAGCGGCGTCCCTCTGCCACGGGGTCAGGCGGCACTCCGTGGGGGCATCTAGGAATGACGACGCCACGCCTACCAAATGGCGTGTCTCGGGAATCGCCCTGGTTAGTTTCTTTCACAGCTTTTTTTTAAAAAGTGATTATCGTCGCCTCCTCTGCACCATGTTCTAATCGGCATCTTTCCTCACTCGTGGTACCTGGAGTGGTGGAAGAGGCAGAAAACGGGCAGCAAGTTGGCTCAGGGGCGCGGAGGCCGCGTAAAATGACTTTGTCACGTTCAGGATAAACTACACCTCAGAAAATCGGAAAAACGATTAAGGCGTTAGCAGAAGTGGTTATGTAAAAGCAGGAACTACACCCAGAATGTTTTAAAAGTGCAGCTGCTAAAAATAAATGGGGGTGCAGAGTAGGAAGTTTGGACCGAGGGCAGTCACGGTATGCGTTTCTTTGCGGAAAACCTCTGATCGCCAGCACGGTGTCAGGCCAAGCCAGGGACGCCACCGATTTCGCACGTGTCAGGTCCAATAATTCAGCCCCTGCGCCCAAGCACAAAAACAGACAACCGAGAAAAAACCGTTTTGTTTCTTTTTTCTTTCCCCTCTGAAATCAAGAGCAGTTGACGCGCCCAGGTTTCATATTAACACAGTCACGATTTCTAAATAACAACGGTTTCAGCAGCGGAGCAAGGCCAGGCCCCGGCAGTTTTGATGTGAACGACGCTTTTCATCTCCCCGATCACCCCTTGCTTGTCAGAAACCTCAGCTTGAAATCCTAGCGGGCTGGGTTCTGAACCCTTTCCCTCCACCCCCGAAAAGCAATTTAGAAACCACAGCAAACCCGAAGCAGGGTGGGGAGATGTTCCCGACTTAAAAGAAGGAAAGAGCACAGAGTAGGCAACACCTTTGAACGTTCGGACCTCTGTGCGCCCCGCTCGTGGGGCCCAGCGGGGGTCGGCTGACCCCTCGGTCCCTGCACAGTTGTCTGCCCTTGGGACCAGACCCTGCAAGAAAAGTCAAGCAGCTGTCCACCTGGACTTGCCGCCGAGCCCTGGGATTGTCAGCCTGTCCCCGGCAGCTCCGTACTGTTTCCTGTTTTAGAATTTTCCTCTTTGGTCCACTCTCATTTTAGTTTTTGACTTAAAAAAAAATCACCCTCAGAGTACACCAGTGAATATCGCTCTCTCTGGCAGAGGAGGGAAGCCAGAACTCTTTGCTAGCTCTCACCAGAGGGGTTCCAAGAAAGGGCCTCCGGTCCCTCAGGACAGTCCTGTGGCTCTTGTAAATGGCAGTCCCGGGCCCACGAGGACCCCTGTCAGGGACAGGGAGTATTTTCTGGCTCCAGCAGTTGCTGAGCCCTGCCTATGAGGAGCTGACCCTCGTATGCTGGAGGCTAGCCCAGGAAAGTCGGTGCCATGGGAGGAGGACACAGCAGTTGGGGACCCCGCAGGGGAGGGGTGAGCCCTGGGGCGGGGGCGGGGGTCTGCCGGGGAAGGGTGAGGCAGGAGAGGCTGGCCGGGCTGGCTGGTGCAGGTGGTCAGGACGGCGGAAGTGGCCATGGGAAAGAGGCTGGGAGGGGCCGTGCCATGAGGACCATGCATGCTGAGGTCGGACCTGAGCCTGTGTCCCCAGCCCTCAGGATGCTATCCCGCAGGGCACCCCTGCCTGTGGCCTTCAGGGTCCTTGCATGTGCTGGCTCAGTGTGCAGATGAGGGCCAGTGTTCCTGGTCGGGCCCCAGGAGCGGGCTTCCCTCTGGAGCACGTGTGTCTCCCCGCACTCAGGCCTCAGATGGTGCCGCTGCGTGGGGTTTGGAAGGCGAGGTGGAGGCTGCCCCCGGCACACTCCGCAGGGACGTCTTCTGGGGCCTGTTTCCTCTCTTAGGGGTGGCCCCCGGCATGCGCCCCCCTGTGGGAAAGGAGGGTCCGAGGGAGGGTTTGAGGTTTGAGGAGGCAGATGGGCGGGCGCCTGTGAAGTGGTCCAAGGGGAAGGAAGACGCTTCTGGGTGGCTCTGAGCAGAGCAGAGAGCTGCAGCCAGGGGTCCTCAGTTTCCCTGTGGGGGACCCAGGGGGCTTCAGTCTCCCAGAAGGACCTGATGGCTTGGTAGGAAGAAGTGAGTGCCGGCTGTCCGAGCCACGAGGCCGCTGCACATCGGGTGTGCACACATCTTTCATGAGAGGCCAGAGAGTCCGTGTTCATCCCCTGCAGGCCTGCGCCGTCGTGAAGCAGCCATAGAGGACGCGCCAACGAGCTGGCACAGCTTGTCGGCCTTGGCGTACCAGTACAGCTTGGCCCTGTGGCGGGTCCACCCCTCCTCTTGGTCCCTGCTCTGGCGGCCACCCAGGGTGGGCCCTCCGTGACCCCCTGTGAGTGTGTTCAGGCCGCCATAGCGCGACCACAGGCTGGGCGGCTTCACGGAAATGTCCCAGCGTCTCACGGTTCTGGAGGCTGAAGGTCAAGGTCAAGGCGCCGGCGGGCTTGGCTGGTTCCTTGCAAGGCCTCTCCTTGGCTGGTAGCTGGTGATCTCCTCATGTCTTCACATCACACCACCTGCTCTCTGTGCGCGTGTGTCCTCATCCCCTCTTCCTGTAAAGTCACCATTCCTGTGGGACAAGGGCCTACCCATAGGACATTTCAGTTTAGTCACCTCTTCAAAGACCCCGTCTCCAAATACAGTCACGTTCTTCAGCGCTGGGGGGAAAGACAGCAGAATGAATTTGCGGGGGGTGCAGGTCAGCCCATAACCCCTTCACACTTATTAGGAGACTTAGGCGGAGGACCAGGTCGAAGCGCAGCTGCTGTGCCCTCCCCATCTCCCAGGGGTGGATCGGGCCTGCCCTGGGGCCGGGCACAGGGGCCTCCCCGAGAGGGCGGTAGCATCTGAGTTGGGAGTGCATCCCGGGCAGAGGGCTCAGCCAGGAAAAAGCCCCACACTGGGTGGGGATGGGGGGCGGGGGGTCCCAGGAAGGGAGGTGCCACTCGGGCCCAGAGGAGTGGCGGTGGGCAAGACTTTGGCACGGGTTGCGGGACTTTGGGAGTCACCATGAGATGGGGGAGCATGGGGCGGGGCGGGGGATGGGGGGAGCCTGCAGGGTGGAAAGCTCCATTCGACGAGGGGTTTCAAGCATGGGGCACACAGTGAACAGGGGGCCCTAGCCCCGTGGAGCTCGTGTTCTGTTGAGAGGGAGCAAACACACACACGTGACATAATGACAGAACATATCAGGGGCCGCAGAGCAGCAGGTGGGGAGGCATCCNGGGGGGCGGGGGGGGGGGGGGGGGGGGGGGGGGCGGTGCTGAGGTAGCCCGGGCTGGTGTGTATTCCTGGAGCAGCAGCGAGCCTTTGGGAGATCTAAGCAGTGTGCGGATCAGCTTGATGTTCAAAAGCCATCTTGCTGGATGAGGATGGCTTGTGGGGCAGGAAGCTGGGAGGGGGAGTGGCCAGTGAGGGGAGAGGTTCCCAGGGACTCGGCAGAGAGGAGGGCCGCTTGCTTGGGGCAGTGGCTGTGGAGAGAAATAGGGCATCTCCGGGTGGTGGGGGCATGCCCACCCTTCCTCCTGCTTGGGGTGCCCCTGGAGAAGGCCTGTGCCCACTCTTTTCAGGTGGACAGGCCTGGAGTTTGCAAGCTGCTGGGCTGGCCTCACCTGATGGCTGTCTCCTCTCCCCGTAGTCTGGGGGCCAGGGAGGCCTTGACCCACCCGCTGGCTTATCCGTCAGAGCAGGGAGTAGGCTGGCCATGCGCGGTGGCCGTGTTGGGGAGGAGCTTCGAGGCCAGTAGGACAAGCCAGGCAGGCTGTCCAGGGGGGACACCCGGCTCTCTGCAGGAGGAGGGAGAGCTGACATCAGGGAGGATGGCACCCAGAGCAGCACTTGGTGCCGGAGGGACGGCTTGAAGATCGGGGTTGTCGTGGACGGGGGCGGTGGGGGGGCACCAGCGGTAGTCTCAGCCAGTATAGAAGGCGAGGGGCACCCCCAGGCCTTCTCTCTGACGCGTCACTTGCTACGGGAGAGAGAGGTCCTAATTCCTGCTGCACAGACTCTGCACTACCCTTCTGGGGAGGGACCCACCCGGTCCCGCAACCCGTGCCCCCGTGCCACACCCACGCTTTGGCAAAGGCTCTCTGTGGGGGCTCCTTCTAGCTCATAGGGCCCATCCACCGTTGGGCCCTGCGTCTGCCTATGAATTGATTTGAGGCCATAGGGAGAGAGTGGCTGAGGCGCCAGCCTGCCCTCTCCCCACTTCTTGGTCCACGTGAGTGCCACTGGTACTGCCTGGGGCAGGCGGTGTGACCCAGAAGGGCAGTGCCCACTGTGGTGCAGGATGCCAGGGCAACCTCGGGGGTGGGGGGCCAGACCCCAGCTGCTCCAAGGGGCGCTGTGCATCAGCCGCTCATCCGGCCCCGGCTTCTTTATTCCTGCTTCACACACAGGAAGCAGGCCAGCCGGGGGCTGAGGTACTTGTCGTTGGTGAGGTCTTAGCTAAAAAAAAGTGGAGGCAGGCCGTGGCCCCAGAGCTCTTAGGGACACCTCGGGGCCTCTGGAAACAGCCCGAGAAGCAGCACGAGAGGATGGTTTGAGCTGGGCTTGCAGACGGACGGGCAGTGGGGGAGGGCGGCCTCTCAGAGGCTGGCTGGGTGAGGAAGGCAGTTGTGCCAGGCTTAGGTGCTGCATGGGGGCACCTGAGGTGCCGCTCAGGGCTGGAAGCATTTTCTGGATGTGTAGCTAGATGTCCAAGGTCACGTGTATATGCAATGTGGCCCTTGGCTTATAGGTTCTTCGTGCACGTTAGTTTTGAAATTGTGAGAGTAAACGTAAATAGCTGGATTGACAAGTTGGAATTATGTTAGGTGTCCCCTAGTCTCTAACCTGGGGCTTGGACACGGACCCGCTTGGACTAAATTAAACACCTCAGTCCTGGTGCCCCGACCACGCTGGGCAGCCACTGGGCAAAGGAGTGGCGTCAGGCAGGGACCTGGCCTGCAGAACCGGCAGATCCTGGAGGCTCATCGGGTGTTGCTCGGCAGGCCTGGGGAGGCCCCTGGTTCCTGGTGGAATATTCTAGCACATTGGCAGGACTCGGGAGAAGCCTCGGTTCTCTCTAGTCCTGAACCCGTCTGTCCCACACCCGTCCTGCAGTGGTCTGCCTTGCCGTGAAACCAATCCCCCCCTTTTAACCGCAAACAACCCCCTTTTTTTTTTTAATTGTTCGAAGCTTTTTGTGTGTTTTTCTGCTCAGCCATGACTCTCCGTGTGATAGTAAATGTGTTGTCACACTAAAGTGAGCCACTTTGAAACATGCCTGCACGTACGCTTGCTAAGGACAGTGCATGTTTGCTGTGTGGGGCGGGGACGGGAGGGGGTGGTCCGAAGCGGTTTTCTTGTATCGCCCACAAACCCGTTAAGCCTCTGGGATGAGGCGCACGCAAGGCGAGATCCGCCCAGGATTCCCCGGGACCTGCCCCACCAGTGAGCGGCATTCCGGCTCTTTCCAAAGAGGGGAGAGGGTTGTCCCCGTGAGCGTGGGCCGGCCTCCTCCATCAGGACTTGGTTCTGTCCGTGGTCAGTAACTTGTATTTCTTTTTTTTTTTTTTTTTTTTTCTCCTTTCTGTTTTCTCTCCTAACCTTTCCAGGTAAAAGTACACCCGTAAGCCAGCTCGGTTCTGCAGACTTCCCCGAGTCCCCTGATCCATTCCAGCCACTCGGGGCTGACAGCAGTGACCCGTTCCAAAATAAAAAGGGGTTTGGGGACCCGTTTAGTGGAAAAGATCCATTTGCTCCCTCCTCTTCAGCTAAACCTCCTAAAGCCTCTTCCTTGGGCTTTGCAGACTTCACCTCTGTAAGTTGAGTTTCCTCCGCGCCACCCCCTCAGCCCTCCGCTTGCAGCCTCTTTGGGTTTTTGTTTGTTTGTTTTTTTTTTTTTGTCTTTCCCACGGCAGACTTGGCTCATGCCTCCCGGTACCTCAACGCTATCACTCGTGTTATTTATTCTGTACTGCCGCTTTCTGTAAGAAAAACAGTTTCTCAATAAAAAAGAAAAAGAGCTCCAGTTTGGATACTCTGTGACAAAAGTCATGTGTTCTTCCCGCGGGGTGGCCAGGCCGGCCTGTTTCTGTCCCCTGCTTAGGCTCTGTATCACTTCTGTCGCCCGGAGGCTGTTGTGTTCAGGCACTTTCGGAAGCTGAGACGCCACACGCTGCCGACATCTGAGAACAAGATGGCGAAAGTCTCGTTAGGGTCCCACTGCCCCCAAAAGGGTCTTCGTTGCATGAGCCGTGACAGAGTAGCCCCAGGGCACTGTGAGCGGCTAGCGTGGGCCGGTGGACCCAGGCAGGGCATGCAGAGGAAGGGCCATTTGATTTTTTTAGTGCTTAGTTCAGTTACCAGCTACAATGCAAACGGGAGTCCAGCCCAGAAAAACCGCTCTGAAGCCCTTCCCCTTTGCCAAAACCAAACCTAAACCCTCCCAGAGCCAGGTAGCAAAGTTAAGCGCCTTTTCGGAAGCTAATCCTGCGGTTTTTGAAAGCCTGGCTTTGTTTCTCTGCGTGCAAAAGAGACTTCAGCTCGAAAAACAGTGTCCTCTTGGGCTGTTTTCGGTACCGAGAATCTCGTTCTCCGAGAGCTTCAGATGTTGCCTTCCCAGAACTGGTTTCACTGTCTGTTGCGCCCTATTTTTAAAAAGGCTTCCTTCATTCGAATTTGCAAAGTACTTTTGTTTCCTGGCAAGGAGGTGGAGGCACACGACCTCACCCACCTGGCGCTGCTGCCCCCAGAACCTCTGCCCTAACACTAGCCCTGCCCCATCGGTGCCCAGTGAGCGCCTGATCCGCTTTGGATCCGCCTCGTGCACAGCTAGCCATCCCGTGGCGTTACCGAAATTGCCCAAGATGCCGACCCGTTCCCGGCTCTTGGCGACCTATAAGTATTTTACGACTGCAGTTGGCTGAATTTCGTTGGCAGCCAGTGCACGCTGTGGATGTATACAAATGGCGACATCATTAATAAAAGCCAAAAACAAAACCCACTTTATCTAGAGTTCCGTGAATAGTCCCGCATTTGTGTTTTGGTGGGGGAAAAAGTGTTAAACGCTGATGAGAAACATAGAGCTGTTCACGCATGATTCAGGTCCTCTGTGTTGGGTAGGGAAGAGGGGTAAGTCGATGTGATTGGCAATTGGAAGAAATGACTGTTCTCTTTCTGAAATGCACGATTCTGTTCCTGTGACCCCCACCCCCCACCTGATGGCTGGTTTGGGGAAGATATTTTTTAAACAGCAAAAAAGTCTGAGGTTTCAAGCTGTCATCTGGCCCAACATTTCTGGTCATTCCAGAAACCCCACTGGTATTTGATCATCCTCGTTCCCAGGTGGGGGATCAGGTTCCGCCCAGTTTGCAGCCCTGCTGTTCTTTCTTTGAAATCGCCTTTCCCGCTTGGGATGCCCCAGTTTTTCCGGAGGAAATCACCCGACAGTGGGATTTGGCCACTCTGCGGGGACGGAGTGTGGGAGAGGCGGGCAGGACGCCTAGCCGGTTTGGTTTGTCCCCTTCGGTCCTTCCGTAGTCCCAAGGTAGTCAGCCTGTCCCAGCTCGAGGCACTCGGGATGCCTCGGCGTTCCCGTGACATCCAGGGATGCAGCCCGTTGGCCACTGGTTTCTGGTTCACTGGACCTTGAAGATCTGGGCCAACTCACAACAGGGCCAGAGGCGGTCCCTCCGGTCTGTGTATTTCGGCGTCCCCCAGCAAGCGCTGCGGGGTCTCTTACCGCCCGGCACACTGGCACCGCGGCTCTTTCAGCTCGGATGTTGTACCACCAGGACACGCCAAGCCTCTGGGTCCGCACTGGAGTTCAGTTACGCCGGTGTCACTGCGCGTGCAGTCTCCCGTCGGCGCCCCGGCCCTGCCACTCTGGAAGCCTCTAATTTACGAGCCCCGAGCTCCCATCAATGGGTTACTTGTGCTTGGAGCTGTTCACGGGAAACGTCTCCGAGATTTCTTTCAAAACAAGACTTTCTGTCTCAGGCAGATGTGTTTATTAGGAAGTAGCGTTTATAGGTTAGCAAAATGGCTCTTTTTCTCCCCAGAAGTCTGCATTAAGAGCAGAGCAGCTATCAGATCGGATGTGCTGCGCTGTGCACCGTCGACCGAGCTGGATGTGATTCTCACGATGGCGGCAGCGAGCCCACCGCACGGTGCGGGCGCTGTCACACGCCTCAGGGCCCCAGGGAGGAATGGTCCCGGGCGCCTCGTGTGCAGAGCCGTCTGGATCCCAGATTTCCGCCAAGAGGCCGCTGAAGGAAAACTGCTTCGTGTCCGCCTTGAGATGTCGAGGAAGGAAGCACCCCGCGCCCCACCATCTCCACTCCCGGATGGCACGGGGGTGAAGCGGGAATCCGCTGCCGTTGATGGAGCGGCGGCTGCGCCCACAGGTGCTCCGGGTTCTGGCTGCACGATGCCGGCAGGTTGGAGAACCAGGGTCCACTGGGACCGGGAGAGGATTTTCTGCTGATACGAGGCCCAGAGGGAGCCACAAGGAACCCTCTTCCTCCTGTGTTCTCTCGGACGTGACGGGCCAGCCTGCTTCTCAGTGCGTACAAACCACATGCCTGGTGCGAGTCTCCGTGTAGGATCCAGAAGCTGTCCCTAGCCCGATCCACTCTGAAGGCATCCAGAATGTTCTGTCAGCACATCTCATTTGAAAGCGGGGACCCCTGAGCAGGAGGCTTTGTGGTGACACCCTGAGAGCCCAGGGCTGGGCAGGGGTCATGGTGTGGCCGCAGCTGATGCTCGGCCCCTCCGGGCTGTGGCCGGACCACCTTG
>NW_027532172.1:286338-306096 GCF_008692635.1 Crocuta crocuta | reverse complement strand
AGTATGACTCAGCCTCTCTTCCTGGGGATGATTCTTATTCATGCTGACCCCACGCCTGTCCCCACCTAACTCCCAAGGTCAGACGGAGGGAGGCCGCCTCTCCTGTCCCACCTCCTTCTCCAAGCCACGTGTGGCCCAGACCAGGCTCCCTCTACCGCCCCTCCCCCACACTGGCGCGCAAGCCCCTCAAGGTGTAGCCCCTCCCACCCCATACTCTGTACAGCGTCAGGGTTGGCCCAAGAGCCACACTCATGAAGGTGCCCTGTAGCCCCAACTCTGCACCTGTAGCTGACCACCCCCGCCCCTCCTCCACCCAGACCCAGAGGGAAGGTCCGGCTGAGGGCCAGGGTTCTGCAGCCACCTCCCCTCTCCCCAGGCCTCTGTCCCCACCTGCCGGAGGAGCTCACCCCCCAGGTTGTCACTCCGGCTCAGCGCACACGTGAAGATTTTGTGCTTCCTTCCCCAGTGCTCCCCGTGGGGTCTGCACGGGCCTCTTCGAAGCCCGTGTCAGATTGGGATTGTCTGTGTGTCTGCTTCTGAGGGCCACCTTTCAAAGGACCGCCTGTTTCTTGGTGTCATCCAGTGCTTAGCGGAGAGCCGGCAGAGCCAGTTCAGAGATGCGCAGGGCGGCCGAGTCTGTTGTTGGGGTGTGTGACTGGGGTCCCCAGGGGGAGTCAGGGACCCACGCTGCGGGAGGAGCATGTGAGATCTGGCTTTGCTTCTCTTGCCACAAAGCTAAGGTGCCTTGACTGGTTTGAAGCCCCATCTTGGTATCAAAAATGGTTTCCTCTGCTTTAAAAAAAAATTTTTTTTGAATTGAACCTTCTGGAAAAGGACCTCAAGAACTCCTGGACCTATTGGCAGTGTAAAGGCCAGGGCTCCTGTAAACGTTCAAGTACAAAGCGGCACTTGGCAGGCCCAGAGCTCCCCGGACCGTGGCTGGCGTGGAGATGCCACGTTTCAAGACTGTCGTCTGTGCACAGTTGAAGCGCAGAGCCATGCATGTGCCAGAACTCTCCAGTCCCGGTGCCTTCCACCCACTGGTATCAGGGGCCCGTCGTCGAGGCCTGGGCCTTGTAGTTTCGCTGCTTGAGCTCCTCCGTTCAGCTGACCTCTGTGGCTCTGCTGTTTTCTGAGCCGCCAGGGGAAGAGGCCGAGTGGGGGCTCCTCCTTCACACCCCCGTGAAGCCTCACGGACTCTGGCCCGGGGAGCTGCAGGAATCCCGTGTCCCCAGGCTGACACAGCTCTAGCGTTGCCTGCCTTGGTTTCCCGCAGAAGGCAGGGTGGCTAGTTTCTCTGAGGTCCGCGGTGGTGGTTCAGGTCAGGCTGTTTCTCAGTGCATGTGACTGCGGGTCAGGACCGGGGCATGCGTGTCCCCTCCCCGCTCCCCGCCAAGACACCGGCTTTTCCTGGTTTCCACGTNGATGTACGCATCCGTTGTATAAAATTAAGTTTGAATGATTAATATAAAATATTTTAATACAAAACACAATCTTTCTTTCCCTTTCATTTAAATACGATTTTCCCTGCTCTGACGTTCACACGTGGTGTCGGAGAGGCAAACCCGGCCCACGGTGGGCGGAAAACCAGATGGAACGTTCCGGTTTGAATCCCCAGTGTGGGAGTGGCTTCTAGGGCTGCAAAGCCAATCGGGGAGGTTTTCAGGGTCACCCTGGCTCCCCTGGGTCACTGTCACTAGGGCAGGTGGCCCTTTGTCAGGGCCCTGCAGTTTGAAAAAAGAGTCCTGCGAAGTTCACCGAGGCCTGGTCTACATCAGGGGCAAGGCTGCGGGGCTGTACGAAACCGTAGCCAGAACCAGGAGACCAGAGAGTGAGGCAGCTGTTTTCTCCTAGAATGTTCCGGAAGCTTGCATGTAACTGTTAACAGGACAGCCTCAGGAGTTGCTGAAGGTACTGAGGATCTGCTCCTGCTTTGCTTCTCACTGTCCCCAGGGAGATGAGACCCCCCCTTCACACCCCCACACCCCCCACCAACTTCTCTCAGATAAAGCTGACAAAAACTTTCGAATCTGAGTGGCCTGAGCATATAGGCTGGGAAGAGCCTTTATCCAGAGAAATGCCGCAGAGAACCTCCGACCCCCAGACCACGCAGATGGGGACGAGATGGGAACGTCAGGGTCAGCCCCTTCAGGTAGGGTCAGAGCCTAAGACCCTTCTTGGGAAAAGTTCCAGTTCAGTGTGTGTTGCGTATCTCTGGGCCGAGGCCTCTCTGCTCCCCTTTCCCAGCCATGGCAGGGCCCCACCCCCACCTGCACGCTACTTCTCAGCCCCCCAGCACACACCCTTTATCCTGACAGCCGACCTTATTTGCTTGTGCTGATGTCTTCATAAACTTTGTAGACCCAGTTTCAGATTTGCAGAAAAACCACAAAGCTAATACAAGGGGTTCCCGTAAGCCCCTGACAAATCCCCGTTTTGAATCTCTTGTACTAATATGGTGTATCTGTATCTGTTAGAACCGATGAACCAATATTGGGAAATTATTACTAAAGTCCTCACTTGGAAATCTCCCTTTTCCAGCTTACGGACAAGGGGCCCCTGGAGTCCTAGAGGGTGTTGGGATTTCTGGTGTCCAGGAGACTAGCAGCGACACGGGTCTGGGGCCTCGCACGCAGCCTGTGGGCTTCCTCTGAGGTGCCCCTCATCCTCTCTGGAAGAGCGAGCAGCCTCCAGAATGTGGCTGCGGAGGGGGGGGGGCGCGATTCCTCAGGCTGCCTCCCCTCAGGGAGCTGTGTCACTGCTCCCCAAAGTGATCACGGCTCCGCCCTCGAGCATGAGGTGAAAACCTCACCGTTTTTTGCAGTGATTCAGCTTCCATGCTTTTGTGTCAGCCTCAGAGCCGCCTTGCGGGCGAGGCATGGGGAGTGTGCATTTTCCTGATGGGGAAACCGAGGCTCGACATCTTGCGTTCGTTTGCGCCGGGCCCCAGAGCGGCGGTGGCTCCGCATTTTGCTGGCCTTAGACGAGGTTTTGCTGCTTCTCGCCCGCTGCTTTTCTACGTGTCCACCGCACCTAGAAGAGGCACAGAAAGAGTCTCATTACGTCTCAGAAAGGGACTGTGCACTGAATCGGGAGTTCCTACCCAGGGAGGTGCGAGGGGCTCGAGGGAATCCTCGAACCCGAGGCTGCATTTGCGTATGTTCCTTGTTTATGTGGACAGTGTCCATGACGTTTTCATTTGGCTCTTGAAGGTTCCCAGACACCCCGCCCCCCCAAAGGTTATGAGCCCGTCTTAAGTCCTATTTCCTTCCTCCCCAGCCTCCCCCGCACAGTCAGGGATACTCGTATTCAGACAGACAGAGTCGGCCTCCAGTCCCCCGACCCATCCCTGCTCCCGCGGGCTCGCGCTGCCTCCTTGGCGGGGGACACACACACCCTTCCCTAAAACAGAGTCTCCGTTTTGAAAATGTTTATTATGAGAATCTCCAAACATAGCAGCAGCGAGAAGAATACAGTAAAGCCCCGAACGCGCATCGCCCGGTGTCTGATCCCGTCGCCTTCCCGGTCAGCAGTTCTGTCACGGCATCGTTTCGTCCTTCCCCGTTCAGGTACACGTCACTCAGGAAGGTGGGCACCTCCTCACACAGCCACCAGGCCGTGATCACACCTCAGGCTAACAGTCATCCCCTCCCCTCCCCCCACTCACGTTCTGCACGTGAGCAGCAACGCTTCTACTTCTGCGACGACATCCCCAATGTGCCGCCCAGTGGCTGGAAGCCTTTGTCCCCCTCGGCCGGTGCCCGCTCCACTCAGGCGCCCACCTGTGGCCTGGCTGCTTCCCCACCTCCTCACGGTCCCGCCACCCAGCCCCGACTGCAGCGGGACCGAAGGGCAGCCAAGGGTCCAGGATCCCCGGTCGGAGCAGCCTCCCACAGAAGGTGCCGATCATCTGCACCCCGCTGCAAGCAAATGAAATTGCATCTTCAAAGCCCGTTTCATTTAAAAGGACATCCCAGTCCTGGAACAGTTGTGGAAAGCTATTTTTAAAACAGGAAGCGTCTGAGAAACAAAGAACCTGCGTCTTGAAAGAATATGGAGTAAATATTCCTACCGCCTTATCAGATCTGGTTCCTTTTGAAACGTGGTGTTTTTTTTTCTGTTGTTTTCTTTCCCCCCAAATTTTCCCCAGTAAAAGTTACCAGGAGCCGTACAAATTGTATCATGAGCTGTTGTTGGAAAAACATAAAGGGAAGTGTGATCCTTATCACAACCTTATTCCAAAGAAATTACGTGAGACGGGCTTGCATGGTTTGGGTTGTGTTTATGGATAGTGGGTTTTTAAATATCTCTTTGATTTGCTCCCCAGTGGCCGTGCGGTGTGTGCTCCTGCTTCATGACCTTGGGCACACGCTCACTGCTCACTGCTTCGGGACTCCCTTTTCTCATTTAGCCGGGGAGGTTGGACCAGATGACTGGTAGAAGACCTCTCTAGCTTTAAAAGTCTTAAGCTTATGGTTCAAGTCTCTAGACAGGCACATATTTGGGGAGTTCAGGTATCAATAAAGGAAAAAATAGAAACCATCTTGGTAGCTCAGCTTTACTTAAAATATTTTGTGCACATATAGGTAACAATATCGTATTATGATCACCAAACATGCTAAGAGACTAGAGCTTAATTATTCCTACCACTAAGAAGAAATTATGATTCTGTAATGCAATAGAGGTGCTGATTATTGCTACAGTGGGAATCGTATACCTACGTGTATCGAATTAACATGTACACCTTAAATTTACGCAGTGTTGTAAAAATGTACACGATGTTATATGTCAGATGTATTTCAATAAAAATATTTTTCCATGCATTAAAAAAAATTGAAGAAAATATTTTTCCATTCTTGATAACCTAAGGGAGAAAAACTAGCTTAAATAAGTTGTGTGTGTATGTGTGTGTGTGTGTGTCTGTGTGTGTATTTTATACACTATTATATATTTACTACATATATATGGGGCACCTGGATGTCTTGGTTGAGTGTCCAACCCTTGATTTCGGTTCAGCTCATGATCTAGGGTTGTGGAATTGAGCCCCGCACACTCAGTGTGGAGCCTGCTTAAGGTTCTTTCTCTCTCTCTCTCTCCCTCTGCCCGTCTTCCCTGCTCAAGCTCTCTCTCTCTCTCTCAAATAAATAAATACTTAGCATACTATTATATATAATAGTAGTAGCATTATATATATTAGTAGTCTGACATATAATAGACTATCACGTATAATACTACTATTAGAACATATATAGTATATATATAACATGTCAGTATCAATATAGTGTGTCAAGAATATATATCAGTAATATAATGTCTTATAAACTTAAAAAAGCATATTATAAGAAACCCCAGTTTAATAAATGAGCAATTCCGTGACCTTGCAATGGTCTTCCTACACTGACCTTCAGTCTGAGGGTAGAGAACCCTTTCTGGGGACCAGAGCATAAGGGCTTTTCACATAATGATCTGCAGTGAATATTGTTTCTTTGTTCTCAAGACAAAGGGCAGAGTTTCCATTCTGAGAGCCAAGAAAAGACCCAAGATGAGATGTGGCCATTGTTCAACCGTAAACAGACTTTTTAAAGGAAGTGGAGGTCCTGGTTCTAAGAGAACAGCACGGTAGCCCGGAACTGCGATTCCTTTCCGGTTCTAGATCCTAGGATAAGAGTCCAATGGCTTCTCTTCCCCCAAGGGAGACCAGGGAAGACCCGAGGTGTGCAGAGAACATGGGTGGGCAGGGAAGGACACAGCCTTGAGCGTGACCGACTCGGTGTAAACCCAGCCCCCCGCTCGATAGACCCGGGGGGAGCCCCCTCCATCCCTTGGAACCATTTTCCTCCTCTGTAAAGTGGAGATCATAACATTATCTCCGGGGCTGTTGTGAGAATCCACGGCCGCGTTCCCAGCACATTCTAGATACATTCGAGGAAGAACAAGAGTAGTAGTTGTTTTGTCATCTATTTTTGTTACTAACTGTGGTTAAAAAAAAAAAAACCCCACCTAACTATGTACCATCTCAACGATTTTTAGTGTACGAATCAGTGTGGACTCCCCTCACGTTGTTGCGCAATAGCTCTCTAGAAGTTTTTCATCTTGCAAAACTGAAACCTCATACACATGGAACAACAGCTCCCCGTTTCCCCTCTACCCCAGCCAGTAGTAGCGGTTTTTGTTATTACTGATTCAGATGGTTATTATTAAAGCAATGGTTGCCACGCTAGTGATTGCCTTGCATTTTGATCGCAGGGATCGTGCCTTCTAGGTCTACTACCCAGGAATGTGCAGAGAGGTAACGCTCGACTATACCAAATAAGCTACCGCTCTGTCGCTCCTTACGGGAGGCTCGTTCCAAAGGAAATTGGTGTGGAGTAAGCAGGGAGCCGGGAGGCCAGACCTGTCATTAACTTTCCCGGAGATTGTGCGAAAGCCTGTGGAGAGAAGGGGGCTCCGGTGCCCCGAGTCCCTTGTGGGGATCAAGTCCATTATCAGCCACCAGCCAGGGAAATGGTGGTTATGTTGGAAACCCAGAGGCTACCTTCAATTCGGAGGCTTGGCCAGGGGACTTTCCGTTTGAGGAGGACAGATGCCATTGCCCTCGGAGTGGCACTGCTGGACTGTATCATGAACTTGTCACCACTTCAACAGTGGTTATTTTTATAACCGACAATGAGACTTACTGGAAATGGCCTGGCATTCACGCCTAGATGGCTCTTGCAGTTAGGTCTGAGGAGTTGGAGGGCATGAGCCCTGGGGCATGGTGGCTCTTCAGGTCCTTGACCAAGACAATCCCACAAAGCAGATCCCTTCCAGCCCCAGAAGAATTCTGGGGATCCTCAGCCTTCCACAGGGCTGGTTCTTTCTGGACATTTGTTTGAGGCCACAGAGCCATCACACTCGGCTGTCCCACGCTCCTCGGACCCTCACGGCTTGCCCCAGCCACCTGGTGCCCTGCTCCTGCCTGGCTCTCCCAGGGAAGGAGTGCATCTGGCCAACGGGGCCGGGGGTGGTAGGCGGGTTCTCCCATTTTCCGTTTCCTGGGCCCCCTTCTTGATTTGTTTGAGCTTCTCGGCTGCCCTTTTCCTCTCGGGCATTGATGGGGCCCGGGAAGATGGCTCATTTAACTGAGGAGATGACTAGAAGCTGATCTTCAGCTGGGGAGGCTCCACACATCCTACCCCTCACAGACGTCTGTCGCTCTGTCCCCCAGGCCCCTGCGCCAGCTTGGGAGGAAGCTCTGAGTGTGGCATTTTCCGGTACTCTGTCTTCAGGCCATTGGCCGTATTTCCAGCAACTCTCTTTCTCTGTCTTCGGCTGCGTCTCACACCCAACCAACTGCTCCGACCCCTGCTTTGTCTTCAGCTGTCACGCCGGCCGTGCATCCCAGTTCTTGGGGAGGTGCCCATGTGTATTCTCTGAACCCCATCTTTTCTTGGGAAGCGTGGGTGAGCAGACAAGCAGGAATTGTTCCAATGGTCACCAGCCGGGGGACAGACTGTGGGTCCCCCATGCCTCTGTGGACTTTCCAGGGACCCCCAGGCAGATCGGAGGCTCTGGCAAAGCACATTTGAGGGTTTAAGTCAGGCCATGAGACCCCTCGCCTGGCCTTCAGGAAGGGCCTGTGGCAGCTGTGAAACTCAATCTAGAAAACTCTTCCCGCCTGTAGTCCGTCGAACGATGCAGAGCCCATTCTCACCGAGTCACCTCCCTCCCGTTACCGGAGTCTGGAGCCGACCCGTCTGCCCAAGCCCTGGGGCCGGGGCACTCTTACTATTTGTCATTTGTAGCTTTCTCCAGGGGCCTCAGAGAACCGTATCAGGCAGATCTGCTGTATTTCTTCAAAAACCAGATGCCCTCGACTAGTTCTGCTTGCTTCCAGAAACGGGAGATGCTGCCGGCAGCCAACTGTACTTGGAATCAGATTTAATTCAGCAAACCTTGATTTTCACTCACAGTGGTCTTGTCCAGGGGCCAGTAGACTTTCTGTCAGGGACCAGAGAGTAAATGTCATTGGCTTTTCGGGCCATATGGTTTCTCTTGCAATTACTCAACTCTGCCACGACAGCACAAAAGCAGCCTGAGAATAGACCGCAGGTGGCTGTCTGCCAATAAAACTTTATTTACAAAAACGTTTGGGGGGCCACATTGGGCCCTCAGGCCATACTTTGCCACTCCGGAGCTAGCGCGTGAGCTGGGTACTGGGGAGGCGGCGGTGGGCCAGACATTTTCCCTGCCCTCATGGAGCCTCAGCTGAATTTATTTATTTTTTTTAATTAGGGTGGAACAGTTTCTGATTTCTCTGTAATTTGATTTCTGTCTTTCTCTGGGGTGCAGGTGGCATTACTTGGAAGAATAAAAATTAAATGCTACATTGTTTGCCGCACTGTTAAGCCAGAGGTCCCCTCCCTGTTCCCCTATGAATCTCAGAGTCAACATGCTTAAAAGGAAACTATGTGAAGTAAGAATGGCTCCTTCTGCGAATCTAATGATAACGTCAAGGTCATACCACTGTTTTGATTCCCCCCACTCTCTACATTAGGGACTCTCTTTCCCACCTTGACTTAAGGCTGACAAATGCATGGGCTGAAAAGAGGTTTTTTTTAAACTTTTTAAAAAGTTCATTTATTTATTTTGAGAGACAGAGAGCCCGCACGTGCAGGGGAGGGGCAGAGAGAAGCAGAGAGAGACGGAGACAGACAATCCCAAGCAGGCTCTGTGCTGTCAGCACGGAGCCCGATGTGGGGGCTCAGTCTCACAAACTGTGAGATCATGACCTGAGCCCAAATCAAGAGTCCCGTCGCTTAGCCGACTGAGCCACCCTGGCGCCCCTGGAAAGAATTTTTTTTTTTTTTTAAATGTTTTATTTATTTCTTAGGAGAGAGAGAGAGAGACAGCGTGAGCAGGGGAGGGTCAGAGAGAGTGGGAGTCACAGACTGAAACAGGCTCCAGGCTCTGAGCTGGCAGTCAGCACAGAGCCCGACGCGGGGCACGAACCCGCAAACCGCGAGACCATGACCCAAGCGAAAGTCAGACGCTCAACCGACTGAGCCACCCTGGCGCCCCTGGAAAGAATTTTTTTAAACCCTAACATGGGAAACCCGTTGTTTTTCTGAAAGTCACTCATGGATCCAGTTATACGTGTTAGTGGAGCTCTGTGAAGCATTGCCTAATGAACTGGAAAAGGGGTGTTTGAACCCCCCCTTTCTGTGTATCTGTTTTCTGTTGTTAAGAAAGGAGAGAATGTTCCCATCAGCTAAGCAGATATGGAATTACTGCTGCTGATATGGAGAGGCCGCGGGTCAGTTCTCTGTTACCGTGTCTGATTCCCCAAATGCTCTCTATCTGCTTATTTAAAACGTCATGGTGAAATACGCTTCTGTGGAATTTACCATCTTAACCATTTCTCAGTGCGCAGTCCAGTCGGTGTTAAGTAAATTCAGGTCGTGTAACCATCCCCACCATCCAGTCTCCAGAATTTTCATCTTGTGACACTGATGGTCTGTCCCCATTAAACACAAATGTCCCATCCCTCCCCCAAATAACAAAAGAAAATACTGCATAGGGTCAGGCAGTACCTGTCTTTTGCGCCTGGCTTCTTTCTCTCCGCTTAGTGTCCTCAAGGTTCACCCATGTCGTAACATGTGTCAGAATCTTCTTTCCTGAGGCGGAGTAATATTTTAGTGCACGCACGTGCATGTGCGTGAGTGTGTGTGCATGCGTATCCTGTCTTGTTTTCCATCCACCCATCAAGAGAAGAGACGCTGGGCCCACATTTTATGTTATATTCACCAAAGAATTTTATGAAGAATGACCACGTCTTATAACAGAAGGCTCTATTCCCATTTTCTTCTTTTAAAAAATGATTTTGTTTTTACTGAGGTAAAATACACATAACACAAAATTAACCACTTCAAGTGTGCAATGGAGGGGCACTCGGTACATTCACAGTGTTGTGCAAGCATCACCTGTAGGTCCAGAACATTCCCGTCACCCCAAGGGACACCCCGTCTGCTCCAGCAGTTACCCCCACTCCCCACGCCTCTGCCCCAGCCCCTGAGAACCACCATCCCGCTCTCTGGCTCTACAGACCTGCCGGCACTGGGGGTTTCATGTTAACGGGATCACACACTGTGTGGATCTGGGTCTGGCTGCTGTCACCTGCAGCCACCTGGCTGCTGGCACAACATTTCCAAGGTCCAGCCACGTTGTCGCGTGAGTCAGTGCTTTGTTCCTTTTTTTATGGCTGAGTAGTATTCCACTGCGTGGATGGACCACCTTGTGTACATGCTCATGTTTTGATGGGCCCTCGAGTTCTTCCTGCTTTTTGGCAATTATGGATAGCGCTGCAGTGAATATCCTGATTGTTGCTTAAACGAGCCAGCCAACAATAGCAACAATAATAAAAAAAAAAAAAAAACAATTGCCGGGGCGCCAGGGTGGTTCAGTCGGTTAAGCGTCTGACTTCGGCTCAGGTCATGATCTCACGGTACGTGGGTTCAAACCCCGCGTCGGGCTCTGTGCTGACAGCTCAGAGCCTGGAGCTGCTTCAGATTCTGTGTTTCCCTCTCTCCCTGCCCCTCCCTTGCTCACGCTCTGTCTCTCTCTCTCTCTCTCTCAAAAATAAATAAACATTAAAAAAAAAAAAGGCACCCATGAGGGACACACCCATACTTGAGAAAGGACCGGTGCAGGGTCACCCGCACGGACACCTTCTCTGGGTGCTTCCACTGGGGGCCTCAGAGTTTTCCTGTGCGGAAGTTGCTCAGGGGGGACAGTTGCCTTGTCCCAAAGTGTGGCAGTGTCCCCACCCCTGGTCCCACATTCCAGAGACCCCAGATTGAATAGGATGAGTGGGCTTGCTCCGTTGAAGTTCCACCACCTCTCTCTTAATGACAGCAACCGTTCCTTCATTGAGCACCTACTGCGTACCTTGCATAGCGCAGGTCCGGTCCATCGGAGGGAGCCGCGCCAAGCCACCTGCTAAGACCCCCTTTTCACAGCGGAGGAGATGAAGACCTAGAGCCCAGGGTGACAGTGGCGAACCCAGGAGCCCAGCTCAGGCCTGCCCGGTGGCCCCCAGCCCCTGCTTTGTCGCCAAGGGCTTGCCCTTCCGAGTCACCCAAAGCCCAGCCCCGGGCAGGCAGGGAAAAGATGACCTGGGGGCTCCTCCAAGGACCCCCACACACGCGGGCAGAGGGTTGGTGGGAACCGGCTGTGCTCGATGTAACAGCTTCTGAGATAAGAAACCTTTCCTTCGACAAACCTCTGTATGACTCAAAACGAACCCACGAGCCCCCGGCAAGCTAGCCTAAGTCACCCCGGTCGTGCTGAGGAAATGAGACATCAGGATGTGTTTGAGGTTTGGGGTTCAACGGAAACACACCGGGAATGTGGAGAATTCTGCCCCGGAGAGCCGGGATTGGAGCCGCTGGGCACGAAAGCCGAAGGGAGGGATGGGGCTGGCTGGGTTCCTCCTTGCTTTGGAACATCGTAGAACCCCGAGGCCGCAGACAAGGGCTTGGGCTGAGGAGTGTGTCTTTTAGAACTGGGACAGTCCCCAAAAGGCCAACTTGGGGTCAAGGTTGAAATCAGGGGTGACTGAGGCAGAGAGCGATCAGGATGTGCTGGAGAAGGTGGGCGGCAGCCTCTACCACAGCATCTGGCATTCGGCGGGCGCAGAGCTTTTTCCTGAATGGCTGTGACAATTTAGAGCCACGTGTCTCAAAGTGTGGCCTGCAGACGGCCAAGCCAGAGTCCCTGGTGCGCTGTGCACATGCCAACTCCTTGGCCTTGCCTGAGTTCTTCCAGACGGGCTTCCGTCTATGCCGGGGAACGCAGAGGAAGGGACAGTACAGGCTGAGGTCCCACCGTGTGGCCCGAAACGAGGCTCTCATTTACTTTTCTGACCAGCCCAGGGGGACATTTGGCTCAGACGGGACCGGGCGGCTGCCCAGGGGTTTGGCCAGGAGGAGAGCGCCAGAATTGGGATTTGTCAGGGCCACAGACTTCAAGTCGCATCTACACTGCACCCTGCACACTACCCGGCACCATCTTGGCCTCTCTTGGAGTCAATAAAAAGGCCTGTCATCTCAGGAATCTGGGGTTTTGCTCCTTATGAGCACCAGGAAGCAAAAGCCACTGCACCAGTTCATGGCGCTGACCCTTTCCCAACCAGGCCCCCTACTCACGCATGCCCCTCACTCCTGGCTGCTCAGACCCAGTCGAGTGGGGAAGCCGGATACCCATCCTGACCCCCGCCCCCAACCCTGGTTAGGGCAGTCTGTGTGACAGTGGGCTGGGCTCCTGCTGGGGGAGTCAGGGCAGGCTTCCCGGTGGAGGTGACACTTGAGCTGGGCCTTGAAGGGTGGACTAGGTTTGCTGCCATGGACACACAGGAAGGGCTTTTCCACATGAGGAACAACCTATGCAGAGATGTGGACTTGAGGAGGAAGGAGCGAGGATGAGTGGGGCCAGAGGCAGGGTGACCTTGGAGACTAGGATGCGAGGTGGGGGGTGCATGAGAGGTGTAGAGGCCCAGAGGAGGGACATGGCTGACTGTAAAGGGATGCGGAGTGAAGGGGTTTCTAGCATATTCTAAACAAGCAAGGAAGGAGTGTGACCAGATCGCTGGGGGCAGGCTCTCAGAAGCAGAAGTGGGGGGTCCCCACTGCCAGCCTGGGAGCCATGATGAGCCATTCTGGGGGACTGGGGGGACTCACGTATGTGAGTCAGGGCAGGCTCGCGCTCTACAGGCTGTGCCCCCCCCCACCCAGGGAACTATGGGAAGTCCCCAGGGAGCACCCGGAGACCTCACGGGCACCCCAGCTCTGCAGATGAAAGGAGTCTCAGGTACACCCAGGCCCCTCGTGCAGGACCCGGATCCGCCCCTCTCCCCTTCCCCCCCCACCGAAGTCCAGCCCTGGAGCTCAGCACACCCCCCACATACAAATCCCTCCCTGCCGCCGGGAAGCCCTCACGAAGACTCGAAACAGGTTCTCCCACATTATTATTCATTTGCCGTGTATTTCTGAGTCTGCCAGACTTCTCTCTCTTTCAGATTCCGAATTTCATTGCCTTGTGATCAGAGAAAACCCTTTGCAGGGTCTCCATCCTCGTTGGCTTTGCGGCCTGTCCTGGGGAAAGGATTCTGCTCCTGTTGGATAGAGTGTTCTCAACACACCTGTTACATCCAGTTGGTTTATAGATTCTCTGCGCTGAAAAGTAATTTTTTAAAAAGCTGGTGGGGGGAGAAGGGCAAAAAAGAAAAAAAAAATGTTTGTCGATAGAATGTTCCGTTCACTCTGTTATGGGTGAACACAGTGGAGTCCTGGCAGGCAGCGTGCTGTCGGAGCTCGGTGGTGTGGCCGGCTCCCGTGGCATTTGTTTCTGTGGCTCCTGAGGGCCCAGGGACCCTGGAGGCCTGGCCAGCCTGGCCAGATCAGTGGCCTCCACTGCCCCCGAGGGAGCACGGGTGCCGTCGGCCTGCGGGAGGGCCTGGATCTCCGGGTCGCGGCCTGGCCCGGGCCCTGGCCCCGCGGAGGGTCTGGTGCGGCCTCTCGAGGAGCCCATCCTGGGGTGCCTGGGGCCTGGAGGGAGGGGGGAGCTGTCTGCACCCGGAGCAGCCTGCAAGGCTGAGGGGGGCGGGCAGGCGGGCGTGCCGGGTGTGAGTGGCACCTCGACCGCAGGCCTGTCCAGCTCCCGCTGGTGCGATCTCTGCACAGCCTGGGCTGCTGCGAAAACCCGATTTTGGGGTGGCCCCGAAACTGGGGCACCAGCAGCGCCCGCCTCCCTGGCGGTTCGCAGAGGAGGAAACAGAGAGGCCCAGAATGTGGCTGACGGGAGGGGAGCGGGGTCCTGGGCAAGGCCGTGCCTGGTGACCAGAGGCCCGGGCCTGCGGGGTGCATGCTGGGTCAGCTGCTCAGCGAAGAGACATCTCTGAGACTCCGAGCGGCAGCGAACACAACTTTCAAAGAGAAAACAGGAGATTCAGCAGCTCCCCTTCTGGGTAGATTCCCCCAAACAAGTGAAAGTAGGGTCTGGAAGGGATGTTTGCACACCCATGTGCACAGCAGAGTTTTTCACACTCGCCAGAAGGTGGAAGCCACCTGAGCGCCCGGCAGTGGGGGCACAGGGTGAGCAAAATGTGGCCGATCCACACAGTGGAGTATTACGTGGCCTTAAAAAAGGAAGGGCCCTCCGACCCAGGCTGCAACGTGGCTGCGTCCTGAGGACATTATTCTGAGTGAACAAACCACACACAACAGCACAGACACTGTGTGATTCCACTTATGGGAGTGAGGTCCCCAGAGGAGTCCCGGTCACAGAGGCAGAAAGCAGATGGTGAGGGCCCGGGGCTGGGGGAGGGGAGGAAGGAGCTGGTGCTTGACCAGGACAGAGTGTCAGTTTGGGAAGATGGAACGGTTCTGGAGGTGGACGGGGGTGACAGTGGTGTGAATGTACTTAAGGCCACTGAACTGGACACTTAAAAATGGTTACAGTGGTTGGTTTTATGTCACATGTATTTTACCACAATGACAAAATGAAGAAAACAAGAGACGTAGGGGAAGAAAATAGGGTGATGGGGGCTGACGGAGCTGGAGAAAGCACTCAGGCTGGGGGCAGGGTCTTGGCAGGGCCCCTGTCTCACCCTCCTTGATCTAGAGGGACTAGAATAGGGGGCAGGGGGCTTCCTCGGTTGGTGCCAGCCTGAATTTGGCCTCTGCCCCCAAGGATCCCCCAGTCAAAACCGGCCAAGGACCAGGGACCTCCCCCGCCAGGAATCTGGGGTGAAGATGCTCAAGGAACCAAGAGGAAGGCAGAGAAAGGTGTGGGGACTCAGAAGGCAAAGGGGGGCCTCTCCCAGCTGTGGATCATGTCATGCACGAAGGGCAGGCCGCAAAGCTGACGGTCACTGCCTGCCTTAATCCCTCTGTGGCTCCCCACTGCCCTTCGGTCCTGCAGCCCTGACTCACCCCTGTCTCTTCCATGTGTCCCAGTCAGATCCACCTCCTCCTTCCCGGAAGNCCCCCCCCCCCCCAGGTGGGCCAGTCCATGAGCCCCAACATTGGAGGCCGGACATGTGGCTGTCCCACAAGATTGAGGGACTCGGTCATGCCCTTCCTGACTTCCAGGACAGGGTGGGCCCTTGGTCTCAGCCCTGGGGAGTCTGGGTAAGGATTTGGGAGGTAGAACTCTGGGGAACTCCTGCCTTTTTCTTGCTGTGTGATCTCGGGCGGGTGGCTCTCCTCTCTGAGCCCCCTCACGGATCTCTCACCTCCTGACACATCAAGAAGTTCGCTGTCCCCCAGTTCCACGGGGCCGGGTAACTTACTAATGTGTGGTCAGGCCAGCTGAGCCAAATCATTTGAAAGAAGCCACTAAATATGGGTTCAGAAGGATGAAGACATTGAGTCTTCCCTCTGTCCTGGGGAGTGGGTGACGTCAGCTGGACGGTCAGGTATCTGAAGGACAAATAGTTGCTGCCCATGGGAAGAAGGAGAGGAAAAGAATCTCCAGCCAAGGGAATAGCAAGTGCAAAGGCCCTGAGGCAGGACTGAAGGGGATATCTGTTTCTTCCCAGAGCCACAAATGGCCACAAATGTACCCTGCCCCAACCTCCCTCTCTTCCAAAAAAAAAAAAGAATTGAACTTGGTAAAGCAGGGAGCACTGAGATTCGTCTCCTTCCTCTGCCTCCATGATGAAATGGGAGGGAACCTGGCCTTCCGGGCCCACGCAGCTAAGGGAAAATCCTGAGTTTCAGAGTGGGGGTCCCAGCATCAGTGTGTGACTCCGGGAAACACCTCTGGCCTCCATTTCCTCTTCTGCGAGGAGGAGATGATGCGTCTGAGAGGCTGACAGGCCTACAGCCGAGAGGATGTGCTGGGGGGCCGGTGAGGGGGACACTTGCCGGCAGGCACAGAGCAGGAAGCAGTGGGGCCGGGAACTGAGACTCCAGGGCCAGCTTCTTCCACCTCCCTGCCTAGGGAGGGCCACCCAGGGCCCCAGCCCTTTGTCCCGTGGCCTCTTGTTCTCACCTGAGGGTCTGGTTTCTGGCTTCAAGGCTGCAGAGACGACCCCAGTATAGCTTGGCTTCGTTGCTACCAGTGGCTAGAGGAAGAATGTATGAATTAGCATTTCGGGCTCAGGGGGCAGCAAATGCAAAGGTCCTGAGGTAGGACCAGAGGAGAGCATGTTTAGCTGACAGTAAGGAGGCTGGTGTAGCTGAGTGAGCAAACAGGAGTGGGATAAGATGAGGGAAGGGTAGTGGGGCCCCTCAGACCACAATGAAGTCTTTGGGTTTATTCTAGAATGATGAGGAGCTGCTGGAGGACACCGTCTGATTTTACGGGGAGACAAAATTGTCCCCAGTTTGGGGTCCATGTAGAGGAAACACCAGTCCATTGCCCTTGTTTTCAGATGGGGAGACTGAGGCCTGGAGACACTCAGCGACCGCCCATTGCAGAGGCATCCTGGTGGGGAAAAACCTTCATCCAGGCAGACACGGGTTCAAGGCTCAGCTCCTTTACGTGTGGGCAGCAGCCTTGCCTCCCCGCACCTCCATTTTACCACCTGCACAATGGGTGCAAACTCCTAGAACACAGTCATCACGGGATCTGTCTCAGAGAAAGCTCACCCCTTGCCTCCTGCCTATGGAGACCTTCAAGCCTTTTTTTTTTTTTTTTAACTATAAGAACCTATAACAACATTTACCACTTTAATCATTTTTAAGTATATGATTCAATGCTATTAATTGCATTTACTGCTGTACAACCATCCTCACTGTTTCCAAAACATTTCCATCACGTCGAACGGAAACTCTGTCCCCATTAGACACTAACTCCCCAGCCCCCACCATCTACTTTCTGTCTGTATGGATTTTCCTTCTCGAAGGGCCTCCCGTGAGTGAAATCATACTGTATGTGACCTTTTGTGTCTCGCACCTTCCACTCGGCAGTGTTTTTGAGGTTCATCCACACATTGCGGCATGTGTCGGAGCTTCGCTCCTTCTTACGGCGGAATGATAGACGGACCGCGTTTGTTCATCCATCCAGCTGTTGACGGTCATTTGGGTTGTTTCCAGCTTGTGACGGCTGTGAGTCCTGCTGCTGTGAACACGGCGTACAAGCCTCTGTTGGAGTCTGTCTTTTTAATTCTTCGGGGTCTACGGCAAGGAGTGGAATGGCTGGGTCACGTGATGACCCTGTTTAGCTTTTCGGGGGACTGCTCCCCGCACAGGCCTCCTTTTACTTCATCTTGTAGCATCTCAGGGGACTCCATGCACCCAGCCAGGCTCCTCCAAACATTTGTGTTTCCTGACTTTCTGTCTCCCTGCCTGAGACCTTCCTGGAGAATAAGCTTCCCACGGTGCTCAGATGGGAGCCTGCTAGGGACTCCCCGGGGCCTCCAGGAACCACGATCATACGTGTGGAGGAAGACACTGTGGACCTGGTATGTTTCAGCACGTAGACTTTTCAAGGCTCGGGTAGGAGCGGTGACATCAAGCTGACCCGGGCTAGCCTGCCCCCGCTGTGAGCCCCGCATTCTGCATCTGGAAAGCTGGGGTGGCTATCCCGGCCCCTTCCCCGCTTGGTGGGAGGTTTGAAAGAGAGAACTTGTGGAAAGTGCCCGGGATTTGAAAGCACCTGCCCCAGCTCTTGTGCTCAGCTCACGTTCTCATTGGGTTAGTCATTCAACAAACGTGTTGACGTTGGCTCCGGGTGACGGCCTGAGGCTGAATCACTTCTGAGTCACTGTTGCTTTCCTAGGACTCAGCTCGGGCTAAGGCATTGGGTGCATCTGCTGAGTGAATGAATGGGAGCGACAGAGAGAAAGGAGGGGAGGGGGGAGAGAGAGAGAGAGGGAGGGAAGGAGGGAGGAGAGAGAGGTGGGGAGAAAGAAAAACGAGACAAGAGAGACAGAGACGCAGAGACAGATGGGGTGGGGGTTAACCCAGAACTCAAATCCACGCACCACACTGCACCAGGGAGAGACTCCCTGCACTGGCCACGCCCCAGTGCAGGGGGGGGGGCCCTGTCCCCGCCCCCCAACACACATCCTGCCATTCTGTCCTGAGGGCATCCTCAGTTTCCAGGCAAGGAAACAGGCCCATGAGGCAGACATGGGGGCGTTGGTGGGAGAGAAGACTTTGCTTCAGCGGGGGTTCTCACCGCAGGCGGCTCTGTGCGCCCCCTCCCCAGGGGACACCGGCTGATGTCGTGACCGAGGGGCTGAGGTTGCTACCGGCACCTGGTGGGTGGAGGCCAGGGACGTCGCTCAACACCCTGCAGTGTACAGAATGGCCCCTGAGAGCAGAAAGGACGCAGCCTCAAACATTGGTGGTGCCAAGGGAGAGGAGCCCTCTGTCAATTACTTGGAAAAATAATCAGTTTCGTTCCCTCGCTCACACTGCGCAGCAGAATACTGTCCCAGTCGGTTAGATGATATACACCAGGTCAATCTTGCCGCCGCCTCTCCCCCTCCGTGGCTGTATTTAAATGTGCGCAGTATTGTAAGAACTCAGAGAGTCATAAAATTACAGATGCAAAATCTCAGGTGACTGTACAACCCCTAACCCAGTGGTTCTCAATCTGGAGTGATTCTGTACCCCCAGGGGGCACTTGGCAATGCCTGGAGACATTTTTGGTTGTCACAGCTTGAGGGGATGGGTGCTGGGTGCTGGTGTCGAGTGGGCGGGAGCCAGGCATCCTGCTAAACGTCCCACAGCACACGAGGCGGCCACCACGACAGAGAACGAGCTGGCCCCAAGTGTCGCCAGAGCCACAGTTGAGAAAACCTGATCTCAGCACCCACAAGCTCAGCCTGGGTCCAGGCCATCGGAGTCACGTGGGGTTGGTGCCTTCACGAGCCATCTCTGGGCTGTTGCCTTGGGACTCCTCAGGGTGCTGCTGCGTCTGGGTGCTAACTCAGCTTCGCCCATGGGGCAGGGTGCTGAGTCAGGGACTCACCTTACTCTCTGAAAGCTCACATTTCCCCTACTTCACACCATATTCTGTCACCAGCCCAGGTGCTACAGGGCTCCCTGACATACAGGAAACTCCTGGCAGAAAAACGGCTCCTGTGCCCTTCCCCCACCTCTGGAGTTACTCTTGGGAGATCATTCTGGCAAGGCTTAAAGTCCCTTCCAACCTCTGCACCCACCTCCCCAGAAGACGATATGAAACAGCCAAGGACATGTACGTGCTCAGTACTTATTTGCATAAGCAATTTTTGGCACATCTAATGGAATATTATGCGGCCATTTAAAATGGTAATAAAAACGTATCATGGAGGAAAAAATACGGAAAAATGGTTTTAACCTTGTGTGGAAAAAGAAAAGGGGGGTGGGTAGACATGCTGATCATCACAGCCATGTGAAAGCAATTCACCCACCAGCCAGAAACCTCTCCCTCTAAACACCTTTGATGGGAATCAGGTCATAGAGCGCAGGGTAAAGTGTTTTTCTTTCTTTTGATATTTAATATTTTCTCAAATGGATGAGAGAACTTCTTTTATGGAAAGGAGAAGTGTTGAGGTGCTGGGTCTTCTTACCGCCATCTGGGGTGGGGCCCTGAGGTAAGATTTTTTTTTCCTGCTTTCTCTCTGGGTGACATCAAAGCTTGCTTCCTGGGCCGGGGCCACCTCCTTGCTAATAAAAGCAATGAATGTTGAGCTTTTAGGGACCAGGGCACCAGTTCTTCATCCCCCTCCCCCACCCTCCCACCCTGGGCGCTGCTGGTGTCTGAGGCTGGATCATATTCTGT
>NW_027532172.1:285407-286330 GCF_008692635.1 Crocuta crocuta | reverse complement strand
GCTGCCGTGTGCATCATAAGCTGTTTAACAGGGGCACCAGGGTGGCTCCGTCGATTAAGCATCCAACTCTTTTTTTTTTTAATGTTTATTTGTTTTTGAGAGCAAGAGAGACAGAGCATGAGCAGGGGAGGGGCCAGAGAGAGAGGGAGACACAGAATGCGAAGCAGGCTTCAGGCTCTGAGCTGTCAGCACAGAGCCTGACGCAGGGATGCAACTCAGGAATCGCGAGCTCATGACCTGAGCTGAGTCGGATGCTCAACCATCGGAGACACCCGGGCGCCCCAAGCCTCCCACTCTTGATCTCAGCTCAGGGTTGTGAGTTCAAGCCCCTCATTGGGCTCCANCCTCCCCCCACCCCTTTCGGCAAGTCAAAAATATTTCTCCACCAGGTCACCCCCTGGCAGTGAACCACGCATCCAGAAGATGGAAGTTGACATCTGGGTTTTCAGAAAGGGCCAGAAAGACCGATGAGGGATATTTCTGTATTAATCAGTGCAGGCTGAAGCACACAGCCGAAACGGAGCATGACGCTCCGTTCTATCTGGGGGAGGCGCCCAGGAAACAGAAACTCCACAGCGTCAGTCTCTTTACAAGTGGCATCTCTTTGGACTCAGAGGCCTCTGGGGGAAACCTGGGAGGTGTTTTTGAGCAAGCAAGAAAAATGGCTTTACCTGTTGGCTTAAACTCAACAGGAAAGTCTGCAGGCCCCACAAAAAGTTCCCTTAANGAAGAAGCGCGTTTCCACAGGTCGATGGGGCCACTGCTCCGCTCTGGAACAGTTTCTGCAGAAGCCGCAGAGAGAGGGTACCGGAGGCTCTCGCACACGCACGCGCGTTGCATCGCCAGCGGAACTGGGCCCCGGCTATTTACTCGAGAAAGATGAATCAGATTGTCATCTCCCATTTCTGCTTTTTGTGGATTTT
>NW_027532172.1:269862-285279 GCF_008692635.1 Crocuta crocuta | reverse complement strand
ATGAGGCAGGGGGATGGAGGGAGGGAGGAAATCCCAGCCTCTGTCGCAATGGGCGAGAGTGTTTTAAAATAGGTGCTGCTTACAAGCTATTTTCACTTTCTGGAAACAACTTGTGCAATTGTTGGTAGTCATGGTTACCCACCCGGGGCCCCGAGAAGGGGGAAGATGAGGGAGAGAGAGCCTGCCGGGGACAGGCACCTCCTCAGCTGACAGAGACATTTGGGGCGCATGAGGTGGGTCTCTGGAGTGGCCACCTCCAGTCGCCAAGGCAGGGGCTCTGATGTGACTCCTTCACACCCGGGCACCTACAGGAGAGGGTCCTGTGAGCCACCGATGCAAGCAACAGATGGGCTGCTGCAGAGGCCCCCTGACCCCTTCCAGTGGAGTTTGGGGACCCTCAGGAGACAGAGAGACCAGGTTAGGCACCCTAATGCCACCACTCCATAGCTACCTCTCTGGGCCTCAGTTTCCTCCTCTGGGAAAGAGCACCCACCATACACAGTCCCCAAACGAGCATTTCATTTTTTTTAACAAGACGGGGAACTCATCCCTTAAAAAAAAATTCCTGCCGAAAGGCAAGACTACTAAAAGGCAAAGCAGGGCAGAAACTCTGCATTTTTTCCCCTTTCAAAACAAATTTTTTAAAAGGTGTGTGTGTTGTGCNTAATTTGCACACTCCAGAAGTTTGGCTAAAACCTCAGAAGCTTCCAGAAAGAGGTAAGTCTTTTTTCAGCACAGAGGAGGCCACGTCAGTGAGGCCAGCACTTTCCCCAGCTCTGGGGAAAAGGAGGCAATTTATGGCTCAGGGAACAACCTTAAAATAACTCTCCCTCGGTCTTAAAATGTAGTGTTTAAATTTATAGAAAAGCCCAGGGTTCCTGGCAGCTGGGTGACACGGCTGACAGCCCCGGGCGCTGGCTGGGGCGGGAGGGGCCTCACCCCTACCTCTGCCAGCCTGCCTGCCCTCAAAGCTGCCCGTCCTTCCTGGTCCCACCCTACACCCCAGCGTCCCAACAGCCAGACCAGAGCTGTGATTTTTCAAAAGATGCAAAACTTTTTTTTTTTTAATTAAAAAACAACAACAACAAAAGTCTTATAAAAACGAACCAGGGGGCCGAAATGCCCACCCGTCTTCCTATTTACAGCAATACAATTATCTGTCACAGTCACTATGTACAATATTATAAAAAAAAAAATGTCGAAGACAGTACAAATTAAGGCAGAATTTCGCACAAGGCATCAAGCCTCGATTCTCTAGTGTAGACCCGGTGGCGGGGAAGACGACACTTAATTATTGCACCATTTTGAAAACAAAACTCGTCAAGGAGGATCGTGGTCTTCTTCCACCGGGCCTNCCGCCACGGCCGCGCGCTTGGGGGGAAATGGAGGGGGGGGGCGTCCGGGCTACATGTGCCGCTTCATGTGCAGCGCCAGGTGGTCGGAGCGCGAGAAGGCACGGTCGCACAGGTGGCACTGGAAGGGCCGGTGGCCCGTGTGCTTGCGGTAGTGGCGCGTGAGTTCATCGGAGCGCGCGAACTTCCAGCCGCAGCCGTCCCAGTTGCAGTGATAGGGCTTCTCGCCTGCAGAGAGGGGGCGAGAGAGGCCTCAGTTTGCTTCCCAGGGACTGCTCCGCGCGCCTGTGGCCTCGGCACGCGCACACTCACCGCGGTGGCGGCCACTAGGGCGCACGCAACCTCCCCCTGTGACCAGCTCCCTGAAGCTGCAGGGGCAACCTACGTTTTGGACCTTTAGGGATCCTGGGCCCGCACCCCTGGCTCCCGAGCCTTCTGATTCTCCGCCCCCCGCCCCGGGGAGCCCAAAGTGCGCACTGTCCGCACCCCCAGAGGGGTCCCAAGCTTGCCTCCTCTTCCCCAACGTTCTGATTCCCATCGTCCCCCTAGGATTCCTAAGCGCGTGCACGCTCTTCCCGAAGCCCTGAGCCACGCTCCCAGGAGGGTCCGAAGCGGGCGTCCCTTCCCCACCATTCTGAGACAGGGTCCCCTTAAGGTTCCTAAGCGCGCCCCCCCCCCCCCCCCACAACCTCTGGAGCCACGCCCCCAGAGAGTCCTAAACTCGCGACCCCCTCCTAATCTCCTGGGCCGCGCCCTCTGGGAGGGGGGTCCTCAGCGCGCGCCCCTAGTCCAGAGCCCCAGCCACCGCCCCCGGCCAGCGCTCGTCGCCCACCTGTGTGCGTGCGCAAGTGCGCCTTGAGGTGCGAGCTCTTGGTGTAGGTCTTGCCGCAGCCCGCGTAGCTGCAGGTGTGCGTGGCGGTGCGCTTGCGCGGCCAGGAGCGGCGGCCGCGCTTGGGCTTGGCTTCCAGCAGCTCCAGCGGGNTCCAGCCCCATGGACAGGATGAAGTCCAGCACGCTGTTGAGGTCGTCGTCGGTGCCGCCTGCCTCGGGCTCTGCGCGCGGCCAGCGCTGCGGGTGACAGGGAGATAGGGGCGCGGGCGTGANCCGCGTTCTACTACCCTGAGCCCGCGGTCCCCGCCGCCTGCGTTTTACAACACTGAGCCCGCAGTCCCCGCCGCCTGCGTTCTACTGTCCCGCAGCCCGCGTTCTACTACCCTGAGCCAGCCGCCCCCGCCGCCCGCGGTCCCGGCCGCCCTCACCTCCTGCAGGCCACGCTCGCGGCACGGACTGGCGAAAGTGGAGAAGGACGGCAGGATGGGCTCGCTCAGCGCCATGGCTGGGACCCGGGGCCGACGCGGGTTGGGGAACACCGGTGAGTGGCTGCCCGGAGCCGGGCTGGTCGGGGTGCGGGCGGGCGGGGACGCTCTGCGGCCCGCGGCCGGGCCCGCNCAGGCCGCGCCCCGCCCTCGGGCCCGCCCCCGCCCGTCTCCCCGGCGACGCATCAACGCGCGCTCCACAACAGCCCCGTGACGCCCAGGGATCCCCGGGGTGCCCCGTGGGCTCCCGCCTGCTCCGAGACAGGGAGGACCTGGAGCGGAGGCGGCATCCGGGGCCCGGGACTCTGAGCCGAACACCGGGTCCCCGGGCCTCCCGGCTTCCCTGACGGAGGGGAAGAATGGCCCCCAACGCCTCGGAGGGGTTCCCAGAAGCCCCCATCACTGGGGAGATTGGCCCACAGCTTCAGAGGGGTCCCGAGAATCCTACATGGATGGGGAGACTGTGTCCCAGGGCCTCAGGGTGAGGCTCCTGGGAACCCTGATGGATGGGGGAGTGGGGTCCCCAGGATCCGTACTGGGTGGGGACACTCAGCCTCCCATTTTCTGGGGGCCTGCTAAGCCTGACCCACTGTTATGCCCATCACTCTGTAAAAAAAACCTTGCGTGATGACCTCAACAAACGTTAAGTCTTTGAGATGCTCGCCCTCAAAGAAGCCGTCCCGGGAAACTGAGGCTCAGGACAAGGATGACAGTCTCTTCCTCCAACACAGACCAGCACTGGGCGGGAGTGGGCGGTGGTGGCAGGGGACAGGGAACAGACCTGTCGGGTGGGCATCTCCAATATGCCACCTGGGTCCCCACAGCCCTGCCTGCAAGGCACTGGCACTACCTTTGTTACTGTGTGCTGGCCCTGTGTGAGCACTGAGAGCACAACAGCCAACAGACACACAAATTCCCCTGCCCTCGGGGACCTCCACTGGGGGACACAAAATAAACAAGTACGCTGGGAATATGAGCCTTTTGGAAACATATTTCAGGGGATGGAAAATACAGCGGGGAGGGGAGATAGGAAGTGAGTGAGTGTGAGGGGGAGAGAGAGGATGGTGAAATTTTGAACCTCACCCATGAGCCGCTGTGTGAGTCAGGACCTGGAGAAAGCGGGAGCCACATGAGTACTAGAGGGAGAGCATTTCATGGTGTAACCTGGAGCCAGCATCCAGCCCTGGTCTCCTGACTTCAGAACCTATGTTCCAGACTGGTAGGCATCTTTTCCCAGTTCGGAAGTCCCCAAATCTTCTGTGGGGCCAGGAGAGCGTTGTCACTGATAGCAGCTGGACCATCACAGTCCAGGGTCACTGCGTGCGAGTGGCCTTGGCACCACACAGCCATGGGGTCCACAATCCTGGACCCTCCCCGGCTGGAAGGAGACCCAGAGGTGTGTCACTTCACCGTGATTCATCCGACTGTAGATTCAGCAAACGTGAGAAGCCCTGTGTGCCAGACGATGGGGACCCAGGAGTGTTTCAGCGTTCATGGTTGCTGGGAGGTGTGCAGAGATGGCCCCTGCAGCCTCCCTGGGCTTCTGGAGACTCCAGATTGCCCTTGAACATGCTTCTTGCATCTGCCACTGCAATGGCTGAGCGTTAGCCTCAGCCACTGACCACCGGCTCTGTGACCTTGGGCAAGTGGCTTTGCCTCTCTGGGCTTGCTTCCTTGTCTGCCAAGCAGATAATAATGGGACCTTATGCCACAGCGATATTATAAGAGTCATGCAGGTTCTTTCTCTTTGCATGTGTATGGGCGGTATTGATGGTGTCACATGAGTTCTCCACAGGTTCTGGCCAGATGAGCCACTGGTATGCTTTTCTCGTTGCCTTTATCTGGGCCTCAGTTTCCCCCGTATGATAATGCAGGAAAGGTTAAAATCAAATTTGGTCCCCAAGGCATATGATTCTCTGGTCCTCCCCCTCCGCCTCTGGTAGCCGCTCCGGCTCCCTCCAGCTCATCTCTCTCCCTTCCTTCTCAGATTCCTTGCGGGTCCTGGAAGGCCAAGCTCATGCCCCCCTCCAGGGCTTTGTACTTGCTGTGACCTTTCCCGAGCGTTTCTGCCTCTCACTTTCCACTTGTGCGCTTCTGGCTCATCTTCCCCGACCTCCTTAACTAGTGAGCTTAATTTTTTTAGGGTGCTGTTAGGTTTACAGAAAACATGAAGAGCAAAGACACAGAGTTCCCATCTACATCCCCCCAAAACAGTTTCTCCTGTTCTTCACACCTTCCATCATGTGATAACATTTGTTACAATTGATGAGCCAAAGTTGACACATTGTCATTAACTCAAGCCCACAATGGACACTCTAGTGTAAACCCTCGGTGTTTTCCACTTTATGGGTTTTGACAAATGCCCATCATGTATCCACACTCTCACCATCATACAGAATTGTTTCACTGCCTTAGAAGCTCCCTGGGCGCCACCTCTCCCTTCCCCCCCTCCTCCCTGACCCCTGGGTCGTTTCCAGAGTTTGGCTTTTCCAGAAGCCCTATAGCTGTAGCTCAGACAGTAGGTAGTTTCTTCAGACTGGCTTCTTTTCACTCTGCTCAGCACATCTAAGGTTCCTCCGAGTCTTTTTGTGGCTTGAGCACTCATTTCTTTTTTTATTGCTGAATAATATTCCATGGTATGGGTGGAGGGACCACGGTTTATCCATTTACCTATTGAGGGACATCTTGCTAGATCGAATATATATTGACTATGGCTACTATAAACATTCAGGGGCAGGTTTGCTCATGAGTATGTTTTCAAGTTCATTGGGGAAACGCCCAGGAGCACAACTGATGGATCATAGGCTAGGACTGTGGTTCGCTTTGTAAGAGACCAGCCCACTGTCTTTCACAGTAGCAGTACCACTTGCCTTCCCACCAGCAGCGAATGAATGAGAGTTCCCACTGCTGCACATCCTCGCCAGCACTTGGTGTTGTCCGTTTTTTGTATTTTAGCCCTTCTAATAGGCGTGTGGTGGGATCTGACTGATGTCTTTAATTTGCAGTAACTTGAGGACATCTGATATGGAGCATCTAGTCATTTGCTTCTCTGTATATCTTCGTTGGTGAGGGGTCTGTTCAGATCTTCGGCTCTGTTTTTAATTAGGTTCGTTGTTTTCTTAGGGTGTTTTAAGAGTTGTTTGTATATTTTGGACACCCCAGTCCTGTATCAGACAGGTGTTTTGCAAAGATTTTTCTCCTAATCTGTGGCTTGTCTTTTGAATCTCTAGCAGCGGCTTTTTTAAATTTTTAGATTTTATTTTATTTTTGAAATGTTTCTTTATTTTTGAGACAGAGAGAGACAGAGCATGAGTAGGAGAGGGGCAGAGAGAGAGGGAGACACAGAATCCGAAGCAGGCTCCAGGCTCTGAGCTGTCAGCACGGAGACTGACGCAGGGCTCGAACTCACCAACTGTGAGATCATGACCTGAGCTGAAGTCAGAGGCTTACCCGACTGAGCCACTCAGGCGCCCCTCTAGCAGTGCCTTTTGCAGAGCAGGAATTTTTCATTTTAAGGAAGGCCAGCGTATCATCTTTTCCTTTCAGGACTGTACTTTTGGTCTTCTATCTAAAAATTGCCAAGCCCAAGGTCAACCTGATTTTCCCCTNAGCTCAGAGCCTGGAGCCTGCTTCGGATTCTGTGTCTCCCTCTCTCTCTCTGCCCCTCCCCTGCTCACGTTCTGTCTCTGAAAAATAAACATGAAAAAAAACTTTAAAAAGAAAAGGAAAAGGCGTCTGAGTTTATCTGTGCATTTCAGTGTGAGTGTGGGCTTTTCAGGCTCCACTGACCCCTCTCACAACAGCCCCCACCCACGCTGTATAGTTCCTTTCTCTGCCTCCTTTGTTTTACAGCACTTTTTACTTTTGCTCATTATTTTTATCCAACCATTTGCTCTCTTTTCTGTCACTCCCGCAAATAGTGTGTGAACTGCAGGGAAGCGGAGGGGCCGGGTCTACACCAGATCCATTGTGTTCTCCAGGCTCAGTCCAGCCCCACCCAGCACACAGTAGGCACTCAATAAAACACTGAGCAGATGGAGGAGCAAGCAAGCGAGTGGACGTATCTCCCCTGCAGCCTCTCACAGGAACTTCTGTGGGTGGCTCTCTGCTCCTCGGGACTGTGTACACTTTCTCCTCCTCAGCCCTTCCCCCATGACCTTCCTCATCACCATACCGAGCGGCTTGAATGTGGCCCTAAAAATATGCCCAAGTCCTAACCCCCGGGGCCTGTGACTGTGACCTTGTTCGGAAAGAGGGTCTTGGCAGATGCAATTAAGGGTCTTGAGGTGAGATCCTCCTGGGTGAGGATGGGCCCTGAATCCAAGGACAAGTGTCCTTATAAGAGAAAGGACACAGAGACACGGGCACAGAGAAGATGGCCATGTGAAGGCGGGGGCAGAAAGCAGAGAAANACGATTGCTTCGAGCCACTGGAAACGGGACAGATTCTGCCTCTGAGCATCATCAGAAGGAGCCCACCCTGTCAACACCTTAATTTCAGACTTCTGGCCCCCAGGACCGTAGGAGAATGCATTTCTGTTGTATTAAGCCACCCAGTGTGTGTCTTTTCTTTTTTTTTTTTTTTTTTTNTGCCTGGCTTCCTCACAAGACAGAGAGCCCTCCCCCCCACCCCGCCCCCCAGCCCCAAAGGCAGGGGCCTCCCTTGATTCATCTCCATGTCTCCCAGGCCCAGCTGTGGGCCTGGTGGTGAAATGTGATTCGAGGATGCTGGCCACCCACGGAGGACCTCCCAGGGCAGCGTGAGGCGCCAGCAGAGCACCTGCGGAGCAGAACCCGTCCTTGGAGCCTCCAATGAATGGACAGAACGCGGATGTTAGCTGCCACTCTACCCGTGTGACCTTGGCCGTGTCGTGTAGCCGCTCGGGGCCTCGGTTGCATTGTGGTGTGGGGGGTGGCGTGTGTAGATACTGTTGAGTGTCTGCTGCCCGATTCTGAGCATGAGCGAACGAACGGGCCAGATCGGGGAATCCAGGTGGAGGGAGAGGACTGGCAGTGGGGGCTCAGAGCGCGGCACCTCTCGTGCTAAGGACCCATCACCCTGCCGTCCAGGCCGTGCGTACCTTCATGAGTGAGTCCTGAGGACGTCTCAGGTGATGGTGCCATTGGAGAAAGAGCCAGGTGCCCAGTGCTGCCTCTCTCTAGCTGGGTGACTTCCCCTTGGCAAGTGGGCACAATAAGGGGCATCCACAAAGGTTATGTGATCAGTTAGTGAGCTGATAATGCTGAAGCTCAAGGTGTTTGCTAAGTGACCACCTTCTCCCTCAGTGTCACTGGCAAGTTCCAAAAGGGGAGGCACTGTCTCTGTGTCTGTACTTTGCTGTCTCTCTTGCAGTTGGGAACTTGATGCCTCTTGATGGTGATGCCCTGATTCTGATGTCTTTGCCAAGGCCTCGCATCCTCTCCTAGCTCATCGGCATTAATAGTGGTGGGGGAGGGCGGGTACAGATCATTTCCTTCCCATCCATGGGTACTGTTTAGAGCACCAGGCTGACACAGATTCTAAGATGGTACCTGCAGTGCTTGGAAACAGTGCTGGGATTGATTGGTGATGTCTGTCTGGGATTGACTGGTGATGTCTGTTACTGTGAGCGACTGGTATGAGTGGCTCATGTGCTGCTTGGCCTGGATCATCTCCTGCCGTCTATCTTTAAGGGCTCACGAAGCTCGCAAATCAGAAGATTTTAGTCTGAGCAACAAATGGACATTGAGCTCCCTCTCTCCATGCTCTGCTGGACGCAGAGTGGAAGGTACAGAAGTACCTGGCCCCTTTCTGCCCACAGAGAGCTTATAGTCTCTTTCGCTGGGTCCTGACCACCTCTAGGATCCTTTACTTCCTTCTACTTTTCTCCTAGAGTCTAGACTGCAGAACCAGCTGTTCTGCCCCACGCAGCTATTGTGTGCACTTGGCCCAACTCCCAAGAGCAAGCGCTTAGGAATTCTACAGAAAACACGTCACCTCAAAATACAGCTGAGCTTCCGAGACAAGTTATGAGTGCTCGAGAGGAATTATAGCTGCATGACAGCGGCCACTGGACAATGACTCCCAGCTGGGCCGACCGGGGTGTTTCTGTCCAGGTTTGCGCAAGCTTTCTGCGGNTCCGCCGTGTTGCAAAGATGTTTGGCAGCTCAGCATTTCTCGGGGGCGGGAAGTAGTGTGCGCAAGGATGCCCCTGCCAGTGAGTTTCTTATCACCCGTCAACACCTTGCTGTGCTGTGCTTGGAGCCGAGGCCCAATGAGAAAGGGAGCTTTCCAATTTGTCTCACCATCTCTGGGACTTTCTCATTGCTTATGGACAATTAAGTAGTGAGTGTGTCGGGGAAGGTGCTTAGTGTCATTCAGTTGATGATGGATGGATTCCTGTGAGAATCCGGCATCATCTTGCCACCAGTCAGGCCACAGCAATCTTAATCTTATTGATACAGAGGACAAGAGAGGAGGAGAGAGTAACACTTATGAAGCACCTAGTGTATGCCAAGCAATACATTGAAAAACTGCAGGTAGTTTTCTCTTTGTTTTTAATATTTAATGTTTATTCATTTTTTGAGACACACACACACAGAGAGAGAGAGAGAGAGCGTGAGTGGAGGAGGNGTTTTCTCTTTGTTTTTAATATTTAATGTTTATTCATTTTTTGAGACACACACACACACACACACAGAGAGAGAGAGAGAGAGAGAGCGTGAGTGGAGGAGAGACAGAGAGAGAGAGACACACACACAGAATCTGAAGCAGGCTCCAGGCTCTGAGCTGTCAGCACAGAGCCCAACACGAGGCTTGAACCCACATACCATGAGATCATGACATGAGGACGCTTAACCAACTGAGTCACTCAGGCACCCCTGCATGTAGTTTTCTTGTTCAATCCTCACAGAAGGACTGTGGAGCATGGTGAGTAATGGACGGATTAGGTGGGCTCAGCCCGAACCTTAGGTCAGATCCTGGCCCCAGCGCCTGCAGCTCAGTGGCCTTGATTGAATGGCTTTCTCTTTTTTTTTAAATTTTTTTTTTATTTTTTACAAATAGTTTATTGTCAAGTTGGTTTCCATATAACACCCAGTGCTCATGGCTTTCTCTTTTTAAACCTCAGCCCCTCATCCATCAAAGGGACATGTGAATGCGTCACCACGTATTGAAGATAGGAGACACTGCACATAAGGGACTCTTCTTGCAAGAGGGCTTCCAGTGCTGGGATCTGTGTTTATTTGCCTAAATCAAGGGCTGGCACACCCTGGCTTGCAGCTTTTAAAATAAGTATGTCAGAATGTCAGGGCGCCTGGGTGGCTCAGTTGGTTAGGTGTCCGACTCTTGATTTTGGCTCAGGTCACGATCTCACAGTCACGAGATTGAGCCCCTGCCTAGCTCTGCCCTGTGCCAGTCATGGAGTGAAACCTGCTTAAGATTCTCTCTCTCCCTCTGTCCCTCTCCCACTCATCTGTGTGCGTGTGTGCATGCTCACGCACGCTCCCTCTCAGAAAAATCACATATACTTATCAAAACGTCAGTAGTATTATTCTTTATATTTTGTGTATATCCCAGTGTTAATTATGTGCATGCACGTATGTGTATATAATGTTTCTTATCAAGATGAAATTTACATAATATGAAATTAACTGTTTTAACACAAACAATTCAGTGGCATTTAAGACATTCACAGTGTTGGACAAGCATCACCTCTAGTTCTGGAACATTTCCATGATCCTGAAAAGAAAGCCTGTCCACATGAGCATCCACTCCCCATCATCCATTCTCCACCCCCCCACCCCCCGGCAGCCACCAATCTGCTCACTGCCTCTGTGGATCTCCATGTTCTGGCCGTTTCATATACACTGAATCACACACAATGTGACCACAGCAGCATTTGCCGGACTAATAGCTAAGCATGGGTTTTACACTTATGAATGGTTGGGGGGGGAGGCAATATTTACAGTATGTGAACAGTCTATGAAAATTGAATTTCAGTGCGCGTGTGTTATTGGCACGCAGCCATGCCCGTTAATAGATATATTAAGACTGTATGTCTGGCAGCAGATGGAGAGCCAGCAAGCAGAAAATACTGGATGTCTGGCCCGAAGCTCAGAGAAGCTGGTTCCATAGGGAGAAGTCAGCAGACTGCCTTTGGACTCCAGAGTCTGAAATGGCTCCTCCAACCATCGCTGCCTCTCTGTGTGCATTTAATAGACACTTATGGACTATAGTCTTCGTACTAGCCAGGTGTCGGAGAGTGAGCTGTCGGCTGGAATAAGCTGGCCTCTGCCCGTGCTTAGTTCCCAGGGGTCTAATCAATAACTAGCCAAGTAAATACGGGGGTGGGTCTGAAGACAGCCTTTGGATCAGCGCCTTGGATGTTCAACATCGGGAATGTCTCAAGCACCTGGTCATGAAAGGTACGGCTTATTAGTGACGACACACAGGAGAGCAATCTTTCTTTCTTTTTTTTTTTTGCTTAGGTTTTCTTGTTACCTCTCTGGCCATAACATCTGGGCAAGGGGCTGCTTTTCAAATGCCTTAACATTTAAATTTTTGCTTCAATTTTTAATTTTAAAATTCTATTTAGACTTACCTATTTTTATTTTTATATAAGTTTTTAAATGTTGATTTATTATTTTTGAGAGGAAGGAGAGAGAGACAGAGCATGAACGGGGGAGGGGCAGAGAGAGAGGGAGACCCAGAATCCGAAGCAGGCTCCAGGGTCTGAGCTGTCAGCACAGAGCCCAAAAAGGGGCTTGAACTCATGAACTGCAAGATCATGACCTGAGCTGAAGTCGAACACTTAACCACTTAACTGACTGAGCCACCCAGGCACCCCTAAAACTTTCAAGTAAAAAAAAAAAATAACAATAGGGGTGGCTGGGGGGCTCAATCAGTTAAGCTTCTGGCTTTGGCTCAGGTCATGATCTTGTGGTTCGTGCGTTCGAGTTCCACATCAGGCTCACTGCTGTCAGCATGGAGCCTGCTTCGGATCCTTTGCTCCCCTCTCTCTGTGCCCCCCCACCCATGCTCTCTCTCTCCAAAAATAAACATTTTTTGGGTGGGGGAGAGGGGAAGGAGGTGATGGGCATGGAGGAGGGCACTTGTGGGGATGAGCACTGGGTGTTATATGGAAACCAACTTGACAATAAACTATAAAAAAAGTAAAAAATAAACATTTTTTAAAATTTTAACTTTTATTTAGATTAAAATTTAGAATTTTTAACTTAGATTTCCTTTTTAAAATTTTTAAAAAATATTTGTTTATTTTTGAGAGAAAGAGACAGAGCATGAGTGGGGGAGGGGAAAGTATGAGCAGGAGACACAGAATCCAAAGCAGCTCCAGGCTCCGAGGTGTTAGCACAGAGCCCAGCACAGGGCTCGGACTCACGAACCCTGAGATCATGACCTGAGCCGAATTTGGATGCTTAACAGACGGAGCCACCTGGACGGCCCTAGACGTACTTTAATTTATTTAAAATTTTAAAACTTCTCTTTAGATTAAAATCTACAATTTTATTTAGACTTACTTCCCATTTACCTCAAACCTTTTGATTTTATTTAGGTTACAGTGTTTCATTTAGATGTATTTTTATCTTACCATTTGAAGATTTGAAATTTTACTTGGACTCTCTGTGGGATCACGCACATACTGTAAAATTTGCCACGGGGTGCACGCGTCACAGCGATCCGGCTCTAGAACATTTCCGTCACCCCAGGGAAGTGCCTCCTGCCCCTCAGCCATCGACCTCCGCATGTACCCCGGCCCCAGGCAACTGCTGATGGGCTTTCTGGTCCATCGTTGCCCTTTCTGGACCGCTCACATAAATGCCACCGTGAGCGTGGTGCTTTGTGTCTGGCTCCTTGCGCTTGGCATCCCTTGAGGTCCATCCACACTCGTGTGTGTTCGTTCCTTCGCATTGCCAAGCCGTATCCCCTCGGATGGCTAGACCACAGCTCAACTGTCCCCTCAGCTGAGGGATGCAGGCTGACACCAAAACTGCAATCGCTCTGTGTCATCCTTGTCACCTCTTGGGGGCCAGGGGCAACCCCACACTAGCAGCTTAGAAAAGGCAGGAACGTCTTTCCCCACCTTGAGGGTCCTAGCCTCCCCTGCCCTTGACAGCCTGGGGTCCGGTGCTGTTGACGGTGAGCTCACCCCTTTGGGCGGCCGGTCAGACTTGATAGGCACCCGACACGCCCTGGGTCTTGCTCTGGTTTTTCGTCATCAGCCGGGGGAGCTGTCTTTGAATCAACGTCTGCCCCCTCCCCGGGGGAGCAGCCTCCAGCGAGTTACTTCACCCCGTTGACTCGCAGCCCTGCGATCAGGGTGGAAAACAATGATGATCTTATTATGTAATTATATCATTACCATCTCTTTTTAATCACGACAAGCTCAACAGGCTGGTCCCACGCCCTGTGCAGGTAAATCACGTAAGGACCCCATTTAACGTGCTTAGAGTTTGTTTATAAAGTCCTGCGTCGTTGAGGACAGGCATCTGGGTATTTCTGAATGCCTGGGACAATTTCTTTGGAAAACAAATGAGGGTAGATATTTTCAGGTCTATTTTTTTTTCACTTTCAATTTTTTTTCACTGAAGTGAAATTTCATATAAAGTCGACCATTTTGAAGTGGGGGCACCTGGGTGGCTCAGTCGGTTGAGCGTCCGACTTCAGCTCAGGTCATGATCTCACGGTTAGTGGGTTCGAGCCCCATGTCGGGCTCTGTACTGGCAGTTAGCTCAGAGCCTGGAGCCTGCTTCAGATTCTGTGTCTCCTTCTTTCTCTGACCCTCTCCTGCTCGTGATGTCTCTCTCCAAATAAATAAATAAATAAATAAATAAAACATTAAAATTTTTTTACAAACTTGACCATTTTTAAGTGAACAACACAGTGGCATTAAACCCACTCACAATGTGGCACAGCTATCCCCTCTATCTGAACATTTTTATACCCCCGAAAGGTGACTCCTCCCCCCTTCCCCCCCGCCCCCTTCCCAACTGCCAGTCTACTTTATGTGTCCCTATGAATTTTCCTGTTCTGGACATTTTATGTAAATGGGATCCTACCATAGTGGGCCTTTGTGTCTGGCTTCTTTCACTGAGCACCATGCTTTCAAGATTTATCCACATTGTAGCGTGTGTGCCTCATTCCTGTTAATAACAACATTCTGTTGTATGGATGGACCCCACTGTGTTTCCGTTCACAAGGTGATGGACGTTTGGGATGGTTCTGCTTTTCGGTGATGGTGAGCTGTGCTCACATGCACACATGAGGATTTGTCTGAGTCCCCCTTTTCATGCTTTGGGATCCATAGCTAGGCGTGGAATCGCTGGGTCGAATGGCTGCTCTATGTATAACTGGAGAACCGCCTAGTCATTTTTATTATTTTTCTAATGTTTATTTTTTAGAGAGAGAGAGATCACGCGTGTGCACACGTATGAGCAGTGGAGGGGCAGAGAGAGGGAGAGAGAATCCCAGGCAGGAACCTGATGCAGGGCTGGAACTCACGAACCGCGAGATCATGACCTGAGCCGAAATTGGTTACTCAACCGACTGAGCCACTCAGTCGCCCCCACCTAGTCATTTTTAAAAGGCTTTGCCAGGCTCGAGAGAGTTCTGGAGTCTTCTAATTATACTTTCACCCCCTAGCTCCCAAGGATATTTATTGATCTTATGGCATTCCTTTTGAACCTCTGTATGCACGGTTCCGTTCCCTTCCTCCAGCCCCCATGACGGCTCTCTCTCCTGCTCTCCCGGGAACACTGGAGTTCTTCCGTTTCCCACTGGGAGCCAAGCCGTGGGACTGGCCAGGGACCAGGGCCACTTCTGTCCCCTTGTCTTTGCACCCGGGACAGGATGGATCTCACCTGGATGGCGGAACCAGCCCCCTTCACAAATGAGGACACTGAGGCTGAGGTTTGGGGCCTCCTCCACCAGCCCCTTCTCAGTCCTGGGTCCATAGCATGGGCAGCTCTGCATGACCCTGGGCGAATGGCCAGCCCGTTTTCCCGGTTGAACTCGGGGCAGGGACTAGAAAGATCTTAAAGAGAGAGACGAGCTCTGATGGAAAAACGCCCATAGTAGAGTGGGGGGAATGGTGTTTCCCCAAAACTATGCCCACATCCTAACCCCCATATTTGTTGAGTGCTAGAAATAAGGTCTTGGCTCATGTAATGAAGTGAAAGATGTTGAGGTGAGATCCTCTCAGGTTTAGGGCGGGCGCTAAACCCAGCAACAGGTGCCTTTATAAGAAAAGAGAAGGGGCTTCGGACACGGGAAGAAGGGCCATGTGAAGGGAGAGGCAGAGACTGGTGAGATCCAGCTGCCAAGGAGCCCTACAGGCGGGGACAGAGGCCGGGACAGATTCTCTCTCTCTCTCTCGGAGTCTCTGGAAGGAGCCCCCCCTGCCCACGCTTGGACTTCAGACTTCTGGCCTCCGGGACTGGCACACGTGCATTTCCGTTTCAAGCCACCCATTTTGTGGTCATGTGTGACAGCCACCACTGGTAGCTCCTACCCAGCGGAGCCGGCTGGAGGGAAGAGCCGGGGTCTCTGCACGGTGGCCCCGGGGCTGGACTGGACGCGACACAGGACACGCAGTGCAGGTTCCCCGGGCCCAGCAGGGAGTAGGGCGTGCCCACAAACAGCCAGGGTGGAGAGAGAGAAACGCCGTGGCCGAGGCACAATTATTGTGCTCATCACCATTAGGACTATTATTACTAATTACTAAAGAGCTGCTGTGAACTAGGGGGCTCATT
>NW_027532172.1:262127-269748 GCF_008692635.1 Crocuta crocuta | reverse complement strand
ATTATCCCCCCCCCCACTCCAGCCTGACCCTCCTTCCCCCACCCCAGTTAATGGAGCCCTGCTCCTCGTGTCTGGAGTCGCCAGATCGAACAGGGATGCCCAGTTAAATGTGAATGTCGGAAAGACAAGAAATGACGTTTTCATGTAAGTATGTCCCTGTAGTACTGCTTTCCCCTCCCTCCTTTAGCTTAGAGTCACTGTTGTTTTTACAAATAAGCTTTTTAGGTTGCAATGACGAATCTAATTGCAGAGAAGCCACAAAGATATGCTTGGGAATTCCCGGGTCCCCTCTGCCCGAAGTTAGCATCTTATGGACCACAGCCCATTTGTCAACACTGAGAAATTGACGTGGGGACAGTGTTATTGACTAAACCGCTGACATCGTGAGGATGCTCCGCGAATTTTCCCCAAACTCTCTCTTTCGGTTCCGGGGCCTCACGATGCCCTGATCTCATCTGGTCTGTGACATTTTCTTTGCTTTTCTCATGGCCTCAGCAGAATTTTGGCGCGCTGGCCAGGTGACCCCACCCCACCCCACCCCCAGGACATCCCAACGTCCCACGGTCTGGGTTTATCTGATGTTTTCTTGATTAGATTGGGAGCTGGGTGTTTGGGAGAGAAAACCACACAGGTGGAGGGGACCTCCACACCCCATCGTTCCGGGAGGATTGGCTCCGCATGTGACTTGTCACCGTGGTATCAACTCTGTGCTTTATGGTTGGGGGCATTGAACGGACATTTCTCAAGCGCCTTTAATAGCCAGAGGGAGTTTTGGTTCCTTGAAGCCAGAATATGACGAGAGCCTGTGCCAGGCAATTGGTCAGCCCCCTGGATGCAAGCCCCTTTCAGGGTCTGCTTGGCCGGAAGACAGAGAAAATGGATGTACAGAGCTTTGCCAGCTGCAGAGCCTGGAACCCCGGGGATGCTCCTGTGATCTTCTTCCTACATGGTTCCCCCGAGGAGGATGCTGTACAGCCTGGATCGAGCGATGAGCGGCAGACCCTTCCGCCGAGAATGGAGGCTCAGAGAGGCTGAGATAACTACTGAAGGTCACAGAGCAGCTGGGATCTGCTTACACCCACCAATTCCGTTCCCCAGCACAAGAGGAAACCTCTGTGGTTAAGCCGCTGTCACCCCTCGAATGTGTTCTCAGAAGGCAGGACAGACCTGGGTGAGAAGTGGGGTCCAGGGGCCCCTTAGCAGGATTTGCCAACTTCAGCACCATCGACCTTTCTGGCCGGATCATTCTCTGTTGAGAATTCGATTCTCTCTGTTTAGCATCGTCCCCGGTCTCCAGCACCAGATGCCAGTCACGCCCCAACTTGTGACCAAGATAAACTTCTTCAAGTTTTCCCCCATGACGAGGGCAGGGGTGGGGGGGCGGTCAAAGAGAGACCCTCTGAGCTGTTCCTCAGAGCTGTGATTTGCATTTGCAGCAAATTCTGGGGCCCTGCTTGGTGGTCGCCCCCACTCCTAGCTCTGGGAAGGAAATCTCTCTTCACGGTCACTGTCACCAGCAGGCATGAAAGATATTGGACGTTTGCAGTTTAATAAGAAAAGTGTGAGCTCCCCTGACCCGTGCACTCAGTGATCTTGCACTCTGCGATCAAACAATGACTTATGAACCACAGAAGGTCTGTCACAGGCCGGGGTGTGCAGGGCAAGAGGAACCAGAGGGGCGGTCAGCTCTCCCAGCCTGACTCATGAGCCGGGAACGCAGCCAAGGCCTGACTCACGGCCTACAATGTCACACCTGCACCCACGGCCCGGGGGACAGTGCCCCTCTGAGAAAATAGCGGCTAAACCCACGGCAGTCAGGTCTGACCCTTTGTTGCTTGCANCAGCCCTGGGCTGTTTGTTAGGAGGGAGGCTGAATCAGCCGTGGAGGGTGGTGCCTGGCAGAGACCCCTGGAGAGAGCGGGTGGGGAGGGGAGCTTCAGACATGCCTCCTCTGGCTCTGTGTATTTCTTTTTGTTTTTAACTTTTTAAAAATTGCAATGGAATTCATAGAACGTAAAATCCACCTGTCTTAGTCCGTTGAGGCGCTGTGGCCACACTACCCCGGGCTGGGTGGCTTAGACAAAAGTTTGTTTCTCTGAGNTTTTTTTTTTGGTTTATTTTTGAGAGAAAGACAGCGTGAGCAGGGGAGGGTCAGAGAAAGAGGGAGACACAGAACCCCAAGCAGGCTTCAGGCTCCAAGCTGTCAGCACAGAGCTTGACGCGGGGCTCGAACCTACGAACTGTGAGATCATGACCTGAGCTGAAGTCAGACACTTAACTGACTGAGCCACCCAGGCGCTCCTTAAATTTTTTTTGAATGTTTTATTTATTTCTGACAGAGAGAGAGAAAGCAGGGGAGGGGCAGAGAGAGAGGGAGACACAGAATCCGAAGCAGGCTCCAGGCTCTGAGCTGTCAGCACAGAGCCCGATGCGGGGCTCAAACCCACGAACCGTGAGATCATGACCTTGGCCGAAGTCTGAGTTGCCCATCCGATGGCCGATGCCCATCCGGCAGAAACACCCGGGCCCCCCTCTGTGGGTCTTGTATAAGGGGACTGATCCCCTCTTGACCTGATCACCTCCCAAAGGCCCCCCTTCCTAACACCATCACCCTGGGGGCTAGGTTTCCACCTGTGAATTGGGGTAGGGGACATAAACATTTGGTCTATTGCATAAGCATTAACCAAAGTGTACAACTCAGTGGCAGTAAGTGAACTCGCAGTGTAATCTGACCACCACCTCTGCCCACTCCAGATACCCCATCGCCCCAAAGGAAAACCCCCTTCCCACGAGCACTCCCTCCCCAGCCTCCTCACCCGGCCCCTAACACCCCTTGCTCTGCTTTCTGTCTCTCTGGATGTGCGTGCTCTGGACGGTTCTTGCACATGGATCCAGACATCACATGGCCTTTTGTGACTGGCTTTCCCTCAGCGTGGTGTTCTCAAGGTCCGTGCACATTGTAGCCTGCGTCCTTCCGTGTCTGTTCACGGCTGAATAGGGTTGCATTGTGTGGACGGACCACATTGTGCTTATTCATTCATCAGCTGGTGGATGCACACATATCTATGTCTGGCTTGGGTTTTGGCTGGTGTGAACCGTGCCGCTGTGCACACGCGTGCATCAGGATTTGTTGGCACACCTGTTTTGGTTATCTTGGGTCTACACTTCAGAGTGGAGTAGCTGGGTCCTGTGGTGATTCTGTGTCTAGCCTCTTGACGAAGCACCAAAGCGGCAACACCATCTTACATTCCCACCAGAAATGCACATTCTGGTGCTCCGTACTAGCACTCATTCCTTTCTTTTTCTTTTTCTTTCTTTTTTTTTTTTACTGTTCTGTTTTGGGCCAGCCTCGTGGGTTTGGTGTGCATCCGCTTTCAGCATCTGCTCTGTGCAGATTCTCCGTGGGGGGCCGTCCTGGGCACTGTCGTGTGCAGTGCAGGGGGGAGTCCTCTGGCCCGGAATAATTTGAAGCCTGGAGTGACGACTCTTGACTTGGGACGGTGGAAGCATCACCAGATGGGACATCCAGGAGGGCTTCCTGGAGGGGCTGATGCATGGGGATTGGCTAGGCCGAGGGGCCAGCTGCCTGTTTTAATTAGAGAACATTTCATCAGGACACATCCACGCTCATTGGTTTACATTTTGTCTGTGGCGACTTTGAGCCAGGAGGGCAGAATCAAGTCATTTTGAGAGACTGCATGGCCCCAAAAGGTGAAAAGATTTACTCTCAGCCTCTTCAGAGAAAGAGATTCGCTGACGGTGGCCAAGAAGGAGCAGCATGCAGATGGCCCAGACTCGTGAGGACCTGGCCCCACTGGGAACTACGTCCTAAGGTTTCTGTCCACATGAGTGTCCGGTGCCTGAGGGACCATGAGAGATGAGGCTGGGGGCGGACAGGGAGACTCTGGGGTGACCCATGAATCTGCCTTGGGGTAGTAGCAGCTCACGGGCACTGCACCAGCTCTGCTGAATCCCCAAACCCCACCACCTTGCCCGCTCCCTCCAGTTACCCAGAGGGAGCCTCACACTGAGCTGTGTCCTGGGGGCTGCAGGGACCCTCCTGGGAGAGTTCTCTCCTTTTCTCTTGTGATGGCTGGAAAACAAGACTTATTTTCTGTGGACTCTGCATGTGACCCTCCCAAGTTCATATGATGACACCCAGCCCCCGCAGTGTGATGCTATTATGAGCGGGGGGGCTTTGGGGACTGACACGGGATCAGTCTTTATAAAAGGGGCCCCAGCGACCTCGCTCACCCCTTCTGCTATATGAAGACACAGAAATGTATCAGTATAACGACCTTCTGCAGCTGGGGAGCGGGCTTGCCCCAGAACCCAACCGGGCTGGCACCTTGATCTCAGACTTACAGACTCCAGAACCATGAGAGTCACATGTTTGTCACTTATAAGGCCCCCGGACACTGTTCCTCTGTGATAGCAGCCTGGGCTAAGCTGGTCCTTACCGTCTCATAATTCCCGAGGGTCAGGAGCCTAGCGAGTCCCACATTTACACATTTATCTGTTGATGGGCGCCTCCCTCGTTTCCAGTATCTGATATAAAAGTTTAAAAACTTTTTAAATTGAAAACATGGTGGTGGGGCACCTGGGTGCCTCAGTCAGTTGGGCGTCTGACTCTTGATTTCAGCTCAGGTCATGATCCCAGGGTCACGGGATTGAGCCCTGAGTAGGACTCCATGCTGAGGATGGAGCCTGCGTGGGAGCCCCTCTCTCTCTTCCTCTGCCCCTTTCAAGCCTCTCAAAAATAAATTTAATTTAAAAATTAAAAACATTGTAAAAAACACAGAACATAAAATTTACCAGACCTTCACCTGATTATGTCAGGCCCACCCAGGGTAACCTCCCTTTTGATGGACTCAAAATCAAATGATTTGGGAGCTTAATCACATCTAGAAAATCCCATCACCTCTGCCATATAATGTAGCCTAATTGAGGGAGTGATACCCCAACATATTCACTGGTCCCATCTAGTCTCTTCAAAGATTCTACCAGACTAGAATCTTAGGAGTTTCCTAGATTCCCACCTACCTAGAAGTCCCACCTTGTCCCTTGCGTTGTTCTGGCAGTTATGAAAGGGTTTCTTGGATGGCCGATGGGTAGAATTGGGGGTGGGTGTCCCTTGTCCCCATCAGAAATACAGGGCCCCATCCTGGCAAATAAAGGCAACAACATGCATTGAGAAGCTCCTTCCTCAGAGCTGTGTGCCTCGATGCCCTGGATGGTCAGGACGCCCCAAGGCAAGACCAGAGACACCGCCCTCATATTGAAAGCCTTTTGTCCCAATGCACACAGTGGCATCTGTTACTTATAAGGACTTTGGGAGGTGATTGGCCGTTGACTTTCATCTTCACCACATCCAAGGGGGGACGAGTTTTCCCACGGGTCGGCCACCAACTCGCAGGGCTTCCTACCAAGCCTACTGACTCGTGCAGACAAAGGGCCTTGCTGCCGGCAATCTGAGGCTGCGTCCTGGGCCCCCAGAGGCTGTGCACCACGGGTGGTGGCCCCCGGGGGGAGGCTGCGTGCGTGCGGACACCTCCCGGACACACTTGGTCCAGGCAGCCACTGAGTCACCAGGAAACCAGCAGGCAGTGGGGATACCACCACCTTCAAGGGGCCAGCCCGGCAGCTTGTCTGCCTCCTCAGGGAGATGTGCTCCATGTTTGTGCGGTCTGGGGGCCCTGGGGAGTCACTGAGCCTCCATTTCCACATCTCCCAAGGGGGCTGAGGAGGGCGTGGGGGGGCCTTGAGGCCGGAATGTGCCTGGTGTGTAGGCAGAGCGCTCACTCACGGCGGCCCCGCCCACCCCCCTGCCGTTGAGGGCGGCTGGCCCCGTGCAGGGGAGAGGCCCCTGTGAGCACAGGGACTTCCCAGCCTTCTCTCCCCACCACCTTCCATTTCAATCTCACCAGCAGGACCAGGACCATGGCTTTGCGGAGTCCCTCTGCCCACCCGAGGTCAGGAATCAAGTGGGTTCCCTGGGGTGCGGGCTGGCCGGCCTCTGAGCGCCCGCGCTGGTCGTGGATGGAAGGTATTGCCTCAGACTCTCGCGCGCTCCTCCCTCGGGTGCTGCCTGGCCCCTGAGCTGGCGGGAGGGCCGAGGTCTGTGTCATCGATGGCCCTTCGCACATGCACTAGGTGCTCCATAAATGCCCGTCCGATCTTTTCAAATGAAGGTAAAACTTGCCCGCAGCGGAGTGCGCCCAGCTGGCGTAGGCTCAGTGGGTTTTGCTGATGTGACCGTCACCCAGATCAAGCCTTGGGAGCATCAGCGCCCCTGAAGGATCCCTGCGCTACTGAGGGAAACTGCGCCCCAGACCTCAGTCACGAGAGACAAGTTTTGGCCGTTGCTGAACCCACTGGTGTAGAATCACAGTCACAGCCTGTTTCATGTCTGGCTTCAGCACCAGGCCCACTGGGGTCCCCCACATTCTGTACGCAGCAGGTGATTTTTCCATTTTCATCCGTGTATAGTATCTCATTAAATAAATTCAGCACAGTTCCTTTCTCGATGACCCTTGGGGTGTTTTCTCTTTGGGGGGCATTTTGCATATCGGGAGCACATTTCTTTTTGTGCGGACATATGGATTTGTTTCTTCAGGCGTGGGATTGCTGGGTCATAGCTTTAGTAGATACCCACACACGGTTGAGACCTTCCCTCTACATCTGAGCTGGAGAATAGTTAGCCTCCCTTTTCAAATTCCTCAGGTCCTGCTTCCAAAGATCACCCTGGGGTAGAGGAGGGAGCCGGTGGTCTTCTCTTCCTTATGATTTTTTGTGTGTGCGCTTATTTTTGAGGGAGCGCGCGTGAGCAGGGCATGGGCAGAGAGAACAGGGACAGAGAGTCTGATGCGGGCTCTGCTCTGTCAGCACAGAGCCCCACGCAGGGCTCGAACCCACGAACCGTGAGATCACAACCTGAGCCGAAGTCGGATGCTCCACCGGCTGAGCCCCCTGGGCGCCCCAGGAACAGGCGATCTTTAAGAAAAATATTGAAAAGGGTGAAGGCGGCGTCGGACAGACCACATGTTAGATGCCGGTGCTGCCTGCCTAGTCTGTGCGCTGCTTTCCTGGGGCCAGTCGCCTCCCTTCTCTGCGCCTTGAGTTTGCTTTTGTGCAAACTAGGAAAGACGTCTGGGGCCGGGTGGAACCCCCAAGGAGGGTTAAGAGGATGCTGATAAAAAGCGGCTACGAAACCCTGGCTCACCTCGGGCACCCAGCAGACGTGCCTGGGTCTCCACAGCGTGTGGCTGGTGGGGCAGCCGCTTCCATGGAGGCTCCGTGGCAGGTGACCAGAACTCGGCCTTGCCAACGTATTTCAAATATGCACTTGGCCTCCCAGCGGCCGCCTGCGTTCCCCTTATCGCTCTCGTGGAGGAGTCGGGGATGCCTGCCAGAGCCTCACTTTCCCTTCTCGGGGCTGCCGGCTGCCAGCGCAGCCTCCGCCCTCAGAGCCTCGGCAGCAGGAGCTGTTTCCAGGGGCCAGTTGCATAAACCCTGTGTTACGTAAGTCCCGAGTAGAAATTTGGAAAACTCCCTATTTTTTTTCCCCCGTCCAGAAAATTTTTCCAGTATCACCCAAACACCCAGCTCCTGTGGTTGGGGG
>NW_027532172.1:254285-261133 GCF_008692635.1 Crocuta crocuta | reverse complement strand
AAAAAAAAAAAAAAAGGAAAGGAGGAAAAAAAACCAATAATGAAAACCAAAAAAACTCAAAAATCCCAGAAAACGACCGCTCACAGAGCTGGAAGTCCGAGGCACAGCCCTGACTGTATGATTTCTGACTACCTGAGGATGAAGGTTCTAGAACATTCTAGGAAGCTTCCCGTGCGCTCCGGGCAGGCCCACGGCGGCTCGTGCCCCTCACCCTTCACACCACATCCCTGGAGCCACTCTGGACATAGCGGTGGGAGACAACGGCTTTTTCTTTCCACGGGGCTGCAGGCGTGTGTCCCCAGGCACTTAAAAATAGCCACACGTTTATTGCAGACCTGAGGCTAACAATCAGGTTTTTCTTAAGATGTAAAACCTTTTCCACCAAAAGACCGTTTTTTGAAACTGCGCGTAGCAAGAGGGAGTTGGCCTCCCCACCCCCCCAGGAGTAGATGTGAAGGTCTGGAGTTTACAGTGGCCAGCCCAGTGTGTGCAGGGGTGGGGGGGTGCACAGGGCCAAGGTGGGCAGAGAAGACGAACATGCATTGAAGATCTGCTAGGTGCCAGGGCCTGTGTGGAGCCCCCTCAGTCCCTGGGACCCACTTGACAGCGAAGTGGGGAAATAGAGCACGGCTCACCCTCAGCGGAGCCAGGGGTTTGGCTGTCTGATTTTGAAGGTTCTGTTCCTGACATGGTCTTGTTCCCTTGCATGGGCCTGGGAGGGTCCACGGGCCCCCTGAAAGGGAAGGCAAATTGCTGGCACATTTGTCTTCCTAGCGTGTCTACACCCATCTTCACACGGAGCCCCAGGGCATCAAGAAGGTACAAAACCATTGCCCGAAAAACAGGTCTTTTAGAAAGCCACGGTCTGGAGCTTGGTCCCTTTGCTTCGCTCTCCCGAGCCTCAGTTTTGTTAGCTGGGAAATGGGTACATACCGGATGTGTGCTTCTGTGTCTCTCCCAACATTCGAGCACATGTTGGTGCGTCCGGGGGTGAGGAGGCTTTGGCCCACCTTCATGATGCAAGCCTAGAAATACGTCCCAAACACTGCCCACCCCGTCCAGTTAAAACAAGGTAAAATCATTTCTTGGAGTTTTGTGGGCCTTACCTATTTCACTTTTCTCTCCAGAGGTAAGAAAAATGTAAGTTTTAAAAAAATGTTTATTTATTTACTTTTGAGAGAGAGAGCACAGGCAGAGGAAGGGCAGAGAGAGAGAGAGACAGAGACACAGGACCTGAAATAGGCTCCAGGCTCTGAGCTGTCAGCACAGAGCCCGACACAGGACTCGAACCCCCAAACTGAGAGATCATGACCAAAGTCAGACGCTTAACTGACTGAGCCACCCAGGTGCCCCAAGACAGGAGTCATTCTTCTGCCCTAGAAGTTCTTTTTCTTCGTTTTCCTTATTTAAAAGAAACGAAGACATTTCTGTGGACTCCGCATCCCAGGGCCCTGGGCCTCTTCTCTCCGATGCGTCAGCGGGCCCTGGAGAAGGTGGCCTTCCCTCAAAGCCATGTCCTGGAGTGGACAGTGACAGCAGAGGTCTCTCTACGTGGCAGTGACCAACATCTCCCAGGCTTCACTCCCGTGCAGGGCCCGGCCTGGGTTCTGGGAAAGATCGAGGGGGAAAGCTGCCGGCCCCTCACAGAGATGCTTCCGGCCCTGGCGGGCTGCGTTTGAATACAAGGAAGCGTGAATCAGACCTTGGTGCCCTGGTGGAGGGGGGGCCGGCCTCCGTGAGGTGTCTTTTCACGGGGCCACCCTGCAGGCTCACCCCTTTGCTCACTGGCCTTCCGGAGGCCTGGGGCTGGGGACAAATTTAGATCATTTGTCATCTGACCGAAACAGACCTTCAAAGATTTCCCAGGGTCTCAACAAAGTCTTTGTCATCAAGACCGCTCTCCAGGAACCTGCAGAGAACTGGGGACATTTCAGATGTAAGTTCAGGTCTCAGCAGGGACACCCTGACCCAAGCCATGTGGATTGGATGCTTGGGGCCCAAAATGCCCAGAGTTGCCTTCGATTACTGCTTGGCTGTGGGTCTGGGGATCTCTCTGGCCGTGAGAAGCAATTATCACAAGGGCCAGGCCACCAGACTTAGCAAACGAGATACAGGACCCCCAGCTGGATTCAGATTTCAGACAAACGACAGTTTCCTAAGTATAAGTATATCCCAAATGTTGCATGGAATGGGATATACTAAACAGTGATCAATTGTCTATCTGTGTCCTGGGCTTTATCTGGGAAACTTACTGATAAGGTTCTGAGACGGTGACAGGAAACTTGGGGAGAGCTGGGGAGACTGGGAGAGCAGCCACTTTGCTTGATGTCTTGGGGGGTGCCAGGCCCCTGCTGGGTTTTTCCTGTGTCACCTCCTTAAATCGCCATCGTGGGCGATGCGCTGATGAGGGAGCCCCGGGCTGAGAAAATCTGGCAAGTGTGAGGGTCTTTCCTGCCAGGCAGCTTCGACGGCTCCACAGACTGCCCCGTGGTGGGTCCCCAGAGGCGTGGAGAATTCTGGCTTAATCCTGTCAGGGTCAAAATGGGGGAGGCGTCTTCAAAAAGGGAAATGCAGAGTTCCCAGATGACGTAGCTGTCTACTCCCGGGAGTCTGCCCCAGAGAAATGACAACGGGTGTGTGCCCAGCAGGGCTCCACCACGCGGGTTCACAGCAGCCCTGCTCACAGTCGTCAAAAGGTGGAAACAACCCAAATGTCCATCAGCGGGTGCAGGGATAAAGAAAATGTGGTCTGGCCACCCAGTGGAATATTAGGCAGTCGTAAAAAGGAATGGGGCTCTGACATGCGCTGCAAGGCGGGTGGATCTTGAAAACATCATGCTGAGTGAGAGCCGGACACAAGACCACGTAGCATACGATCCCTTTTATGAGAAATGTCCGGAACAGGCAAATCCAGACAGAGAGAGAGTCGGAGTCTGGGGAGGGGGAAGGAGTGTTCATGGAGACCAGGTGTCTTTGGGGTGACGGCATGTTCTGGAATTAGACAGAGGTGATGGTTACAAACGCCACTGGGTCACACACTTTAAAACGGTTAAAGGGGTAGATGTCACGTTATGTATATTTTCCCACCGTTTAACAAGATCAAGCAGGGCACGTCTGGGAGGAAAGGTGGAGTGTTGTCAAGTCCATGGGCAGAGGCCAGAATCGGTTAAGACAGGGACCTTTCCCTGGACAGCTTCTGCAGGAGCTGTGCCTGGTGCCTGGCAGGTGTTAGGTCCCCCTGGATCCTGGAGAGCGGGGACCCCTGGCCTTTTGTTACAGAGGTGGGAGCCAAGGCCATGGGGTCAGGGAGCTTGTCCCGGGACTCTGCATGGCCAGCTGGGATTGACACCAGCCTGCGTGACCCCTGAGCCCAGGGGTCCCTTCAGGGGCATACCATCTATAGGCCAAAGGCTCTCAGGTCACAGCTGGGTGTGTGGGCCCATGGGAGAGCCCCCAGGGGACCAGCCCCCGCCTGGAGTGGGGGTGCTAAGGAAGGACCGGAGTTAGGGCTACTCCTCTGACATCATTGCCTCATCGGAGGCAGCCTCAAGGGCTGTGACTCCCCACCCCTCAGGTGGGGACCTGCACCCCTGCCCCCCAGACCTGGCATGCAGGGACTAAGTGACCGTCACAAAGGAGCTTGAACCTCAATAATCAGGAGATGCTTTAGTTAAGAGCCTGGTTCCTGGAGCCCGGCAAACACCCTTGTGGGGCTGGGGGAGGGACTTCACCTCTCCAAGCCTCGGTTTCCCCTCTGGGCTTGCCCCCGATGTGGAGAAGCATTAGCAGGAGGGCCTGCGGCACAGGGTGGTTCGAAGTTGAGCCCAACCTGTCAGGACCTCACCACCCCCGGGACTTCCCGGTAAGAACGGGAGCTCTCTTCCTGGAGGGGCCTGGACATCCATTTGTTTAAGACGCTTAAACCACAGACAGAACACAGGCTCGTTCTGAGAGGTTCGAACAGGACAGAAGTCAGCCCACTCTGCTGAGAAGCGGTGCTGGGTGGGGGGGCGCGCTCACACGGGGCGCTCTGGGGAGGTGATATGGGAGCGATCGGCCCACCCATCACCCTGGATCCTTCCTCCGATTAAAGAAAATGAGGCAGCAGAACCAGGCATCTCTGTTTTGGGAGGCAGCGGCTCCCTGCTCAGCCAGAGCTGAGCAGAGATGCACCGCATCCCACGGAGGGTGTGTTCAGAGTGAGCAAGGGCAGGGAGCGTGCCAGAGCCAGAGGGCGAGAGGACGAGAGATTGAGAGGTGAGAGAGAAAGACGGAGAGAAGGAGAGAGAGTCAGAGATGGGGTGAGAGCTAGAGAGCCAGAGAGAGACAGGTAGAGCCAGAGACACGGANAGCCCATTGGTGGATGGAATTTGGCCTTGTGCTACTTTGGAATTGAAGCCCCCCTGGTGGGATTAAGCTTTCATTTGACCGAGGAGGAAACTGAGGATGGGAGTGGCAGCCGGGTGCCTTCATTCACCACAGGCCAGGCCTGNCCCCTCAGCCTCCCACACGCCCCCCTCTCACCGAGCGCTCCCTCCCGGCCCATAACAAGTCCCCTTTGGCCAGTTAAAAATAGCTGATGGACGACAACAGTAACTTCTGAAAGGGGCCTCAGAGGCCGGCGGCCGCAAGGTGCAGGCCGCTGCCAGAGTCGCCACTAATTGTGGCAACACTCAGGGTACAAAGGCGCCGTTCAGGAGCACTGGCAGCTCTGGATCAGATTTCTGGAGAGCAAGCGTTTCTTTCATTTCCCTGAGCCCCCCGGGCGGCGATCTGCACTAACGGCAGAGCAAAACATCCCCTTGGAACAGGATCTCATTGGGGGCGGGGAAGGGGGGGCCAGGGGATCCCCAGTGCACCCTGCAGCCCCCACCCCCGCCCCATGGAGAAGGAGTGGGGGAGCCTTGTCTCCTGCTCAAGCTGCATGAAAGCATTTGTACAGAACTGGCATTCCTCCTTCCCTGAAATCTTCGGGAAATTTACCAGTGATGCTCTCCAGATCTGCAGTTTTCCTCGCTGGAAGGGTTTCAGCCCCACGGTCCATTTCTTTCATAGATATGTGCCTATCTGGTGACCTATTTCTTCTTGAGTGAGCTTCGGGAATTTGTCCCTTTCAAGAAATTTGACCGTGTCATCGGAGCCACTGAATTGATTGGCATCGAATTGTTTATAAGGTGCCCTTGTGATCCTTTAAAAGAATTTTTTAAAATGTGTGTTTATTTTTGAGAGAGCGCACACACGAGCAGGGGAGGGACAGAGAGAAAGGGGGACAGAGGATCTGAAGCGGCCTCTGTGCTGTCAGCACAGAGCCCGATGCAGGGCTCAAACTCCTGCACCGTGAGATCCTGATCTGAACGGAAGTCGGACGCTCAACCGATTGAGCCACCCGGGTGCCCCAGCTGTGATCCTTTTAATATATGTGGACCCGTCACAGGTCACTTCTCTCCTTCCTGATATTGGTCACTTGTGTCTTTTTTAAAAGAGGTTTTATTTTATTTTTTTTATTTGAGAGAAGGAGAGCAAGGAAGAGGGGCAGAGGGAGAGAGAGAGAAAGAGAGAGGGAATCTCGAACCCTGATGAGGGACTCAGTCTCACGACGCTGGGTTCATGACCTGAGCTGAAATCAAGAGTTGGGCACGCAACTGACTGAGCCACACAGGCGCCCCCATTTGTGGCTTATTTTTCTCATCGACATGGCTCCGCCCAGAACGGGGCGCCCCAAGCACTGGCGGTGGCTTTGTCCTAAAATTCAGGCAGCAGCAGGTCTCTGTTCTCTTGGCTGTTCTGATAGCAATGACAGCCCCTTGTGGGAAGGTGACCTTGCCCAGCTCAGAGCATGAAGATCCGCCTACCAAGGGCAACACTCAGCTGCCTCCCCCGTGTGCCCTCCTAACTCTGAAAGCTTAACTTGTAAAGATGGAACAGAAAAAGCATGAGCTTCCAAGGTCGGAAGAACTTGGTTCAAACCTCTGGGACTTTTCATCAGGGTTGGGACGGGGTGAGGCGAGTGGGGCATCGTTTCGGGAGGTGATTCCTCCACAGGCTCAGAAAAAAACTCCGGGGGCAACTGGGCCCTGTGGTCATGGCCAACGCACGATGCCAGTCATCGAATTATTGGGGGCGAGGGGCTGGTGGGGTAATACTAGAACGGATGTGCAGGTTAAATGAGATAATATATGGATCATGATAAGTCACAGTGACACCACTCAGCCTCCTGTAAAACACGCACCAGGGCTTCCGCTCTGTGTGTTTAGTGTTGATGACGATGTAGGAACTACTATCAGTCCCATTTCACAGATGGGGAGATTNGTGCATTCTGTGCTAGAGAAAAGCGATTAAAACGGGAACACCCACAGTGTCCCGGACTCTGCCTGAGTTCTGGAAGCCAGCAGCAGCGGGCCTCTGCACTTGGCCGAGGTTTCCCCCAGCCCCCGGCTCGGGACGGGGGGTTTGGCCTGCCTCGGGCCCCAAACCACCTGCTTGGCCCTGCGTCCAGCCGGCCTGCGCGCAAGTGAGGGAGAGAGGGGACCCTCCACTGTCTTTATATACCGGGGTTATTTTTAACCCGGCCTTCCAGAACATTACAGAGCTTCCTCTCTCCGACGCGCAGGAAGCCCTACTTGGCTGTGTTTCCTGCTAACACGCGGCCCTGAGATTGCTGAGAACAACAGGCCAAGACTGCTCGGCTCCGGGGAAAAAGCCTGGCCCCCTTTCAAAGCCCCGACAGCAAAGCCTTCAGGACCTGCGCCCTTGCCAGCCTGAGCACGGCCCCCAGGGGGCTGGCAAGTCGGCCAAGACCCTGCACCGGACTCCCCGGCTGGGGCCCCCCTGACTCCGTCCTCCCTTCC
>NW_027532172.1:236736-254234 GCF_008692635.1 Crocuta crocuta | reverse complement strand
CCCCACAGATAGATAGACAAATGCTTGCATTGGTGGATTTTTCTAGGCTTTTTTCTGTTGTTGTTGTTTTTTTAATTTTTAAAATTTTTATCCACGTATTTTTATGGAGGTGAAATTCACATCACGTAAAATTAGCCACATTTTAAAGTGGAAAATTCAGTGGCATTTGGTACATTCCCTGTGTTGTTCAACCACCACGTCTGTCCAGTTAACATTTTTATGACTCTGGAAGGAAACCCTGTCCCCAGGGGCTGTCACACACACACACACACACACACACACACACACACACACACACGTTCCCCCTCCCCCAGCCTCTGATGACCACTGAGCTGCTTTCTGTCTCTGGATTTGTCTGTCCTCCGTGTTTCCTACCAATGGGATCATGCAGCATGTGGCTCTCCGTGTTTGTCTCCGTGTTTTGAGCACGCCGCTGCGAGGGCCACCCGCCATGACACAGGAAGCAGGGCTTCACTCCCGTGTGGGGCTGAGTAATATTCCACTGCATGGATACAGCGCTTCTCTGTCTTCTCCACTCATCTGTTGATGGACGGATTTTGTGATCCATCCATCACATCCACATCTTCTTTGTGGCTTTGTCTCAGATGGGATCTTGTCACCCCCGTCAGAAGACATTGCCTGAGTCAGGTGACTCTGCACCCCGGAAGACGTTCCGCAATGTCTGGAGAGGTTTTTGGTTGTTACAACTGAGGGTTGGGGGGGAGGATACTGGCGTCGAGTGGTGTAGACCAGGGATGCCGCTCAGCGCCCCGCAGAGCACAGGACGGTCCCTGCCGCAGGTGGTGACGGAGCCCCGGTGCAGGCAGTGCCAGGGTGAGAAGCCCTGCCTTCGCCTGAGAGAGGCCCTGTCTGCTGTCTGTTTCCATCTCTCTGTCTGTCTATCTGTCCATCTCTCTAGCATCTAGTATCCATCTGTCCATCACAGAGAATGATCCGAACCTGAACATCAGCAATTCCGAGAAGCCCCAGCCCAGTGAATGCTCAGGTGTCTGTAGCAGAAGGAGCCGGGGGTCCTGCGTGGGCTTGGTCCCTCCCACTTGCCCCCCACCCCTGCAGCCCCGCCAGGGGGGACCCAGCGAGGAAACCGGGACCCGGGGGCCTCACGTGAGAAGAGGAGCTCAGACTTCCTTCTGTGGGCAGTAGGGAGCCATGAGAGGTGTGAGAGCAGAGAAGGAATCTGGTTGGGTCTGTGAGTTGGGGAGATGCCTCTAGGGCCAGGATCTGGGCTTGACTGAGGCTGGGAGCCCAGAGAGCCCCCATGGGAGAGCTGGAGGACCCCTAAGGGCAGGGCGTGGAGGGGAGGAGGGGGGATCCAAGTGGGGTTGCGGGGAGGGGGAGGTACTGGAGAGAGAAAGGTGAGAGTCTCTTTGCGAATGCAGCTGCGGGATGTGGCTGCAGAAGCGGGGAAGGAGTCCAGGGACTGGCCTCACAGGGCCCCTCCGGGGTCAGGATGGCGGGGGAGGAGGGCCACCTTCCAGCACCTAGTCCTTGCCTCTCCTGCTTGTCACTGGACACACATTCATCAGCACCTTCTCCAGTGGGGACACGGGGCTATTTCAAGTGAGGATCTGGCATGGGGGTGTCCCAGTCTGGGGGACACAGACAGCCCCAGTCCCGGGGAGTCAGCACTGGAAGCACCCCGGTGCTGGAGGTGCCCAGAGGGGACGCAGGGGCTGTGTGTGGGGGCAGGGAGTGTGGCCACACTGCCCAGTTAAGTGACGTTCAGGCCCCGCCACACACGGGGGAAGGGCATTCCAGGCAGAGGGCACGGCACAGGCAAAGGCCTGGAATCAAGAACTTAACAAAGTTGGGAAATAGGAGTTCAGTGTGTCGGAGGGAAAGCCAGAGAGGTAAGGCCGGGTTATAAGAGATCGTAAGATGGGGCGCCTGGGTGGCTTAGTCGGTTAAGCGTCCGACTTTCGCTCAGGTCATGATCTCGCGGTTCGTGGGTTTGAGCCCCGCGTCGGGCTCTGTGCTGACTGCCAGCTCAGAGCCTGGAGCCTATTTCGGAGTCTGTGACTCCCTCTCTCTCTGACCCTCCCCTGCTCACGCTGTCTCTCTCTCTCCTAGAGATAAAAATATATTTTAAAAAAAAAATAAGAGATCGTAAGGCGAATGAGAGGTGACGTCATGAGCCGTGGCGGAGATCCGCTCCTCTCCCCGCCAGCTCCCACCCCCGCGCCCCTCAGGCGGCATCAGCCTTGGTGTGGGGCCTCATCTCAATGGGGACAAGTGGCCCTTGACTCAGGGCTAGTTTAAAAGGTGCATCTAAGGGCGCCTGGGTGGCTCAGTCGGTTAAACATCCAACTCCTGATTTTGGCTCAGGTCGTGCATGATCTCATGGTCTTGAGTTCAAGCCTCAAATGGGCTCTGCGCTTACAGGACAGAGCCTGCTTGGGATTCTCTCTCTCCCTCTCTCTGCCCCTGCCCCCCTCTTTCTCAGAATAAATAAATAAGTATTTTTTTTAAAAAAGGTGCACCTTGGGGCGCCTGGGTAGCTTAGTCGGTTAAGCGTCCGACTTTCGCTTAGGTCATGATCTCGCGGTTCGTGGGTTCGAGCCCCGCGTCGGGCTCTGTGCTGACTGCCAGCTNCTGTCTCTCTGTCTCCTAGAAATAAATAAAATATTAAAAAAATAAATAAATAAAAATAAAAAAGGTGCACCTAAACTTATATCCTGTGTAGTTTCCAAGCCTGCAGCTATTTCTTGTCCCCCGGGTTGGGCCTGCCACCCTGGACACCTAACCCTCACGTGGCTAGCTCTGCCCGCCCACTGCTCCCCTGCTTCTCCCGGCACTGAGCTCGGCCACCTAGCCTCACACTTCCCTGTGCCGAGCGCCAAGCCATCACCAGAGGCTACTGAAGCCTTCCAGCAAACCCTTGGGCTGCGGGCTGCGGGCAGCTGGGGCCCCTAGGAAGGCTCAACTCCATGGGGCCCACCCCAGAGGGGCCCTGGGTCTGGGGAGACCAGACAGGACTTGGACACCCTGCTGGGGAAGTCAGCGCAGGGCCAGGGGAGGGGAAACAGCAGGCTCCACAATGGGACCTGCCACGCGGAGCTGGGATGGGGAGAGAGATGGGCGGTCAGTCCCTGCGGGGGGAACAGCATGTGCGAAGCCCAGGAGAGCTGGAGTAACCAGCACCCGCTCACGCAGGGCCAGGCGGCTGTGCCTGGGGACTGAGGGCCTGCATGTGACTTGAAGGTGAGGGGTGGGGGCGGTCCTTGAAGGGGGCTGGGCTGGGGAGCAGCTGAGTCACTGTCCAGGAGGGAGAGACGCTAGCTCAGAAGCGTCTGCTGCTTTCGGCGGGTCAGCTCCCGGGCCCAGAGGAACGGCCAGCATCCTCTGGCTTCTCCCTTCCGTGGCCGTGGCTATCGAAACCTGCAGCATTTTATTGCCAGCAGCTCCCTCACTCCACGTTTGTCCATGGCCGCTCACTCGTCACCCCTTCTCTATCCGTCTCTGTCTCCATCCCAGGAGGCTGGCACTCAGCCGGCTGGTGTCTCCCTAGACCCCAGGCTCACTGTTGCCAGGGCACCTGTTGCCCTTCCCGGAACAGGTGCGTCCCCACCCAGTGTTGCCTCGTGGGTAAATTCCCCTCGGCCCCTCCGTGTGGGCTTCCCACCCCTGTGCGGGGTGGCCCAGGGGTCTGCAAACTATAGCCTGGGGGCCACATCTGGCTTGCCGCCCATTCGTGGACAGCCTGCGAGCCGAGAGCGTTTTTCTTTTTCTATTCTGAATGTGGCAAAATGCACAGAATGAAATTTACCCTTGTAAATTCCCAGGGGAAGTGCCAAACTGGAATTCTGTCCCTATCGAACACCAATGTCCGCGTCCCCTCCCCCAGCCCCTGGCGCCCACTGTCCTACTTCCTGTCTCTATGAATCTGACTCCTCTGGGGACCTCATATTAGTGAGATCATACCGCATTTTCCTTTTGTGACCGGCTTATTCACTCAGCATAATCTCCTCAAGGTTCATCCACCTTGTATCATGTGTCAGAATTTCCTTCCTTTTTGTGGCCGATGTGGCATGGATGGACGACATTTTGCTTATTCATTCATCCACCAACAGACGTTTGGGTTGTTTCCACCTTGGGCTATTGCGTATTTTCTTTTTATAACAGCTTTATTGAGATGTGATCCATATACTGTACAATGTCGCCCACTTAAATTGTCCAGTTAGATGATTTTTAGTCTATTCACAGAGCTGCACATCCATCACACAATGGATTTTAGAACATTTTCATCACCCCCAAAAGGAGCCCCACACCCCTTGGCTGTCACCCCCTGGTAAGAATGGTCTTTACATTTTTTTAAATCTTATTTATTTATTTTGAGAGAGAGAGGGTGGGAGGGGCAGAGAGAGAGAGAAGTACCAAGCAGGTAGTCAGCACAGTCTTGCTGTCAGCAACAGAGCCCGATGCGGGGCTTGAACTCACGAGCCATGAGATCATGACCTGAGCTGAAAACAAGAGTCAGATGCTTAACTGACCGAGCCACCCAGGCGCCCCAATTTTTCATAGTTGGCAAATGTTAAGAGGAATAGTATTCTGTGCCATGCGACATGCAATCTCTCTTCATATCCCCAGTGAGCCTCTTCCTTCTCAGCCTCCATCTCCCTCCCTGCCGAGGCCAGCCTCCTGCTTCCTCGCCTGCTAGATCATTCTGCCCCAGAGTGTGAGCATCAACTGTGGCCCTGTGCCAGGAGGGGCTTGCAAATATCCCTCAGGGGGGCGGGTCAGGACCTCAGCTCAGCTGTCCCCCTCCGGTGGTCCCTTAGTCCATGAATTCTCGTCCTCAGAGCTACTGACCTCTGGGACTGGGCTGTCCCATCATTCTCTGGGGCCAGGCCACCCTGTGTACACTGCAGGGTATGGGTCTCCACCCACCGGATGCCAGTGATCCCCCCGCCCACGTGTGAGAGTATCCCCCTGGGAGTAAAACCGCCCCTGGGTGAGAATTGCCAGAATACTTCACTTTTCTGAAAGCGGTGTAACATTCAACTTTATGAGTATATCATTGCATGTATTTTGGTATTTTGTGTATATGTTCTGTTTCCCTGCTAATAGAGGCCTCCGCGGCTTCCAATTTTTCACCATTATTAGGAATAATGTAATACACATACCTGCGTGTAACATTGAATCATATTTTATTTTTTATTTTTTTAAGTTTATTTATTATTGAGAGAGAGGCAGAGCGTGAGTCAGGGGAGGGGCAGAGAGAGAGAGGGAGACACAGAATCTGAAGCAGGCTCCAGGCTCTGAGCTGTCAGCACAGAGCCTGACGTGGGGCTCGAACTCACAAACTGTGAGATCATGACCTGAGCCGAAGTCGAACGCTTAACCCACTGAGCCACCCAGGCGCCCCGAATCATATTTTAAGTCGCAAAGTCGCCTACATGACAGTCAGCTGGATGCATGAGAGAGACAATATTTTTCTCTGGAAGGTTCTCATCTCCCACACCACTGACGTTTGGGGCTGGATCTCTCTTGGGTGGGGCCGTTCTGTACACCGTAGGGAGCTGAGCCACGCCCCTGGTCTCCACCACTGCATGCCAGAAGTACCCACTGGTGATCACCAAAGATGCCTTCAGGCATTAGCTGGTGTCCCCTGGAGGCAGAAGGGGAGGCACCCACGGGCTGACTCTGGGATGGACTTTTCACACCCAGCATCCCTCCTGTGAGGGGTAAAGTACTCACCCCTTCAGCAGATGGGTAAACTGAGATTCCATGAGGGAAGCTAGTAATCTCTCTTTCTGCTCCCTTCCCGCCAGGCTTTCTCTGCGCAGAAGGAATTACAGCCCTCAGAACCCAAAATAGCTCCTCTCTCTCCCTCTGAGGCCACCACACACACTGGCCCGTGGTTCAGACTGCAACTCTGCAGGCATAAAATAAGAGATCAAATCCTGTCCCCTGGAGATCATAAACTTCAAAGACGGCAAAGTGGTCTGTGCCCTGATGATGGGGGCCTGAGTGAGTGTGCCCACATCACTGGGAAGCCGCCGTAAGCATCTGATGGGAGAGTCGAAATGAGCCCCGGAGCTGGGGGGCGCCCAGTGAACCCCTGGGCTGTCCCACTGGATGAGCTCAGAAGGAGGTTCCTACAGACGTTTTGGTGAGAGCCTGGGATCCTAGGATCGCACTGGGTGCAGCCCGTTTGCAGGCATAGCTGAGAGGCCCCCTTCTCCAGGAAGCCCTCCAAGAATGCATCCCACCCATCTTTGCCTGGTCCCCTTTATGAACCTCCTCAGGGCTAGGGATGGGTTTGAGCTGTGCCTGGGCTCTTTTGGCTCCTTTTCAGCTGGCCAGACAAGATGCCAGGGTGAGGAAGTCCCAAGATAGGCATGGAGGCTCCTGCCAGGTGGAGGTTTGCACCTTCTCTGCATTTGCAGCAAAGAGAAGGGGATTTAAGGCCAACGTTTCCAGCTCTGCCTGAATGTTCATATGCCCTGGGGAGATTTTAAGATCGATGATTCTACCACCTGAGCCAAGGGAGCACGATTAACATCCCCAGGCTCGGGACAAGCCAACCTCAGTTGCCACCCATGGGTCACTTCTGTGGATCCCTCCCACCCCCACCCGGAGATGCACCACCTGGACCCGGTTACAAGGAACCAACCGGCCAGCCTGCTGGGGGCGCTGTGCTTGGAAACAACTGCCTGGACCCTTCAAAAATATGAGTGTTGCGAAAGACGCGAGAAGCTGGAGAAACCGCTCCTGAGGAAGGGACACAGGAGAACCCAGGCAGCACGTGGGTCTGGATGGGACCCTGGATGAGAAAAGAAGCAGCTGCCATAGGGGACACACGGTTCTAGTCTGTTCGGGCAGCGGTAACAGAATACAGGCGACGGGGTGGCTTATGAACCCAAATTTATTTCTCACAGTTCAAGATCAAGGTGCTGGTCGATTCGAGTCTGGTGGGAATCCTCTCCCTGGTTCACAGATGCCACCCCCTTTGCCGTGTCCCCACATGCCAGAAGGGATGAGGGGGTGCTCTGGGGTCCCTTTGATAAGGGCCCTGGTTCCTTTTGTGGGGCTCCATCCTTATGACCTAGTCAACAAAGGCCCCGCCGCTTAATACCAGCTCACTGGGGTTAGGGTTTCAACATGTGAATTTTAGGGGGACACAAACATTCAGGGGGACACACCCCGGCAGGCATTACTGGGGAAGTTAGTATTATGTGACAACCGTAGATTAGTCATTTCTCAATGTGAAACTTGGGGAGTGTGACATTCATCTGGGGGTCGTGTGAGAGAACCTCCTGGCTTTTAGGAGTCGTGGAGCATGACGTCTGCGGTGTGCCTTCACATGGCTCAAAACGGTATGACATCGGGGCTCCTGGGCGGCTCAGTCAGTTAGGCGTCCGACTCTTGATCTCGGCTCAGGTCACCATCTCACAGTTTGTGGGCTCGAGTCCTGCATCGGGCTCTGCGCTGACCTCATGCAGCCTGCTTGGGATTCTCTCTCTCTTCCTCTCTCTCTGCCCCTCCCCTGTTCTCTCTCTCTCGTTCTCAAAATAAGTAAATAAACATTTTTTTAAAAGAATTTAAAACAGTATTACATTATACTGCTACGGACTCAATATTTGCATCCCTGCCCCCAAACTCATACACTGAAGTCCTACAATCCCACAGCACCTCCGAACATGACTGTCCGGAGGCTGGGTGAGGTTGACTAAGGTAATATCAGACCATAGAGCGGGCTCTAGTCTGAGCTGACTGGCGTCCTTAGAAGAAAGGAAAGTGGACTCAAAGAGACAGAGGGGATGAGTGTGCACTCAGAGGAAAGATGTGCAGAGCACGGAAAGAAGGCGGCCACCTGCACGCCGGGGAGACGAGGCTCAGGAGAAACCAATCCTACCAACGCCTTGACCTTGGACTTCCAGCCCTGAAGACCTAGGAGGGCACCTGGTCAGTGGGTGTGTGGCATCTCCTTGTGCCTGGCAGGCTAATACAATGTACATGAATATATAAACTATGTATATACATCATTTCTATCCATTGGTACATATTTATATAAAAATTGATATATTTATATTAAGTGTGTGTGTTAGAGAGCGAGAGAGAGGTAAATTGTTAGTCTGTTAAGTCTGGGTGCAGGATGCATAGATGTTCACTGTATTCTTCTAGAAACAGTTTCTTATAGATGCCACATTTTTTCAAAATAAAATGTTGCAAAACAGAGTCCTAGTTCCCCGGGCGCACCCAGCCCAGTTCAGCCCAATCTCTGGGCGAGAGGGGGGCACTAGAGTTTTGAAAGCAGTACCCCATCTTCAGAACGGGGGTATGAGGTGATCGGAGGAGTCCGTGGCCGAGGCAGGGGGCCAGGGCAGGTGGCCGCACTGCGGGGGTGACACCGGGGAGGGCGTGGGGTGCAGGCCTGGGGCAGAGGGTCCCGGCACTGCCCCTTCTCCTCTACCCCCCGGGCCCCCTCACCACCTTGGGAAGCTCAGGTGCACCTGAGAGCCGGGTTTGCTCCGGTTTGCAGGGGTGGGAGGCGGCAGGTCTGAGAGCCATAAGCCGACGTGCTGCACATCTCCTCCCTGGAAAGCACCCATCTGCCCCCATCTCTGGACGTTCGGGACATTTCGTATAAATGCGACTATATGACATGTGGCCTTCTGTGTCTGCCTTCTTTTTGTTTTTTATGTTTATTTATTTTTGAGAGAGAGAGAGAGAGAATGAGCAGGGGAGGGTCACGGGGTGGGAGGAGTGGATCCCAAGCAGGCTCCGCAGCAGCACCACAGAGCCCTACGCGGGACTTGAACCCACAAACTGTGAGATCACGACCTGAGCTGAGATCCAGAGTCGGACGCCTGACCCACCGGAGCCCCCCGGGTGCCCCTGGCTTCTTTTGACAACAGGAGCAGTTTTGAGGCTCACTTGGGTTGTAGCAGGCCTCCGTTCCCCCGCACGGCTGATCGAGTACGTTATTTTTCAAAATCAGGGCTTCGCTTATAGCCATGCAAAACGCTATATTTGGCAAACATCAAACAGTGTTTGGTTTTAGGTTGTTGTTGTTTTTTTTTTAAATCCCCTCCACAAATAGCTCAAAATTGACTCAAGCTGCCAAACATCACACGCTCCCGACGCTCAGCCGCAAGCCCGTGGGTCTCCTGAGTAAGGGGTCCCCGGGCTGCAGCAGCCTCGGACGGCCCCTGCGGGAATAACATTTTAATTAAAAAGTCTTACGATGACAGGCTCCAAATGTGAACTCCCAGGCAGCGGAGGCCCCGGCCATGCCTCACATTCCAGGCTGGCCTCCTTGGAGCCCCAGCGGCCACAGAAGTCCCCAAGCCGAGCCAGGAATAGTTCTGCCTTTTATTTGGAGAGAGAATTACAGGGCGCACGGCCCAGCCCCGAGCTTGCCGCCTCGCAGCCGTATTTTTGAACACGACCGTAACCGCACACTTGCTTTCCATCGTCCGCGCCAGGCTAAACGCTGCCAGCTGCCTGGACACTCAGCTCGCGGCTCTAAACACAGGTTCTTTTTCATTCCTGTTCTAAGATCTATTCGACTATTTCTGGGCAAAAACAGATTTAAAATCTCGCTGGCTTAGGAGTCCACGGCAGCGACGGAGGCTGCCCTCTCCCCTCTGCTCCCAAAAAGTGGATCTCGGGTCTGTCTTGTCCACAGGGGTTTTCTTAGCCACAGGGCTTGTCTCTGGTTCCCCAAATTCTACTGCCTCCCCATCCCCCCACCAAATCCCAAGGAGTCCGGGGCTCTGGGATTGACAGACCCACCGGCCAGCACGAGAGGGTGATTCTTGGAAGGAGAACTGGGTGTTGTTACCAGGAGAAACAGGATGCCCGACAGGGAAAGAAAAGGATCATGTGGTCACAGTGGCTGAGCCAAGATTTGAACTTGGGTCCTAGTCAGGTGAAAGTTGCAATGATTAAACAATACCAAGCGCCTGCTGAGGGGAAATCTAAAACGGTCCAGTCACCGAAGCTTGGCATTTCCTCAAAAATGTAAACATAGAATTACCGTATGACCCAGCAATTATCCTCCCGGGAATATACGCTCCAAAATCAAAAACAGGTGTTCGAATAAAACTCGCACACGCATGTTCACAGCAGCCCTGATCACAATCGCCGAACGGTGAAAAAGACCCCAATGCCCGTCAAACGATGACTCCATAAACACAACGCGGTCCGTCCACGCCCGGGATTATTTCTCAGGCATAAAGAGGAAGGGAGCCCCGACACAGGCTACACCGTGGGTGAACCTCGAAAGCATCATGCTGGGGGAAAGAAACCAGACACAGAAGGCCCCCTGTTGAAGGATCGCGTCTGGACGAAACGCCCAGGAGGCAGACAGCGGTTGCCGAGGCTGGGGTCTCCTTCGGGGCGAGGAGAGTGTTCTGGAATTAGACAGAGGTGATGGCGGCATGGCACTGTGAACACGCTAAATGCCGCTCTGTTGTTTACTTTAAAACAGTAAATTTTATGTTATGTCAATTTCACCACAATTAAAAAAAAAAAAAAAAAAGGTTCAGCCCTGCCCTTGGGTTCAAGGAAAGGAAGTGTCCAGGAGCAGGTGGGGGGAGATAACGGCGGAGCGGCAGCACCTGTGAGAAAAACGTCAGGGTTCCGTTGGGTTGATATGACTCAGCAGGGGGCGGAGGGAGGGCCCTGGGATGCGGTGAGGCTCTGCCACATTAACAGAGGTATATGGTCCAGAGACAGGGAGGTGGGTTCTCCGGCCAAGGAGTTGGGCTCAAATCTGGGGAGGTGGAGGAAGGACAAAGTAGGGGTCTCAGGATGGGGAACATGGGAAAGCCAATCCCTTTAAGGGGAAATAGCGCCCCGTGGACTTTAAAGGTGGGCTGACTACATTCAAATCCCAGTTCTGCCCCTTACCAGCTGTGTGACCTTGGGCAAGCCATCTAACCTCCGAGTCTCAGTTTCCTCATCTGTAAAATGGGGATACCATTCAAATCCCAGTTCTGCCCCTTACCAGCTGTGTGACCTTGGGCAAGCCATCTAACCTCCGAGTCTCAGTTTCCTCATCTGTAAAATGGGGATACCAATAGTCCCTGTTTCACAGCTGTGAGAATTCAGTGCCTTGTGGTATATGCTACGCGGGTACGAATACTGTCTCAGGGAAGAGCAATTTCTGAAGCACTCAGATAATAAGTGGTGACTCAGGACAATGGGGCTGTGACCGTGAGATAGATCACAGCAAGGCTGTGGGCTGAATGGGGGCAGGGACTGTGTTTTCTTGGTCGATGCTATCTGCCCGGGCCCTATATAAATGTGTGGTCGCTGAACGGATACATGGATGGGAATAAGCAGGAGTGATCTCACAGAGGAAGAAGTTTTGAACTGGGTTTTGATGGATGAGTAGGAGTTTTCTATGTTGCTGGCAGAGCTGGTGAAAGGGCCGTTCCAGGCAGAGGGAACGGCGTATGGAGAGTTGTGGAGACGTGAAGCAGTGTGGCAGAGTGGTGAACGGTGAGCAGATCTCGAGAGAGCCTGGGTCTCTGCCTCAGGGACACCCGGCACACAGTAGGTGGTCAGATGGCTTGGCTTCTGTCCACCGTTGCCGGAGGGAGGCTGCCCACACTTGCTCTTTGCTTCTGAGTGGCCCCCAGGAGTTAACAACATGTTCTAATCCAAAGAAGATATAAAAAATGGCCAAAAGGCACATCAGGGAAATGCAAATCAAAACCACCACGAGATACCACTTCACACCCATCAGAATAGCTACTACCAAAAACCCAGAAAATAACAAGTATCGGGAGGATGTGGAGACACTTGAACCCTTGTACTCTGTTGGTGGAAAAGTAAAAATGGTGCAGCCACTGTGGCAACCAATATGGCTGCCCCTAAAAAAATTAGCCGTAGACTTCCCAGGTGATCCAGCAGCCCCACTGCTGGGTGTATCTCTAAAACAATCGAAAACAGGGTTTTGAACAGACACAGGTACGCCCTGGTCACGGAGCCGTTATTCACAGTAGTCCAACAAAGGACGGAATCAACCCCCCTGTCTGTGGGCAGGTAACCAGAGCGTGACATCCATACAATGGAATCATTTTCCGTCTTAGAAAGGAAAGGAATCCTTTTTTTTTTTTTAATGTTTATTTATTTCGAGAGAGACAGTGCAGGCAGGGGAGGGGCAGAGAGAGAGGGAGACACAGAATCCAAAGCAGGCTCCAGGCTCCGAGCTGTCAGCACAGAGCCCGACGCGGGGCTCGAACTCACGAACTGTGAGTCCATGACCTGAGCTGAAGGCGGACGCTCAACCGCCGGAGCCACCCGGGTGCCCCAAAAAGGAAAGAAATTCTGATCCACGATGGTACAACATGGATGAACCTTGAGGACATCACGCTGCGTGAGGTAAGCCAGCCTTATAAGGACAAAGACGNTCTCTCTCTCTCTCCTAGAAATAAATAAAACATTAAAAAAAATTTTTAAAAAAAAGACAAAGACGGTACGATTGCACTTACATGTGGTCCTTGGAGTGATCAGCTCCACAGAGACAGGAAGTAGGATGGCAGCACCAGGGGCTGGGAGAGGGGGTGGGGAATGCGTGCTTAATGGGGACAGAGGTTCAGTTTTGCAAGAAGAGCAAGTTCCAGAGATGGACGGTGGTGACGGCTGCCCACCTGCGGGGATGTGCTTAATGTCACGGGGCTGTACACTTAAAAATGGTTAAGACAGAGTATTTTATTTACTTATTTATTTTAATTTTTTAATCTTTTTTTTTTTTTGAGAGAGGGAGAGACAGAGTGCAAAAGGGGGAGGGGCAGAGAGAGAGGGAGGCACAGAATCTGAAACAGGCTCCAGGCTCTGAGCTGTCAGTGCAGAGCCCGACACAGGGCTTGAACTCACGAACTGCGAGTCCATGACCTGAGCTGAAGTCCGATGCTTAACTGACCAAGCTAGCCGGACCCAGGCACCCCAAGAAGGAGTGTTTTATTACAAATATTATCACCAGGTTTTCTTTTACAAAGTCAGCACGTTCTGAAGTGTACGCATTTTACAGAAGAGCAGACAGGCTCAGAGAGGTGAAGTGACTTGCTCAAGGTCACACAGCAGCCTATGGCTGCCGAGGTGGAGCTTGAAGCCCTAACCCGCCTGACCCCAAACTTGAATTCATGAGAGTGTGAGGCTCAGAGGTCACCAAACGCTCCATGCGTGTCTGAGGGGAGCTGTCCTCGTGATGGTTGAAAACCACGAGCAGCACAGGGTCTTCGTCTTGACCAGCGCGCCGTGGCTGCACACGATGTCCACGTCAGGGAAACGGGCGAAGTGCATTTCGAGCTCTGCCGTCGCCCAGCCGTTCTGTAAATGCAAAAATGGATCAACTCCCTTGAACGTGGTGGGGGAGGCAGAGAAAATGCCGGTGAAAACTGATGCCTAACTTGGGGTGTCCGGATGGGACCCTGGGTCACCAGAGGGGGGCCTGGAGCTGGGTAAACAGTGCTGTGTCCCCACGTGAGTTCCTCGGCTCTGAAAGACCGTGAGAGGTCGGTTCGGGAGGCACAGCGCAAAGGGGAGACCAGAGCCCTGCACGGTCATGGCAATGCTTCCAAAATCACAATCTGGGCGGCCTGCAATGATTTTCTTTTACGACTTCCTTTTTACAAAATCCCTGCAGTTTGGGCCCAGACAGGGATGGGTCTGTGGGCAGGGGTGNTTCTGCCTCGAGGACACAGGGCCTTCTGTCAGCATCGGGGATCAGCGACCTTGGTCGAGGCTGCCTCAGTTCACCGGGACTTGGGTCTGGGATCACCCTGGGGCTGAGAGGAGCGTGAGAGAGAGGGGATGGGGTCTGACCCCTCAGAGACATGAGGGGTAGTCGCCCAACCCCCTCCCCTCCCTTGCCCCCTCATTCAGGCCACTGGAACCTTCTCAGCCTCCAAAATCTATCCTGATCCTGTTCCTTCCGCCGTTGCCCTGATCCAGCCTCTGTCATAGCTCGTGGCACCCCTCTGGCCAACCCACCCTCCCCTTGCCTCCTCCCACCACTCTGTTCCAGCCATACAGGGCTCCTTGCCTCAGGGCCTTTGCACTGGCTGTTCCCTCTGCTCAGAACACACTACCCCCAGGAAGCACATGGCTCGTCTCCCCACCTCCTCGGGGTCTGTGGTCGGGTGTTACCTGGCAGGCAGCTGCCCCTATGCACCTGGAATAAAGCAGCCCCTGTCACTGCTTCCGTCCTTGCTTATTGCCTGTGTCCCAGGAGCACGGGAGACTCAGGTCACAGGTGTGCCGCCACATGCTGCGCACGTAATAAACCGCATTACACAGAATGTGCGACAGATGCGTCTTGAGCTAACCGGACACCCACAGTGGAATTGGTGAGCAGGTCAGCGCTGCCTGCTTCCTGGGTCCCCTGTGAGCCCGGCCCTCCCTGCCGCTTCGTCCCAGGCATCCACGGTCTGCTTTCTGTCTCCATCGTCCATGCTTTCTGCAATTTCCCGTGGATGGAACCACCCAGGAGGGGGCCCCGTGACTTCTTCCTCTTGGCATCGTACCCTTCTCGCGGCTGATGCGTGTTCGTGCGTGGGTGGACGCGGGCTCTGTGTGCTCCCCCGCCTCCGAGATTACGACCAAAGCCACTGTGAGCATTCCTACAGCCGTATCTGTTCCCTTCTCTTGAGTAAATACCTCGGCGTGGAATGCCTGGGTCAAATGGAGCATGTGCATTTAATTCTTTTTTTTAAATTTTAATTTTTAATGTTTATTTTGGAGACAGAGAGAGAGAGAGACAGCATGAGCAGGGGAGGGGCAGAGCGAGAGGGAGACACAGAATCCAAAGCAGGCTCCAGGCCCTGAGCTGGCTGGCAGCACAGAGCCCGAAGTGGGGCTCGAACCCACGGACCGTGAGATCATGCCCGACTGAGCCACCCAGGCACCCCTAATTCTTTTTTTTTTTTTTTTTTAATGGAGGTGAAATTTGAGTGACGGAAAATTAACGATCTTCCAGCAAACAGTCCGGGGCACTGAGTACATCCACATTGTTATGCAAGCATCTCGTCCATCTACTTCCAGAGCGTTTCCATCACCCCAGGATGGTTAAGGGCTTAGAGCCGCCAGGCTGTTCTACAACGTGGTTGCGCCCTTTTCCATTCCCTCAGCAAGCTTTGGGAAAAGTTCTAGCTGATCCCTGCCCTCGACGGCAGGTGTTTTTATCTGCCCGTTTCTCCCAGAGCCCTGGCCCCACAGGTGCTCAAGAAATATCTGTGAGGGAGCCTGGGGGGCTCAGGAGGTTGGGCGTCCGGCTTTGGCTCACCTCGTGATCTCACCACTCGTGGGTTCGAGCCCTGCGTCGGGCTCTGTGCTGACAGCTCAGAGCCGGGAGCCTGCTTTGGATTCTGCATCTCTCTCTCTCTCTCTCTGCCCCTCCTCTGCTCTCTCTCTCTCTCTCTCAAAAATATATACACATTAAAAAAATAAAGAAATGTTTGTGAAATATGAGTGAATGAATAAATGACCATGACCACTCCTGGACAGCCAGGGCCTGGGCTAAATCCACTGAGGGGTGACGGGGGGGGAACGACCCCCTGAAGCGCGGACACCCTGGGGCATCGGGTCACAGCGGAGCTCCACGTGCTGGGCATCAAACAGTCCCCAGCTCGTCGGCAACACGTGTCCCATTTACACAGGGGGAAACTGAGGCTCGGAGAGCACCTGGAGGGTGTAGCATGGGCAAGGACCCCGCAATGACCCCAGGGACAAGGTAAGAAGGCCTAGCCTGCGGAGAGGCCAGGTGGGAGCGGTGGCTTGGTGACAGGGACGGGGCTTGGACCTCGGCTCTGCCGCTGTCACTGTGTGGACCCGGCCAGGCCAGCCACGTCCTGGGCTCCCTGTCCTCCCTTATTCATGTATGTTTCAAATGTTTGTTTAGGGGCGCCTGGGTGGCTTAGTCAGTTAAGCGTCCGACTTTCGCTTAGGTCATGATCTCGCGGTTCGTGGGTTCGAGCCCCGCGTCGGGCTCTGTGCTGACTGCCAGCTCGGAGCCTGGAGCCTGTTTCAGTCTGTGACTCCCTTTCTCTCTGACCCTCCCCTGCTCACGCTGTCTCTCTCTCTCTCCTAGAAATAAATAAAACATTTAAAAAATTTTTTTAAATGTTTGTTTAATTTTGAGAGGGAGGGGCGGGGGGTGGGGGACAGAGGACCCGAAGCGGGCTCTGTGCTGCCAGCAGAGCCCGACCCGGGGCTCGAACCCACGAACTGCGAGATCATGACCTGAGCCGAAGACGGACGCTCAATCGACTGGGCCACCCAGGCGCCCCTGTTTGAATCTTTTTCCAAGCCAGTGTGGCACTGGGTTGAAGTATCTCTTACGTCTCGTTAATGGATAGCTTCTCCTTTCTCCTTCTTTATTTCTCCTTGCTCTTTATTTATTATAAGGAGCTGTGGTCCCTTTTCCTGCAGCTTCCTGGCACCCCTGACCCCGTGTCGCCCGTGTGCGTGCTGTTGTGGTGGCCACCTCCGGGTGACACTCAGCTGGGCCCCGGGCCCCGGGCCCCGTCATCGCTCCCGCGGGCATGGCCTCCGACGATCTCCGCCTGGAACCAGAGCCTCGTCGGCGATGGCGTTTGGGGCCCGACAGCCGTCCCTCCGAAGCCAGGCTTCCCTCTGGGACTGGGTTGGGGACAGCGAGGTTGGGGACAGTGGGCTCGGACCTGCCTTTATTTAGAATGGCCGTACTCTGTCCGTGGGGGATGTTTCTGCACTCATTTTGATTTTCAAAAATGTTGCATCACGTATTACTTATCTTGAAGACAGAGCTTCTTGGAGCACCCGGGGCCCCCACTTCCCCTCCCTGGGCCCCTGACTTTGTTCCTCATCTGCGCGGGGGAACGGTGATGGAGGGGACCCACAGGCAAAAGTGCGTTTGACCCCTCCCCCCAGGATGAGGTGGTTCTGGAAGGGAAGTGGTTCAAGGGAGGATATTGAGAAAGAAGGGGGTCAGTGGGGTCACTGGGGCATTGGCCGGGGGGGGCAGGGACAGAGGACGTGGGCACAGCCCCGCCGCCCCTGGCTCCGCTGCTGGGTCTGTAGCATGAAGTGACAGCCCCGTTCTTCTACCTCCCTCTCTGCCTGCAGACGTCAGGCTTCCCCAAACTGACATCCTCGTTTCTCTGAGTTTACTGAGCCCCTGCCCTGTATTAAGATCCCCCCTCCCGTCCCCCCTACCTGCCCCCCTGGGGACACAGCAGTAAACAAGACAGACCCAGTCCGGCTTCATGGAGCTGACGTTCCGGGGGGAGGGAGTCCGATGCTCTGATTATAGGTCTTGGTAGAGACGAGGAATTGGGTAAACAGGGCAGCGAGGGGAGGGATGAGGTGGCCATGTTAGTCACTGAGGGGACCTCCCCACGGGCCCTCTCTGAGGAGGTGACATTTGATCTGAAACTTGAAGGAGGGGAGGAATGTACTGTGGGAGGATTGGGGAGATTGGTGCTCTGGGCAGAAGTAACAACACATGCAAAGGTCCTGGGGCGGGACACACCCAGGCCTCC
>NW_027532172.1:236450-236648 GCF_008692635.1 Crocuta crocuta | reverse complement strand
GGGGGGAGGGGGGGAGGCAGAGTGGGGAAGTGGGCAGGTGTCTGCCAGAAACTTCAGGGACCCAGGAGATCAGTTTGGAGGAAAACGTGCTAAACTAGCTGCCAAGTGTAACTTCTCAGTGTCTGTCTTTCTGGGGCCCGTTGGCCATATTGTGCCTCTGAAACACCCCCCCCCCAAAAAAAAGGGGGGGGCCTCCCT
>NW_027532172.1:226215-236356 GCF_008692635.1 Crocuta crocuta | reverse complement strand
AAGGGGCCGGCCTCCCTCTGAAGAGAGATCGTGTAACAGATAATAATAACAGCAGTAATGATATCACAAGTGCACAAGCTGGGACCAGAGGCAGGGTTCGAACCCGGGTTTTGTTCGTCAGCTCAGCCCTCACTCGTGACGATCCTCCGGCGCCCCGTCCCCAGCCCAGGCTCCCGGGTCCTCTGGGCCTAGACAGAGGGACACACCTGCACACCTCCCCACCTTGGAGCAGTGCTCTGGGACACAGATTGGTCACCACTGGTCTTGGAGCCGGCTCTAAACGCTCAGGGGTGGGGCCAGGGGGCCCCCCAGGTTTCACGTGGGGGTGTAGGAACCGTGGGAAAGCCCCAGGAACCCCCAACCTGGCTCCGGGTCGGCGTGGGTACCCTGGAGGCCTTCTCGGAGACGGCATCCAAGCCGAGGCTGTTCCTGGCGGCCATACGGGGCGGGGACTGGCTAAGCGCCGTATCGCAGGCCCCTGCCTGGGGCTGGGGCTGGGCCCTGAGACCCAGTGTTCTTACATCTCTGCTCCCCCTTGCAGGTGGCTTCTCCGATCAGGCCCTGGCTCAGGAGAACGGGGCCTCGACGGAAGGGTCCTTTCCCTCTTATGTTCCTTCTGGTTTGGGGACCCCCCGTAGGCAGGCGGTGCTGGGCAATGCAGCCAAGGGCCACTGCAGGTCTCGGGGGGGGGGGAGGCCCAGGGTCCCGCTGTTCACACTTGGCCTCTTGGGGGTGGGACGTGGGAGGTGGGGCTGGACCCAGCCTGACCCTTCTCCCAGCAGAGACTTTCTTTGAGGCTTCAAGGCTTCCTCTGAAAACTCGCCTGAAGTTTTTACTTCGACTTTCTGATATTTTCTTGCCAACTTTGCTGTGAAGTCACACACAATTTTCCCCTTGAATCTGTGCACACAGTCTCAGTAGATTGGCTTCCTTAATCGCTTAAAGAATGGACAGGAAGCCCCTGCTGGGGGCCAGGGACTGTGGGAGTCCTTTTCGTTACGGGATTCTCAGGCCACTGGGAGACGAGTGATAGATATCTTTGCAGGTAGACACAAAATAGAATTTCAGGTTCTGAGGTGCCCAGGAGAGGAATGAAGTAAGGTAAGGGGGAGAGAGGGTGCATCTGTGCATGAGGGTGGGGGGAGAGAGTCAGGGAGGTGAGAGAGGCCAAGGAGAATTGTGCACCCTGCTGGGGGCACAGCCAGTGCAAAGGCCCTGTGGCCTCATCCGTTCTGGGCAGTTGACGATCTCAGCCCCATTGCTTAGGTGTAAAAACTGATGGGCGCCTGGTGGCTCAGTCGGTTAAGTGTCCGACTTCGGCTCAGGTCATGATCTCACAGTCCGTGGGTTCGAGCCCTGCGTCAGGCTCTGTGCCGACAGCTCAGAGCCTGGAGCCTGCTTCGGATTCTGTGTCTCCCTCTCTCTCTGCCCCTCCCCTGCTCGCTCTCTGTCTCTCAAAATAAAATAAAGACATAAAATTTTTTTTTTTTAAAAAAAGAAAAGAAACTGAGCTGCTCAGCTATCCTGGAGGACCCCCCCGGGGGGTCAGCAGCAATGCCGCCCTGACTCTGGGCCCCTCATTCTAGGAAGAGGGTCTGAAGCGGGGACTCCCTCCTGATGTGTAAGGCCCTCCATAGACAGCTCACCAGGAAGCTGGACAAGGGTACGCGGGTGGGGAAGGGAGGGCCAGCCCTTGCCGGGAGCCGGGGGGGAAGCCAGGTGCCTGTCGAGCAGACAGACAGACAGACAGACAGGCAGGCAGGCAGGCAGGAGGCAGCCCGTGGAGGAAGTGGCTTAGCAGGTAGATAGGTAGCAAATGTGTACGGAAACCCCAGGCGGGCCCAGTCTCGTGGGCGGGCGGGGGGCCCGGTGCCTGATGCCACATCTGAGGGGCGGCTCCTGGCACCTGTCCCGCCAGAGGAGGGGGGGAGCAGCAAGGTCGGCTGGAGCTCCCGGCGGAGGCTCACCTGGTTCCGATGGGTGACAGGGAGGCGACTGCCTCCCTCCTCCAGCCCCTCCCCCGACACACCTCCTTCCAGAGGCTCAGGTTTGGAGCTCTGCCAGGAGGTGCGCGGCCTCCTGCGCGGCCCAGCTCTAAAGAGGCGGGGCCCCCTTTAACTTTTACTGAGATACAACTGCACACGGCATAAGCCACCCACTGAAAGCCTGAATGCAATGGTTTTTGGTGCATTTGCAGGGTTGGGCAGCCGTCACCACTGTCCATTTCAGAGCATGACTGTCACATCAGGAAGCAACCCCATAACTTGGAGCTGTCACCTCCCTCCCCTTTCCTGCCCCCAGCCCTAAGCACCCACGAATCTACCTTCCGACCCCATGGAGATCCCGTACCCCGAGAATACTGGCGGTCTGGACGCCTGGGGCTTCTCCCTCACGCCCACCCCAAGACCGTGTACTTTATCTTCCCAGCACCCCGGCGGGGTCAATGCTCCTGCCAGCCCCATTTCACAGATGGGAAGCCTGAGGCTCAGAGTGCAAGCTGAGGTCCCTTTACATGGCCAGGGCAGGGCGGGGATCCGAACCTCACCTTTGGTCTCCCTCTCGTCCTCCTCAAACTGCAGAATCCCCAGCGCCCCTGAGACCCCCTGAGACGAGAGCCCCAGCTTGTGAAAACCTGAACTCGCCGGGTGGTCCTCGCCTCCAAGCCTCTGAGGCGTGAGTCCCTCTGCCCCAGTGCCCTCCCCGCCTTCTGTCACGAACCCTCCCTCACTCCCCCGCGACCCCCTTCCGGTGTCCCTTCCTCCAGGAAGCCCTCGGCACAGGCCTGCCTTCCCTCTCCCCAGCTCTGACCCCTTGGCTGTGAGACCGGGAGGCATCCGGCCGAAAATCTTACAAATAAGTCCCGTAAACAAGTCATCGAGTGCGTTAAAGGCTCTAATCGGCCAGGATCTCGATGGGGAGGCCTGATAACCTGGCTGTTTTGTGCCAGCTACCCTGTGATGACACGGGCCCGTTCTTCTGAGAAGCACACATGCTCCCACAGGCCCCAAAACCACCCTCGCCCTGCCGCTGATAGCAGATAACAGCCCCTGAGCTGTGGTTTTCACAGAGATCAAACTTGTGGTGCCAGGTCGACCGAGCAGAGCGAGATCAAAACAGTATCTGGGCCCGGCCAGGGTCAGGACTGGAGGGGCACACGTGGGGTGCTTGGGGGGACACCGGGGAGAGTCCATTTCACAGATGGGGAAAGCGGTGTCCTGTTGGCCCTCATACCCCCCTTCCTGGGTCTGGCTTGGCCTTTTGGGTCTCAAATGCCCTTTGCTTTAGAGCTGGGGTTCAAGAGTAGTGGAGTGAGCCCCCATCAGGCCTGGGAAGCAGGGGAATGTCCGTGGGGAATGTGCGAGGCTGAGTGCCAGTAGCTCAGTTTCCTGTGTCCAGCAGGGTGGCCTCTTTTCCCTCACCAAGTCGAGCCTCTGTGAAGGGGCCGCACGTGGGGGGACGGTTAAGTCTTCCTGGGTTCAGGCTTGAGGCTGGCAGTTGTTGCCCAAGGCCTCGGGTCCCGGACAGGCCGTCTTAGCTCAGCGCTGCTGGAGACAGCCTTGGTTGCAGCATGCATCCATGCTGTTCCACACAGTTTCACACTGTTCCAGCTTCCTCGGGAGAGCTTGAATTCTCTGCTCCCTGGGACCTCCCAGGGCAGGTATGAAGCGCCTGAAGCTCCAAAGGCAAGGCTGGCTCTGCATAGCAGCTGTATTGGGCCAGACCCCGTCCTGCGTATGTCCACAGGCATGTTCGGGATAAGATTCCTTGCTGAGGCCCACACGGGGCTGTGGTCTGGGCCTGGCTGCCCTCTGACTCTGTCTTCTTCCACTCCCCCCACACCAGCCTCCCTCCTGTCCCACGATCACACTAGGCACAGTCCTACCTCAGGACCTTTGCACTGGCTGTTCCTGCTGCTGAGAATGCCGTTCCGCTGGCTCATTCTTTCACCTCCTGCAGGTCTGAGCTCAGACAAAGAGGCCCTTCTGGGTCTTCCCGGCTAAAACAGCCCTCCTAGTTCCACCCACCTCCTTATCCTGCTTCATTTTTCTGTAGCATTTTTCGGTTTTACCTGATGTAATTTGCACGTTTGTACGTCTACTGTTTCTCTCCCCATTATGAGGGATCCTATCTGTCTCGCTCCGTCCCCAGGCTGGGCATGCAGCCGCAGCTGATAGGAAGTAGCTGTGAATAGATGTATAAAGTCCAGCAGAGATGTGGGGAGGGGAGGGAGCTGATTGGGGTTGGGGGAGGTCAGCAGGGGGTCGCTGGAATCTCGTCTTCTGACATGTCCCCCCCACCCCACCCCCACCATGGGAGCTTGGGTGTTGCCGTGTGTTTGTGTCCGGCCCACTCTTCAAACTTTTTATTTTGGAATAATTTTGGGCTTGCAGACACGTCACACAAGCCGTACAGGGAGCCCTGTGTTGCTCCCTTCCGCTCTCCCCATCGATGTTCGACATTGTCACGGCACCTTTGCTAAACGGAAGCAACGAACGCAGGTGCATTTACGCTGCCATTAATGGAATGTCAGACTTTGAATATCACCAGCTTTCCCACTGGTGTTCTTTTTCTGTTCCAAGATCCCGCATCACATTCCATTGGTCAGCTGTTTTTAAAATACACGTTTCAGGGGCACCTCGGTGGCTCCGTCTGTGAAGCATCTGACTTCGGCTCAGGTCATGATCTCACGGTTCTGGAGTTTGAGCCCCGGGTCGGGCTCTGTGCTGACAGCTCGGAGCCCAGAGCCTGCTTTGGAATCTGTCTCCCTCTCTCTCTGTCTCTCTCTTGCTTGCACTCTGTCTGTCTCTCAAAAATAAACATTAAACATGTTTTAAATTACAATTAAAAAAAAAAAAAGTACAGATTTCATGTATCGGAGCCCCAGCCAGAGAGTGCTTGAGTGGGGGCTGGGTGGTGTCTGCAGGCCTCGGTGAGGCTGTCCCTGAGCAGATCCCCCACATCAGGGGGCAGGTTTGTGGGGGCCAGGGAAGAATTGAGGCTCCTTCTGAGAAAGGGTCTCCTAACCCTGGAAGCTGCCGGAACAAGGGCTCCACTATGCAGCCTGGTAGATAGTGAGCACCCCGTCGTGGGGAGCATGTAAGGACACTCTGGGTTCCTGGAGGAGATTCGAGTGGGCCTCCAGTTCGCTGGACAGGACAAGGAGCGGCCTGAAACTTCCCATCCAGGTCTTGGATTCGTGCCTCGGGAGAATGATCTGGAGCACATCTGCCCATTCTCCCAGGGATCCACCCGCATCCCTCTCTGTCTTCAAGTCTGAGGAGCTCAGTTTTCACGACGGACAAGCGGGTCTCCTCTCTGAGCCTCAGTTGCCCCCGTCTGCCAAACGGGTGCTTCCACCTTACGCTCACTAGGATGGCTATCACCAAAAAGACAAAAGTGAACAAACGTTGGCAAGGACGTGGCGAAGCTGGTGACCTCCCGCGTTGCAGGTGAGAACGTAGAACGATTCTACGCCGTGGAAAAGGATTTGGTGGCTCCTCCAACGTTGGACATGGAGTTACCATATGACTCGGAACTTCCACTCGTAGGCGCAGACCCACAAGGGGAAAACAGGCATCCGCGTAAAAACTTGCACACACGCGTGTTCATAGTAGCACCATTGACAATTGCCAAAATGTGGGAAGCAACCAAATGGACATCAAAGGATGAATGGACAGGGGCGCCTGGATGGCTCAGGTCATGATCTCGCGGTTCGTAGCCTCAAGCCCTGAGTCGGGCTCCCTGCTGTCAGCACAGGGCCTGCTTTGGATCCTCTGTTCCCCGGAACCCCCCCCCCAGTCCCTCCCTGTGAGCTCTCTCTCTTAAAAATAAATAAACATTGGGGCGCCTGGGTGGCTTAGTCGGTTAAGCGTCCGACTTTCGCTTGGGTCATGATCTCGCGGTTCGTGAGTTCGAGCCCCGCGTCGGGCTCTGTGCTGACTGCCAGCTCAGAGCCTGGAGCCTGTTTCGGAGTCTGTGATTCCCTCTCTCTCTGACCCTCCCCTGCTCATGCTGTCTCTCTCTCTCTCCTAGAAATAAATAAAACATTAAAAAAAAAATTTAAAAAAAAATAAACATAAAGAAATTTTCTTAAAGGATGAATGGATAAACATGTGGTCCATCTGCACAACAGAATATTACTCAGCCATAAAAAAGGAACGAGGCGCCGATTCAAGCTACAACGTGAGTGACCCTTAAAAACATCATGCCGAGTGAAAGAAGCCAGACACAAAAGGCCACAGGCTGTCTGGTCTCATTTATAGGAAATGTCCAGAACAGGCAACTCCACAGAGACCCAAGGTGGCTCCCAGGGGCTGGGGGAGGGGAGGGGGGTGGGGAGAAATGTCTCTTGGGGACGGGGTCTTGTCTCAGGCTGGTGGAAATGTTCTGGAATCCGGTAGAGATGATGGTTGCACTACAGAGTGAAAGTGTGAAGAACCACTGAGTTGTGTACTTTGAAATGGTTGAAATGATTATCTTTGTGTTACATGGCTTTGACCTCCATTTTTATAAATCGAATTAAAGACCTTAAAATAAAATAAAAATCAGAGCTAGCCTCTGGGAGCGTCTCTAAATGGAGGGGGGAGCCTTTGGGGGGGGATCTGCACATACCATACCCTCCCCTTCCCTCTGGCCCAGCCACCAGGGCAGATTTGGGGTCCCGGGCCCACGGAGCACTCTGGCACAGGGTGGGCACCAGCAGCTAGCCTGNGCCGCTCGGTGTCCACCAGCCCTCCCTACCCCCCACGCCCCGGTGGCTGCCACCCCGGCTAAGGTTAGGTAAAGGGGGAAGTGGGGCCTTTCGAGGTCTCTGGGCCCCTGGATTTGCATTGGCCACTTTTACATAAAAATCTTTCCAAGCTGTGCCCAGTGGGCCCTGAAGCCGGCCGGGGGGTCAGGCCATGCACGGGGGTCAGGCTGCCGGAGGGTTCTGCAACGCTGGGCCCAAGCTGCTGCTTCCTGTTTTGGGGGAATGTTATCACTACTGGCTTCTTAGAAAGAGCCCGAGGTGGGGGCCCCAGCTCATCCTGGCAGTGGACTCTGCCCGCTTTGTCCCTGGGGGGGTGGGGTCCTCCCAAGGTCAGTGGGATGTGAGGGGGGCCCGGAGAGGGGATGACGGTGGCCATTTATGGGGCACTTCCTATGTCCCTGGCTTTCCGTGAGCTGTGGCTTATCTCTTGGGACTCCTATAGGGTGCGTCACCCCAGACCCGTAGTTCAGCTGAGGACCTGGGGTCTCTGGGAGTGCGGTGGCCGGACTTTGGAGGCCACGCTGGGCTCTGGNAGGGAGCTGCCCCACCCCCCTTTATTTTGTTCAGGCAACAAATATTTACTGAGCACCTCCGGGTGCCAGGGTCCAGGCTGGGAGCCGGAAACCCAGTGGGGAATGAGCCAAGGAAGTCTTCCCCTTCTGATGGTTGGATGATTGATGGCCGAGGGCCAGGGAGCCAAAGGAGTAAGGTGACTCCAGACAGTAGGGTGGGGTCATGGGGTGGCATGGCGGCGAGGGGCCAGGCGGGCCAGGGAGGCAGGGCAGGGGCGGCTTGGTGAGGAGAGGGCCCCCTGCTTTGCACAAGGAGGGTGTCCCCTGACACACGACTCTTCCTCAAGGTTCTCTTTTCTGCTTCGGTTTTGGCCCCACAGGCCTGAATTTGCATTACTGGGACAGTTCTTTTTAAAGCTCCTACCTGCCACCCTCTCTGATGAAGCTCTCTGAGTGCGGGGTTCAGAGATGCCCCCGCACGGGCAGCGGGTTTCCTCGTCAGCTTCAGGCTTCTCAGAAAACCCCCTCCCCACCCCCACCCCCGAGGTCCCGGGCTATGAAATGTCCCCTGGGCTGCCCAGGCACCCTCTAACCCAGCAGGACTCACTGCCTGTTAAGTGCCCCCTGCAGGGGGAGATGACCTCCCGGGCTCCCATTTCACAGAGGAGGACACCGAGGCCAGTGAGCGCAGATCGGGACTCGAACCCGCGGTGCCTGGCTGCTCACGGGACACTCTCCGCCGTCCAGTCGCAGGGTGGGCGTTGGACCAGAAAGAAAGGGTTCCTGGGAGGGCCAGGGTAGGCTCTCCCTGACATGGAGCCGAGCAGCCTCAGTTTCCCCCTATGGCAAATGGGCTGAGCACCCCTCACTTACTCCGGTTTGTGGCCCAAGTGGGGACATGTCCACCCCATGTCATCAGCCTCCACTTAAATCTCTTGCTGGCATTGCACTGGCCACATGGTAATGTCCCCAGGCTTGGCTGTGGCTTTCGAGGCTCTGCACGGCCAGTCCTTGCCTTCCCCCTAGGCCACGTGGGCCCTGCCGGGTCCCTAAGCCCAACAGGCTGCCTCAGGACCCAGGTCTCTGCACCTGCTGTGAGTGTCCCCTGGAATTCCCTTCCTGCGTCCATCCCTGCCCCACACTGACCTACGTATGGCCTCCTTGCCGACCGGTCTCAGCCTGACGTCAAGCTGCCTTCTTCCCTTTCCTTCTCTTTAACCATTTTATTCACGAATGACATATGGGCATAGAAGTGCCTAATCCTCCAGATTCAACTTGGTAAATTTTCACAAAGCAAATTCACCCCTGTAACCGGCCCCTAGTTCAAGAAACACAAAATTCTCAGCCTCACCCTCTCCTGATAAAGCTCCTTTCTGATTTATGATTACATGAGGGGCCCTCTGGCTGTGACATAGCTGCTCAATAAGCTGCTGGATTTATGGGTTGCATTAATAGAGTATGAGACTCCAGAATGAGGGAGGTGATTTCCTTCCTCATTCCGGGCTGGTCAGAGCAGTCAGGAAGCTGCCTCTCCCAGTTTGAAAGGGGGTAGACGTGTGGCAGAGGGTTCAGGGAAGACCGTCAACCACTGAGGTATATGTGTGTGTGTGTGTGTGTGTGTGTGTGCATGCGCATGTGTGTACACTTCTGAGTGATGCCCTGGGTGTGTTGCACACGTGTGTGTATATACTTCTGAGTGATGCCCTGGGTATGTGTGTTTATGTGTGTGTGTATACACTTCTGAGGGATGCCCTAGGTATGTGGGTATGTGTGTGTGTGTGTACACTTTTGAGTGATGCCCTGGGTGTGTGTGTGTGTGTGTGTACACTTCCGAGTGAGGCCCTGGAGGAGGGGGTGTTTAACCTCGACAAGGACAGACCCAGGTCTCGGTCACCGGCTCCAGGTGGCTCAATGGCAGAGCAGGCTGCTTTGAACGGTAGTGAGCATCCTGTCAGGAGACAGAGGGGAGCCCAGTGCTCCCTTGGCAGCTCAGAACCCCGGCTATGGCCAAGACAGGGTGGCTTTGACCCCGCTCGCCCACCAGGCCCCTCCGAAAGGTAGGCATGGAGCACGCAGAGGGCACGCGGCCGCCCTGAGACCTTCCTCGGGGGCACACGGAACCCCAGAACCAGACCGCGGCTTGTCCAGGTCATCTGGCCAAAAGCAGCTTTCCAAGCGCAGGCCTGGCCGGGAGCTCCAGCTTTGGGTGGAGTTCAGGTCAGGTTATATCTGGCGCGGCCGTTCCCTCTCACCGGCTGCAGCTGCCCGGGGTGGGGACGGCGGGGCCGGGCTCTGCCACTCGCGCTGGCTGCTGGCCCNGCGCGCTGGCCCGCCCCCCCCGCCTCTCACCAGGAAAAGGCTGGGGGTCTGAGAGCCGGAGCCGACTCCGAGCCCCACTGAGCTCTCTGAGTATTTTTATTTCACTTCTGCGTTTCACTTTTACTGTCCTAGGTGAAATGTGCGTGTCAGGCGGCTCCCCCCCCCCCCCCCCCAGCCGTAGCAACTGGGCCTGGGATGGCTCTGTTCTGTGCAGCCGGGGGCGGGGGTGGGCAGCAGGCGGACCCGGGTTTGGATCCCAACCCTGCCACTGGTTGGCCTGTAGCCCCTGGAGCTGCGCTTGAGCCCCCTGAGCCTCCTGGGAGGTGCCTGGGGTGCAGGAGGAGAGCCCAGGCCTGGGCTCTGATGCGGCCCTGCCTCTGGCCTGCTGTGTGGCCTCAGGCAAATCTCTTCCCCTCTCTGGGCCTCATTTCTCTCCTCTGTAAAAGGAGAGTAGTAGCTACAGCCACATCCTCATAATGTCTCTGATCTAGCACTTGTGCAGGGCTGGATGGGTGCCTGTCCGGGGGAGGGGAGGCTTTTGCAGGGGTGGGGAAGGTGA
>NW_027532172.1:222052-225992 GCF_008692635.1 Crocuta crocuta | reverse complement strand
GGGCCCATTTGTATGTCCTTGAACTTGAGAAGCTTGTAAGGATCTCAGCGTGAGGCCAGCTTAAAGCACAGTTTCTTAGGCCCTGCGTCAGGAGTCATGCATGTCCTGGGGCAGGACCACGGGGAGGCGGGACGGGGGTAAACTGAGGCACAGAGCGGCGAAAGCGCTTGCCCAGGGTCGCTCGGCGAGCCCACGGCTGCACCGGGATGGGACACGGGGCTTCTTCGTCCAGGGTGGCATCTGTCCCGGAGGCTCTGGGCCCCCAGGTGCCCGCGTCCCAGCAGCCGCACGAGTGGCAAGGGCTGCTGAGGAACGTGAAAGCTCAGCTTCCCCCGGGAACAGCTTGGAGCCGAGTCGGGGTTTATATAGTGGCTCCCAAAATATCTGGCTTCGGATAGGCCGAGGCCGGCGAGGGTGCGGCTGGCCAGTGCCGTGGCTTCCTGTCCTGCCAAGATGTTTCCTGCCGATAGCTGGGCCCAGCGGCCTTATCTCTGACCCCAGGGCCACAGCAAGGACAGCCCCCCCCCTTTCCATACACACACAGGGGACAGGCCGTTCTGGCCCAAACAGGGGCTGCAGGGACCCAGGAGGAGGTCAGGGCAAGCAGCCCCTGGCAGGTGGTGGGTCGTTGAGCCAACACGCAAGTTTTGGGAAGGAGCACTGTACCCGGAGTCCAATGCTCCGGAATTGAGTTGTGGATCTGAGCCTAAAGGGCGGTGTGACCCTGGGGAGGTGGGCCCCTCTCAAAATTACTCTCATCCATTACGTGGGGATCGTGGTGTCTCTAGTGCCTTTTAACACTTCCCGCCCTGGGCCCCCCAGCCTAGCCCGTCGAGGGTCCCCGCATCTGGAGAAGACAGAGCTCGGCCCAGCGCCCCCTAGCCTCGCAACACCAAGGCTCGGCTGGAGGGCCCCGGGTGTCCATCTGGGACGACTCCCCGGAGGAGGGGGTCACAGCTGGGGCTTAACGGACGTGTGGGAGCTCACAGGACAGAACTCGGGGAAGCGATGGCCAGGCTGCTGGAACAGAGTGAGCGAATGCTTGCAAAGTGCCCACCCCCCGTCTCACAGACGAGACTGAGATCCAGAGAGGAAATGAGCCTGTGGGCCTGAAGGCTCTTTCTGCTCAAGACCCGACTCCTTGGCGGGAGGAACATGTCCCCTCTCGGTGGGGACCCTGGAGCCCCAGGAGCTGTTTAGATTTCAAAACTGATCGTATGGTAGCTTAAAGTGGCGTCCATTAATTGCTCAACAGGCTTACTTCGGTGTGTGACCCATTTTCTTGCCTTTCTGTGTCCTGCTAAGTCACTGCCCCTGCGCTGCTTTATAAATTGATTTGCTGAAATTAAATGTTATTCCCTTTACTGACACCCCTATTCACCTCTGTCTCATCAGCTCCGCTGTGGGGCTGGAAAGGTCCCCGATATCCTGACGGCTGGTGCTGGGCATCTGTCCGGAGCCCCAGGGAGGCAAGGGCTTTGCCCAGGTGCCAGCTGGGGTCGGAGAGCGGGTCTCTGGCCCTGCCTCTGCCTTGCCGCATGGCTTTCAGGGAGGTTATTGGCGCCCTCACTGGCCACGGTGCCCCAGCCAGCACCCCAGGACCGTTCCTTCCAGAACACTCAGCCCCCGCCCCTGCCTCGTTCACCCCACCCTTCCCTCGGTGGCTCTGGTTTGAGGCTTTTGCACACAACGCAGGAAGGGTCAATGGGGAAAGAGGCGAGGGAAGCTTCAGTCTGGGTCTCATCCTTAATGTTTTTCAAGAGATGTGAGCAAAATGCTGACCTTTGTTCCATAAATCGGCACCACCTCCGTGGGCCTGAGCCACTTGGTTGGGGGGGCGTCAAAATGTGTGTCAGAGGGACTCAAATACATGGACGTGAATATCCACAGCAGCCGAAACTCGGAAAGAGCCCAAATGTCCACTGATGAGTGAATGGATAAGCAACGGAACAGTACTCAGCCAGAAAAAAGACAAAGCTCTGATACACGCTGCAGCGTGGATGAACCTCAAAAACATCGTGCAGTGAAAAGACCCAGAGACAAAAGGCCACAGAGAGCATGACCCCACTTGTATGAAACGTCCAGAAGAGGCAAATCCTTGGAGAAAGCCGATTGGTGGTTGCCGTGGGGCTGGGGGGAGGGTGATGGGGAGTCACTGCCTAACGGGTACAGGGTTTCCTTTAAGGATGATGGAAATGTTCTAGAATTAGATGTTAGTGGTGGCCGCACAACTTCGTGAAGGCACAAAATGCCACTGAGTTGTTTGCTTTAAAAGAGTTAATTTCAGGGGCACCTGGGTGGCTCAGTCAGTCGGGTGACCGACTTTGGCTCAGGTCATGATCACGTGTTTGTGAGTTTGAGCCCCAGATCGGGCCCTCTGCTATCAGCACGGAGCCTGCTTCAGATCCTTAGTCTCCCTTTCCCTGCCCTCCCCCGTTCGTGCTCTCTCTCTCTCTCTGAAAAATAAAACTTAAAAATAAAATAGGGGTGCCTGGGTGGCTCAGTGGGTTAAGCATCCGACTTCAGCTCAGGTCATGATCTTGTGGTTCGTGAGTTCAAGCCCCACGTCAGGCTCTGTGCTGACAGCTGGGAGCCTGGAGCCTGTTTCAGATTCTGTGTCTCCCTTTCTCTGCTCCTCCCCGGTTCGTATTCTCTCTCTCCTCTCTCTCTAACTCAAAAATAAATAAAACATTAAAAAATAAAATAAAATAAATGGTTCATTTCATGTTATGTGAACTTCACATCAACTTAAAACAAAGATTTTTAAAAGCTGTGTGGCAGTTTCCCAGGGGAGGTTTCTGGGTGGTTTTAAATTTTTTTTAGGGGCACCTGGGTGGCTCAGTCGGTTAAGCGTCCAACTTCGGGGCAGGTCATGATCTCACGGCTCGTGGGTTCGAGCCCCACATCGGGCTCTGTGCTGACAGCTGGCTCAGAGCCAGCTTCAGATTCTGTGTCTCCCTCTCTCTTTGACCCTCCCCTGCTCATGCTGTCTCTCTCTCTCTCAGAAAATAAATAAAATATTTTTTTAAATTTTAATAAAAAAAATTTTTAGTGTGAACCTTTGTACTATCTGTCTTCTGATTTTTTTTCCCCCTGTGCGTAGGATGGGCTCCCCCACTACACGCAGCCAGGGCTTGATAGAAAGATCAGTTGCAGGAGCAGGGGCGGGGGGGCAGGCCTGATCGGATGGTGACCCCAGGGCCCAGGAGTGAGTGCTTCAGCTCTCCCAGCCTGTGCCGTCCCCCCAAGTCCCCTGACAGAGGCTCCTCCGAGAGGCAAGGGCAGTGGTGAGCTCATTTCCCAAATAACGCACCGAGGCTCAAACGCCCTGGTCACACTCAGGTCCGGCTGGCTCCAGCAGCACTGACTCGCGCCTCCCGGGCCCCTCCCTTCCCCAGCGGCGGTGCCTGGGGACTGCAATGTGACCACGCATCCCCTCACGTGGCCTGGCTCCTGCCGCCCGGGGCCTGCTGGGACGCAGTGCCAGGTGCAACCTGTTTCTCTTGGAAGAGGGAGTGGAGCCAGGAGCGGGATAGGAAATGCTCTCAGCGTCTGCGCGCAGGCGCGGGCCCAGCTTGCAGGACCCGCCAGGGGCTGGAGTGTTCTGGGCTCTGGCGGGGAGAGGGAGCTGGCGGGCTGTGGGTCTCAGGGGCTGGTCAACGCTGGGGCTGTCACCCTCTGCTCTCTGATCTCAGATTCCTTCTGTGACACGGGCTGCAGAGCAGTGGCTGCCTCTCGGGGTGAATGAAACGAGCGAGGGGCTCGGCAGAGGGGAACCCCACTTTTCAGACCGAGGTGGGGACAGAGAGGGCTGTTTGCATCTTAGATGGGAAACACTGGTTTTAAAGCAAATAATCAACAGGAGGGTGGTTCCTCAAAAATTAAAAATAGAACTGCAGCCTGTGAATGGGTGAAGGAGACGTGGTAGGCACGCTGGGGG
>NW_027532172.1:219499-222026 GCF_008692635.1 Crocuta crocuta | reverse complement strand
GGGGGGGGGGGAATAGCACGCAGCCTGGAAAAGGACGGACATTCTGACACGGGGCAGCGCGGAGGGGCCTGGGGACCACAAAAGCTTGAATACTGTGTGATCTCTCCCGTCAGAGGGTCCCTGGAGGCGTGGGACGCACACAGACAGCTGATGGTGGGCGCCGGGGCGGGGGAGGGGAACCGGAGCTAGTGCTTACCAGGCACCGAGGTCCAGCTTGGGAACATGAACAAGTTCTAGAGACGGAGGGCGGCGGTGGAGGCTGCACGGCCATGTGCAGGTACTTCATGCCGCCGAGCTGTGTGCTTAAAGATGGTGAATCTTATGTTGTGTAATTTACCGCAGTTAAAAAAAAAAATAGCCAACAGCCTGATGATCCTTCCTGTTGGAGCTGCCGTGGGGTCAGCTGCACTAGAGGATTTCCCCAAGCCCCTGGCAAGCTCCGGCTCAACCTGCAGAACTGCCTCCTCCAGGCAGCCCTCTCTGATCTCCCGGTCCTAGCTCTGCCACTGGGACCCCCCAGCTCTTCTTCTGGCTAATCCCTGAGCCCCTGGAGTGCAGTATCCAGGAGTGAGGCTAGGCTGGGGTGAGCGGCTGGGGAGCGGGGAGCCCCACTTTGAGGGCGGAACAGTAGATAGCAGCAAGGGAAAGGACACTTAGGGGACCGAGTCCTCTTTGCTCAGTAGGCATTGTTGACTCACCCGCCCCCACCTGCCGGGTGGCCCAAGGAGACCCCAGTGTGGGGACAGGGCGGGATATGCATTCCGGCGGCCAGGACCCCGAGAGGGCCCCATGACCGACGGCCACTGTTGAACCCGGCCTGGCCCTGAGTGGGGAGGAAGGAGCCTGCAGGGAGAAGCAGGCGAGGCAGAAAAGACCGAGCTTTTGGAGGCCAGATGTGAAAGCGGGCGGGCGTCTGTGCGCGGCGTTCGCGGCTCTGCTGTTTCTTCGTGTCTGTGCGTCGTCGGCCTGTGCTGTACGGGTGCATGTGCGCATTTTTCTGTCCCATGTGTGTCCACGTGCGTATGTGGCAATTTTGAGGAACCGAATCCTCCAGTCGGATGTGTCTGCTACCCAGAGGGTGTGGGAGGCTCCCCCACGCGGCCTCCCGCCCTGCAGCCCCACGGTCCCCAGGCCTTCTGCGCTCTCCGGCCACACCCCAAGCCTGACCTTTTCTCTCTCTCACCCTCCGCCCCGGGCCCCCCGACTTCCCTCCTGCCTGACCTCTCCTCCCTCATCGGCCGGCAGGGGAAGAGGGAACCCTCTGCGGCTCCCACCCCCGGCTCCAAGTCTCTGTCCCCTGCCCCAAGTCTCCATCTCCATAGAGGGTTCTCCGAAACATCTAGCCCCGTGCCAGGGCCGGGGCCTCCTGTCTGCCCCCCCCAATCCGGCTCCCATGTGCCACGAGCATGGAGATATCTGTCCCCCCCACCCCACTGCCCCCCAGGGAAGGGGTTTTGTCTGGCTGTTTGCCTCCCTGCAGTGAGAACAAGGCCTGGTGCAGAGCAGGTGCTCAATAAATAAATACCTGAATGAATGAGGGTGGGGGAGGGGCCGGAGAGTGCGTGTCTTGGGGGACACATGCTGCAGAGTTGGTGACACCCCATAAGCCGGGCACCTCAGGGTCTGAGAAGCATCCCTTTGATGCGGGGACTGAGGGGCAAGTGTCATCTGGGCGGTGGGGACCGTCAGGGGCTGGGCTCATCCAGTGGCTTAGGCTGGGTGAGGTAGGGGGAGGGGGAGGCGAGAAGCCAGAAGTTGGTAGGAGGTGAGATTCAGGAGGTGGAGGAGCGAACAGGGACATCACTGATTGATGTGGGGGAAGGTGAGCCTCGATTTCCCGTTTGTGCCATGAAAGAGCTGGGCCCAGAAGACCCTCAGAGTGCGGAGGCGGAGGAGGCGCGGGCTGTTGGGAAAGACACCCGGTTCTTCTGAGGACCCCTCTACCCCGTGGTGTTTCCTGCGATGCCGGACGACGCCAAGACCACCTCGTTTCACGGCCAAGTTGAGGAAGAGCACCGTCTGGGGGGCAGAGATGGAGCACTGAGGGGAGACGGTAGCCCAGAAGCCGGGGGCAGAGGGGGCAGCTCAACGGAGGGGGTGTGGTCAGCACCCCACTGGGTTCCCCGCCCCCCTCGCCCCCCCCAGCCTGACTGTGGGCGGGCGGTCAGGGCTGCAGCGGGTTGGGACGCGCGGGGACCACAGCGCCCCCTAGCGGGACTGCGGTGAAGACGCCTGGTAACACTAAGTGCTGGCGAGGATTCGGAGCACGCAGAGTGCTCCCTCGCTGCTGCAAAATGTTCGCCCGCTTTGGAAGGCCGTTTGACCGTGTCTCCTGAAGCCGAACGTGGGTCTCCCCTCCCCTCCGACCCAGACAGCCTACCCGCGGGAAGAAAACAGGCAGCAGCCACAAGACGGGCTGGGAACGGTTCCATCTAGAGCCCGGGACACAACCCCAGCGTGCATAGCAGGGCAGCTGGACCACAAGCCGCCCGGGCCATACAGCAAACAGTGTGCAGCAAGGTAGGCG
>NW_027532172.1:210736-219425 GCF_008692635.1 Crocuta crocuta | reverse complement strand
GGGGTGGGGGGGGTGGGGGGGGGAAGGGCATGGGTCTCAAAGTCATGCAGCCGAGCAGAAGTGGCCCGACCCCAAACAGGACACCACTGTGGGGTTCTGTTTGCCTGAATTGGAGAACGGGGAGGTGAGGCAGTGGTGTTAGCTGAGAGAAGCGTGGCTCCCTCTTGAAGGGAGGGAAGGATGATCTAGGGAGCCTAGGGGGCTGGCTGGGGGCGGGGAGTGGAGGGAGGGGTGTTACGTGTTGATCTGAACACGCAGAGGTCAATATGCATCAAGCTTCACACAAGATCTGAGTATTTGGTACATTTTGCTGCTTTATTTTATCACCACCCAAAAGGGAATATACACGGGGCACCTGGGTGGCTCAGTGGGTTAAGCACGGACTTCGGCTCAGGACTTCGGCTCAGGTCGTGATCTCCCGGTTAGGGAGTTCCAGCCCCACGTTGGGCTCTGTGCTGGCAGCTCGGAGCCTGGAGCCTTCTTCGGATTCTGTGTCTCCCTCTCTTTCTGCCCCTCCCCTGCATGAGTTTTCCCTCTCTCTCTCTTTCAAAAATTAAAAAAGATTTAAATAAAGAAGCCCAAAAGTGCATATACAATCTCTTAAACAAAAAAATTGGGTAGACTTTAAATACATCAACTATCAGTAGCATTAAAAGTATGTGGTAAAAGGGGTGCCTGGGTAGCTCAGTCGGTTAAANTCATTCTCTCTCTCTCAACAATAAATAAACATTTAAAAAAGTAAAAAAAAAAAAAAAACCCATGTGGTGATGTGGATGTGAAGCAGCATGTAGCCACTGTTCTGAGGTTTGGGAGGGCAGGGAGGGAGGCTGGGGGTCCGGGGTCACTGTGAGGAGGGGGGTGCTCACTCGGGGCTGAGCAGGGGCTGAGGGGAGAGGCAGGTTGGCACAGAGGAAAGTGCTCCTCCAAAAGAACTTGCCAGAAATTTCCAGGCACAGTATGCCCAGTTTGGCCAGGTGCCATGGCCTCATAGCCTTATTAAAACAAACAAACAGTGAAATCCCTCAAAAAATGAAGCGTGAATTACCATATGGTCAGCAATTCCCCTCCTCGGTATAGACCCCAAAGAACTGAAGGTGGGGACTCCGACGGCTATTTGCTATCACAGCTGTGCTGGTCACAGTCCTCAAAAGGTGGAAAGAACCCAAGTGGCCCTCAGTGGCTGAGCGCATGAACGAACATGGTGGATCCACGCGGTGGCACGTTAGTCATAATAAGGAGTGAGACACTGAAGCCATGTGCTACCATGTGGACAAACACCTTGCAGAGCTAAAGAAGTGACTCTCAAAGGCACAAATACCACATGATTCCGTTTCCATGAAGTGTCCAAAGAGGTAAATGGGCAGAGGCAGAAGGGCAGACTGGTGGTTGCCAGGGGCTGGGGGAAGGGAGGGGAGCGACTGCTCATGGGGCCAGGTTTCCTCTTGGGGCAACAGAATGTTCTAGAATCAGAGGGAGGTGGTGGTTGCATAATACTGTGAATGCCCTAAATGCCACAGATTTGCTCACTTGAAAACGGTTAACTCTATGTCATGTGAACTTCACCTCGGTTGAAGGACGATGGCGATTTGGTGGCCCCACGGTCTTCGCGCCTTCTGGAAGGATCGCGGCCCCTGGAGAGGGCAACTGAGAAGTTCGCACTTGGTTGACAACAATCTGAAACTTCCTTCTTCAAGAGACTCTTTCTGCCACCGAAATGGCATGCAGCGGCCCCAACACAGACTGGGAACAGGCCCAGAGGAGGGTAAGGGGCCCGTTCAAGGTCACACAGCCAGGGAAGCTGGTCGGTGGGGCCCAGTGTTGGACTGGGGACCCTGAGAAGGCCTGGGTGAGAGGCAGACCAGTTCCCTGTTTGTCGAATAAGGAGCTGGAAGGAAGTGGGTGAGGGGCACCCTGCCCACCCTCCTCCAAGGCCCCTTTCCCCACCCCAGAGGGCAGCCAGAGCAGGCTGAGTGGGCAGCACTGGGCATGGGGCGCCTGAGGGCCATTCTGGCCTGTCTTTGGGCCTCAGTTTCCCCTGTGTACAGTGGGGGCTGCAGGCTGAGCCGGGCACTGGGCGGCCTGCCCTGAGCTGGGGTTCCCTGAGGTGCGGGGACCAGCCTGACACCGGGCTGGCCCTGAGTTGGTTCTTCTGGCCGGGACAGAATGGCCACAGGGGATCACAGGCACCACCCTGAGATCTGCTTCCCTAGCTTCTTCCACCGGGTCCGAGAAGGCACCACAGGGCCATCAGGGGGCATTCAGGACCTGTCACCTTTGTGACCTTCCCAAGCCTCAGTGTCCACATCTGTCACAGTCGGGCTGCAGTGAGGACCCCCAGGAAGGATAGCAGGGGTCCGGGGCACCCCTGTGTTCAGAGAGGCCCTGTCCTGCTCACCTTTCCAGGTGGCCCAAGTCCTGGGTACCCACGTGTTGATTTCTGACCTGTAGGCGCCCCCTTGTGGCGATGACTGGCAGAACCTGGGGCGCGTCCACAGGTCACGTCCACAGGTCCCGTCCCAGCCCCACGCTGCCCTGGAGCCCAGCAGTGACCAACCAGACAGGGAGCTCTGCCCTTGAGGGTCTTCTAAGGCAGATGGGGACACAGGAAAATGTGGGACAAAGAGCAATTGCACGGAGGGGCGCGTGTGGGGACAAGCTGGAGTGGCAGCGGGGAAAGGCGACATGCGAGTTGAGCTGTGGGTGTCAGGGAGGAGGCAAAGAGAAGGGTGCCCCAGGAAGGGACTGCAGGCACAAAGGCTCCGAGGGCAGACAAGCTCGGGGCGGAGAGGCGGGGGTGGCGAGAGCGGAGGGAAGGGGGGTGTGAGTGGAAGCCAGAGCCCGCCCTGGGCTAGACCCACAGGACGAGGGGTTTCACTCTTGAGGGCACTGGGGAGCCATGGTGGGATTTGGAGCAGGGAAGAAATGGGATCTGAATTGCAACCTTTGTTAAGAGCCATCTTAGGCCATGGGGCGCCTGGGTGGCTTAGNATGATGATACCCTTTGTGTTGAACAAATCTCCACGTACGGGCCACTGACCGGAAGTCTCTGGCTTCCCGCGGTCTCTGGCTGTCTCTCTCCACCCCCAGAGTGTACCGCGGTCCAGAACTTGAGTTAGTCCTTCCTTCGTATAATTTATACTTTATGACGTACTATGTTGGCCATAAACAATATTTGTGTGATTCTAAACTCCGTATAAATAATGGACAGTGTCCTGCAATCTGCTCATTTCACTAATATCGTTCATATTTGTGAACTATTAATATTTTTAGTTTTTAAGCTTTGAAGAACTGAGGAAGTTTCCCTCCAGCCCCCGGCGGTCGCTGCGTCGCTCGTGCCCGTGCTCCCTTCCCTGGTGGCGTGGAGTGGGCTTCTGTGCCTTTCCGTCGCTGTGTCCCATCGGCTGCGTGGGGCATCCACCGTCTGCGTTTCCAGCTTGGGGCCATCGTGAGTCAGGCCGCTGCGATCATTCCATCAGTGTCTCTCCATGGACTCACGGGCTCACTCGTCTTGGGTCACTTGCCCAGGGGTGGAACTGTGGGGTCGCGGGCTGGGGGGTGAACGTTCAGCTCTGGGGGGCGGGGGTGCACTGAGCCCGGCTGTGGGAAGTGGCCGTGTCAGCACACCCAGCCCTGGCCGCTCACCGAGTGAGCAGAACATGCGCCTGGAGGGGCACTTGCTGGGCCCTCCCTCCCCCGCTGCGTTTGGGTTGTGTCCCGCTGCTCGCTCTACCAGGGCTGCGGGGGCCGCCGCGAACACGTCTCTGTGCAGGGCCTGTGCTGGAACTCGGGCCAGGGCGGCGGGACAGCGGGGACATTACTTCCACGAGCCCCTAGCGGAGATCGCAGGTGCAGCTCCCAGCCGCACCTGTGAGATCCCGGGGCTTCGGGGGCCCCGCTCCTGGCCCTTCCTGCCCACCCTGCACGTTGCTGGAGGAAGCCAGCAGCCAAAGCCTCCCTTCCTGCTCCAAGAAGGGCCCTTTCTGATGCTTGGCGGGAAGTGGGATCGTTTGTAGTGGGGAAGCTTCTCCCTTCTGTTTCTGGGCTCGTTTCCATTAGGGAGGTCGGCCGTGTCTTAACATTTCTTTCTGGAACTAACGGGTATGGTTTGGTTTGGTGCTGGAACAAGTTACATGGGTTGGGTGGCCTCTGTGGAAGCCTTCCACGTCCCTGGAATGAACCCTGCTTAGTCACCGCATAGGATGCTATCGGCCGCTGCTCCGTCCTGGACGCTAATATTTTGTCTAGCAGTTTGGCTTTGTTATTCGTAAGGTTCGCCGGGGTTTCTTTTCTACCATCCTGAACTGGTTTTGGCATTCAAGTGCCGGCTGCTTAAAAGAATGACCTGGGGGCTTTCCATCTTTTTTTTGATCCTCTGGAATTAACTGACATTAAAATCATCTGATTTTTGAGGCACTAAATTTGGGGGCATTATAACATCATACTGGAAAGCGCATAGAACACAAGCATACAGTTTAACAGAATTATGGAGCAAACACCCACGTCACCACCACCCGCTCAGGAAACAGAGTGTGGCCGGCATTCAGAGCCCCTGTGCTTGCCCGCCCTCCCCCCGAGGCAGACCCACTCTGATGTCCTCTTCCCTTCTCTACATTTGCCCCTTGTGGTGGGAGCATCCCTGAAGAGTACGGCTTGGTTGAACTTGTTTTTGAACTTCATTCTAAAGCACTCACACTGTGTGTTGTTGTGTGTCTTTTTTTTTTTTTTAATGTTTTTATTTATTTCTGAGAGAGAGAGAGAGAGAGAGAGACAGCATGAGCAGGGGAGAGTCAGAGAGAGAGCGAGACACAGAACGTGAAGCAGGCTCCAGGCTCTGAGCTGTCAGCACAGAACCCGACGCGGGGCTCGAACCCACGAACCGTGAGATCATGACCTGAGCCGAAGTCGGACGCTTAACCGACTGAGCCACCCAGGCGCCCCTGTGTGTCTTTTTTTTTTAATTTATTTTGAGAGAGAGAAAGACCGCGAGTGGGGGAGGGATGTAGATGGGGGGAGGGGGGAGAGAGAGAGAGAGAGAGAGAGAGAGAGAGAGAGAATCCCAAGCAGGCTCCACACTCAGTTCAGAGCCAAAGTTGGACGCTTAACACACTAAGACACCCAGGGGCCCCTATTTTGTGCCTTAATTACTATTAATGAAGTAAGTCTTGATGTCCAAATGGGTCATCCTGTTTTATTCTCCTTCAAGACTCTTTATTATTCTTGGCTCTTGACCTCCCATGGAAGTTTTACAGTTTGCTTGTCAAGTTCCACACACACGTGACTGGGGTTTTGACTGTGAACGCATTTAACCTACAAGTTGTTTGGAAGAGTCTGTTCGTTTCCTATTGCTGCTGTAACAAATTATCACAAACGTCGAACAACACGGATTTATTTACACATCCTGAGGGTCCAAAGCCTGAGACGGTCTCACTGGAGCACATAAAGCCACGGTGCGGGCAGGACTCATCTCGATCCCTCCCGGCTTTGGAGGCTGCCTGCACCCCTGGCTGGCAACTGCTTCCTCCACACCCCAGGCCCCTCGCACACCGCCACTTTCCGCTTCTCCCTCTACTGTCAAGGACCGTTGTGGTTACACTGGACCCACCATGTCGGTCAGGGTAACCCCCCATCACGGCCAGCCTCTTAGATCTGAATCTCGTCATGCAACTTAACATATTCATAGGTTCTGGGGACTGGACCGCGGACATCTGGGGAGGCACTATGCTGGCTACCACGAGGAATATTGGCATCTTCGGTACTGAGACGGTCATTCGATGCCCATGGCGTACCTCTCTCTCCATCATGTCTTCCCTAAACACACTCCATAAAGTTCCCCTGGGGGCCTTGTGTACTTTTTGTTTCCCACTATTAATGGGATTCGTTTCGGGTACTATTGTCAATAGTTTGTAGCTGGCTTAAGGGTTGTTTATTCTTTCTGATCATGAATGAATGCTTAATTTTATCAAAGCTTTTGCCTGCACCTATTGAAGTGATAATTTTTTTTAAAGTACGCTCCACGCTGGGCGCTCCATGCAGCACTTGAACCTTATGACTCTGAGATCAAGACCTGAGCCGAAAAAAGTTGGACGCTCAATGGACTGAGCCACCAAGGGGCCCCCCCTTCAATTTTATTTAAGATTTTCACATCTACAGTCGTCAGTGAGGTTAGTCTAGAATTTTCCTGTTTCATATTGTTTTGAGGAAATGCTGGTCTCACAAAATGAATCAAGAAATGTTTCCTATTTTTCTACTCTTTGAGAGAGTCTTAAACTCTTTTCTTTCCCTCGAGTGTTCAGTGGAACTTTTCCAGTAACACCATCTGGGTCCAGAGCTCTGATTGGTTCTGTTTCTTCAGTTGCTTACAGGACTATTCAGATTTTTTCCCTTTTTTTGAGTCAGTTTTTTCGCCCCTAGGAACCTGTCCAGGTTAGCTGACATTTCCAGGGTGCCGGCCCCCAGCCACTCACAGCATCCTCCCCCGCCCCCGCGCAGGACAAGGGACAGCCCCTCCTCCGGGAGGCTGAGGCCGGGGCAGGCGCGCGGCCCAGGGCAGCCTGACCGCCGGTATGAAACGGCCTCCGTCCTGCTCTGGCCTCTGAAAAGCCAGGTCTTTACTTTCCGGCAACCGTGACTCGGGCCTTCTCGTCATCTTGATCAGATCTCCCAGCAGCTTCTGAATTCCATTCATCTTTTAAAATAACCAACACGTGGTTCTGCTTTTTATTGAATGTTTGCCTTCTATTCCCTGTTCTGCTTATTTCCTTCCTTCTATGCTCGTAGGCTTATTTTGTTGTTCTTTTCCTAACTTGAGACAGGTGCTTAGCCCATCATTTCCCATCTTCCTCTTACACCTACTGTATCTAGTATGCACACGCCCGCAGTGGGAGGGTCTGGAAAGCCTTGTCCCAGGCACTGCTGGGAACAGAGGCCCCACTCCGCCCTGTGGATGACCTCTGTCCCACAAGGGCCCTGGAGGCCGCGGCTTGGCCTCCAGGGTGGCAGTGATGGACCCAGGGTCTTCAGGAGAGAGGCCATCAGGGCCTGTGTGGATGTGGGCAAGGCATCAAGGGTGCCTTGAAGGGCAGTGGCCTGAGCCCCGGGCAGCGTCCTTTACCACCGCAGGTGAAGGGCAAGATTGTATTTGGGTTGACACCCACCAGCCCTCAGAGGGGGCACCGGGTGATCGGGGAGAGGCACAGGGGTGAGCCGGGCAAGGCCCAGCGGGGCAGTGGGGTGAGACGCGGTGCCTGCCGGGGGGAGACAGGGCGCTTCCCGCCCGTGCGCCCGCCACAATCCCCACTGAGGACCAGGCGTCGGTTCTCAGACTCCAGTGCACATGTGAGTCACTGGTGGAAACTGTTAAGTGCTCTCCTGGGCCTTGATCCCAGAGGCTCTGCCGGCAGGCTGGTGGGGGGGGGGGTGTCTGTGAACATGCCTTTCTAGTGAGCTCGGAGAGGACCTCGATGTGAGTCCGGCACCCGCCCCTGGCCACCCAGAGCAGCCTGCAACACGCTGACCAGACGGAGGGCAGGCAGGGATTAAGTAATGGAATTTAATGTAATCGTGACACGGACACAGACAGGGTGGTGGTGCGGTGACCCAGCACAAGCAGGGTGGCCTGTGCCCCCCACCCCCACCCTCCGGGGCCGGCGGTCCCCCAGGGGACAAACACTGATGTGGCCGGGTGATGTCCTCGTGTGGCACAGCTCACCCTGGAAGGCACCTCCTGAAGTCTGACGTCCAGGCCGGCAGCCCCCCGGAGCAGTCAGAAGGTGCAGCCACAGAACTGAGCGTGAGGCTCCGGCCGGATGTTGGAGGGTCACCCAGGGCTGGTGCTGGGGCGGGGGGTGTGGTCCTGCCCGCGAGAAGTGCTGCCCAGGAGCTTAGGGACAAGTGGCGGGAGGCGCGGACAGTGAGGGTCACGTAAACAGCAATGGACGAACAAGACGAAGTCTAGGAACGCTTACAAGCCTACGACGTTCGGCTGAACGGCAATAAAACAGCGGCCCCGCGGGCCCGGCGCCTGCTGCGAGCGGCCGGCAGTCTGGCAAGCATTTCGCATCTTTCTGGCGCCTGGGAGCTAAACAGCACAGAAGGCTGTACTTGATAACTGGAGGGAAAGATTTCGTTTCCTTCCCCTCAAACCGACTCGGGCAGAGAGATGAGACTTCTCGAAGATGAGCCGCTTCTGGGAGAAGGGGCCTCAGGGACGAGAGTGGCACCGGCAGAGCAGGTGCGCCTGGAGGAGGAGGGGTCCCGGGAGGAGTGGGAGGGCGGCTGGCGGCGCCCCTCCTCCATCCGGCAGGCTTGGCAGGTGCTTCCTGCGGGTGCCCCCATCTGGAGCAGCAGCCGCGGGGCCCCTCACTGGGTCCGGAGCTGGTAATCTGGAAGCAGGGAGGGACGCGTCAGGTTTATGCTCTGCACCTGGGGGAGGGGCCGCCTTCCCCCCCGCCTGGGGACGCACCTCCGTTCTGAGTGATGTACCGGACCCACGGCAGAGCCTGGTAGCCGCTCTTCTCAATGATCTTCAGGTAGCGCACCTAGGGCACGGGCAGCAGGGCCTGAGTAGGGACGCACTGGTCCCCATCGTTCCCTCGGGGGCTGCAGCGGGGTGGGGAGGGCCCGGGAGGGGCAGGGAGAGGTGGGGAGGGTCCGGGAGGGGGGGGGAGGCTGTGAGGAGGAGCAGGCAAGC
>NW_027532172.1:176082-210500 GCF_008692635.1 Crocuta crocuta | reverse complement strand
ATCTGTCTGTCTGGGAGGTGCAGATGCTGGGGGGTGGTGTCATGGCTAGAAGGTGCAGGAAAGAGCAGGCTGTGCGCTCCCCTGCGGGTTTGGGAAACAGGCCCTGTGGTGGCAAGTTATGTGAACACCAGAGGCTCAAACTCTAGTTCTGGGGGCTGAACGAGTCTCTGATCTTGGGGCTGAAGTGCAAGGTGAGGTCTGTGTGGATAGGTGTGGGCCCACGCTGCCTGTAGAGAGCAGCAGGGTGGGGCAGCACCCTGGGACAGGCAGACTGGCCCCATTGTCTGAGCCGGGACCCACACCCGGGCCCGTCCCCCCCGAGCCGGGACCCACACCCGGGCCCGTCCCCTCCGAGCCGGGACCCACACCCGGGCCCGTCCCCCCCGAGCCGGGACCCACACCCGGGCCTGTCCCCCCCGAGCCGGGACCCACACCTGGGCCTGTTCCCCTGAGCTGGCACAAACACGTGTGCTCTGGGGCCTTGGCTGCACGTACCTGGATGCCGGAGGTAGTGAAGTATGGGATCTCAAACTTGACGCTGATCGGGGGCTTGCCCTCCTTGTCCTCTGCCTCCACGCTCGGAAGGCCAAAGTGGGCCCGCATCAGGTACTCCTTGCCGCCCTGAGGGAGCGGACGTGGCTCAGCCAACAGCTGCCCCTGAGAGTGCCAGGTGGCCGGCCTGGCAACTGAGCCGCTACCCACATGGCTGCGTCACCCAGAGTCTCGGCTCCTCTGACACACTTACACTTAGCCCAGGCCTCTCGGACTGTGCGGCCAGCCGAGCCAGCCCGATCGCAGGCTGCATAAAACTGCTGAATTCTTAGGATCAACACAGTTGCAGAAACTCTCGGGGAGAGAAGACCAGTTGCTGCAAAGACGCCTAGGCTGACGCGCCTCAGGAAGGAGAAGGGGGCACGAGGTGTACACACAGTGCAGGTCCAGGCCACCTGCCCGGCCCAGAGCCCGAGTCAGCACCCCTCGTGCCCTGTGTCCAGGCAGCACGTGGAAGCACAGGGGAAAGGTCAAGGTGAGGAATGGTGAACGGGGGGAGATAACAAGAGAACAAGTCGGAGGTCAGGGGCTGACTGATGAGCTGGGCTCGGGTCCTACTCCCAGAGGCGGCCCGGTAATGACTGGAAGCCCAGGCCGGGATGTGAGTGAGGCATCTGGGCCTGGACGTCCAAGCGCCCGGGTTATCTCGGCTAGAGGAGCAGGGACCAAAGAGAAGACAGCCCTCGTCACACACAGGACCCCGGGTGGCCCCAGGGCTCTGGTGGGAGTGGGCAGAGCAGGGCAGAGCCGAGTCACGGCTGCCCGGCCTGTGCCCATGCCCCCCTCCTGGGACGGAGCCAGTGGTCCGTCTGCTCACCGCCGCCGCCGGGGCAGGGCCAGCGCGAGAGGGGGAGCGCCGTCTGGGTCAGTGACATGTGCTGAGTAAAGACTCTGGGACAATGAGGGGAGAATAACATGGTCCCGGCCGCAGACAAAGCAGGCGGCAAAGGGACTAAATCCGCTCCAGCAGCCTGTGTATGAAACAGCCCCGGAATCCGAGCCTTTATAAAGACAAAAGGGAAAACGAAAGCAGGAGGAGCTCCGGGGGGCGCTGAGAGGGTCTGCTCGCCCACGGGGGGCCGGCATGTCGGTGTCAGCAGGTGCAATTCCCCCGTGGGCCAGAAACACCTACGGGCTGGCTCGCAGACCAAAGCCCAACTCTGTGCCACAGAAGCAGAGGAGGCCACGCCAGGAGGAAGGCCCGGAGAAGGCGCGAAGGCAGGAGCAGAGGCTGCTGTCCTGGGGTGGGGGGTGGGGGGAGTGCAGGGCAGGGATTTCAGGTGCCGCGGGGGAGGACGGCCGCGGTCCCAGAGGCTGCAGTCCTGTGACCCACGGGGAAGACGTCACAGCTACGAGTAGCCGAGTAGCCACAACACCAACACGCGGCAGCCACTTGCCAAGCGGATGCTACACGTCTGGGGTGCAGCGGGAGCTGCAGGGAGGCCGAGCTGATGGACGGACGCCCCCCCACCGTCTCAGCTGGCCTCGTGGGCTCTCTGCCCTGCTAACAGAAACCCCGTCTTCCTCTCAAGTGCAAGTGCACGCGGGAGCTGCAACCTCTGACCTCCTATTAGCATTCGACGAGCGCTTCAAGAAATCCCAGAAACAGAAACGATAAGAATCACGCTGTCTGGCCTCAGTGCTCCAGATCTGCAGTGAGGAGGAAGGAAACACAGAAGGCCCTTCCCCGAGGAAATTTAAAAAGAACGACCCACTCTGTTTGATTTCAGAATTTCTAGATGATTGTACCAAACACGACATGTCAGAACCTAAGGGTTATGCAGCGAAGGCAGCGCTCATAGGAACGTCTGCAGCTTAAACGCTTGTGGTGATGCAGATTCGAAAACAAAACCATCAAATGAAAATACCTAANCCTAACTTTAAAACTTAGAACAAGGAAAGGAGGAAGAAGTTTAAAGACTTATAAAAGACTGGGAAATATTACAACAATTACAAAGCGAATCTGGGAAGAAAAAAAAAAAAAGAAAAGCCCTCTAGGTAGTCTTATCAAGAAGACAGAAGGCCCAAATAGACAAAATAAAAGATAACAAGATGGAAGTAAGATGTCTAAGTGAACGGGGGAATAAAAAAAGACAGACATTTTCTACAAGTTGGCAGACACCCTGAAGACCTGGTTAGAATGGTGAACTTTGAAGGGAAACAGAATTTACCCACACAGCCTCTCACAGAAGTGGAAGCTCTGAATGGCCCAATTTCCATAGAAGAGGTAAAGTAGTCGAGATCTGGAAGGTCACAGAGCCAGGTTCTATCAACCTCAAGAACACTGTGGAGACGGGGCGCAGGCGCAGGGTAAGTGCCGGGGGGGGGCGGGCAGTGTGATCATGTGGCACGGGGTAAGTGCGGGATGCGATTGTGGAGACGGGGCGCANAGAATTTACCCACACAGCCTCTCACAGAAGTGGAAGCTCTGAATGGCCCAATTTCCATAGAAGAGGTAAAGTAGTCGAGATCTGGAAGGTCACAGAGCCAGGTTCTATCAACCTCAAGAACACTGTGGAGACGGGGCGCAGGCGCAGGGTAAGTGCCGGGGGGGGGCGGGCAGTGTGATTATGGGGCACGGGGTAAGTGCGGGATGCGATTGTGGAGACGGGGCGCAGGGTAAGTGTGGGTGACGGCGTGGAGACGGGGCACAGGGGACCTACAGATGGATGGGTGGAACAGAGGGTGGACCAAAAAAAGTCAACCTCATTTGTGAACAGCATTCAAATGCCATGTGCAGTGTTAGCAGAGCTCAGTGGTGCTTTAACGAGGAAACACCTCGACCCTGTGGAGCTTTCCAGAATGCAGGGATGGTTCCAGGGCCACCGCTTAACAGTCCTGAACTGAGACACCGAAGGGGCATCTGGATGAACCTGTCACCCATTTGTGCCGAAAACACAGGAAAGTAAGGGCGGGATCGAGTCCACAGCCCAACACAGCGTCAGATTTGGGGTGACGACGCCTGGCACCTCCAGCTGGGCCAAGACCAGAGGCCACTCTCCACTACCCACGGGCCCTGGAGACAGCGGCCAAAGCAAGGAGGCACGGAAGCCATCAAACGCCCAAGAGCGGCAGGGAAGGGAAACCCTTATCTGGTTGCAAATGATACGAAGGGTATCTAAGGATGCACAGGATTTGAAAGAAAACTACCGTAAACAAAACACAGTGAGGAGCTAGGGCTACAAACTAAATTACCCTACGAACATCGGCCACCTGCTGGAAGACACAAGGGAACAGAAGACCCTGCTCACTGACACCCTGACTTAAAAATCATCTTCATGAGAAATGTGCCAACTGCTCGTAAGCCTCAGGGGCTGGTGGGCACGGGTGTTGTGTGGCTTTTATCTAGTTCCAGACACGCGGCTGTTTCCCCTGAGGAAGTTCATCGAGTCATTCATGTTCCATTTGTGTACTTTTCTGTGCGCTGTATTTCAATAAATGCACTTTTTAAAACCAAGGAAAGGCTATGTGAAATATACAAGGTAAACGTTAAGACATCCCAGAAAGCACAAAGGCGAGGCCGACACAAAGCTACTGAACAGGACAAAGCTGCACAAAGGTGTTCTTCTGAACGGACTTCCATACGTACTGCACACAAACGGATTCTAAAGTTCGTAAGGAAAACCAAACAAGCAAGAATCACAGGAAAGAGACAAGAAATGGACGTGGCGGAGTTGGGGGGTGGGCCTGGCCTTATCAGATGTTAAAACATAGACTAAAGCCCTGAGTTGAAACATGGCCTTGCTGCGTGGACAGACAGACAACAGGACATTCAGAAAGATCTAATGCCATATGAAAATTTGATATTTGATAAACATGGCATCTCCAACCACCGGGGAGAAGATAGACCCTTTAGTAAATGTTAGAAAACTGGAAAGCCATTTGGAAAAAGATAAAACTGGACCTGTACCTCACCCCATTTACAAGACCTAGTTCTGAGAGGACCTAAAATCTAAGGTAAAAAACAGAAAAAGCCACTATACAGGTTCTAGAAGCAAATATGGGTGATTTCCTTTATATCTGGGAATGGTGAAGGCTTTCAAAGTATGACTCACAGTCCAGACACCATAAAAAGAAAAGACTGAGAAATCTATTTTAAACAACAATAATAAAACAAGGAAGCAATGTTAAGAAAGTCATACAGTGGCTTCATTTTCTTGATTTCGGCTCAGGTCATGATCTCACAGTTCATGGGATAGAGACCCCCAATGGGCTCTTGTGCTGACAGTGCACAGCGTGCTTGGGATTCTCTCCTTCTCTCTCTGTGCCCCCCTCACTCTCTCAAAATAAATAAACATTTTTTTTTTTTTAAAGAAAAAAGGTCACACAGCAAAAACCACCAGAAACAAAGCTGAAAGATAAACATCAAACTAGGGAAAAGCATTTGCAACTTGTATCAAAGAAAAAGTGCTAATCTTGCCCATATATAAAGAGCTCTCAGAAATAAAGAAAATGACCAAACCTGACAGAAAAATGAAGGAGACAGCTGCTGCAATTTCCACAGAAGGAAATGCAGATGGCCCTCAGACATAGGAAAAAGAGTTCATCTTGTTGATGATGAGAGAACGACAATGGGCCCTAATCAGCACAGCACGGGCCCGCACACCCACTTTCCTCTCTCTAGGCACTAGTGCTGCACATCCAGACTCAAATGCTCAAAATCCTGACCACAAGCCAGGCATCTCTGCCAGCATGAAGTGCTCCATGTTCCTGGAGCTGGTGCTGGAGTCCCGAAACCCATGCTGCTCAGGCCTCAAGGCAGCCTGCTCCCCTCAAGGGAAGCTGAGTTCTGAACCAGAGGGTCAGAGAAGGAGGGAAGGAGGGAGGGAGGGAGAGACAGAGGGAGGAAGGGACAGAGGGAGGGAAGGGTGCTGCCCTGATGCTGGAGACGGGCCTCTCACAGACAAGCTGCCTCTCCTCGCTCGGTGTGCAGGGGTCCTGGCCCTGCGCCCCGTTCTGAGGCTGCTGCATGCTGTGGCGGCTGTGCTGGGCACAGGGAGCAGGTGGGGTGTGGCAGGAAGCCGCACCCCGCTGAGACGGGCACTCACCGGGAAGGACTTGATGGACCACACGATCTCGCTGTTCTCGGGGACCCACTTGACACCCCCCACTGTCGTCTTAAACTTGGGGGAGTCGGCATCGTTGGGCACAGGGATGTGGATCTCCACGTTGTTGGCCGTTGACCGCCGCTTGAACTGGCTCTTGGCCTGGAGACAGGGCCGATACAGCCGCGGTGTAGACGGCACAGGGGAGAAAGCCTGGCCCCCACCTAGCCTGCCCCCACCAGAACCCTACATCCCCTGGCCTGGGGGCCCCCACCAAGCTGACCCCGGTTCTCCAGGCTCAGCTCATACCCTCCCGCCACCTGAGACCCTCCCTATGTCTTCCAGTCCCCTCGGCCTTCAGGGCTCCTCATTCCTCCCCCTGGGTCAGTGAGGCAGCATAGACCTCAGCCACAGGCCTGATCTCCCCGGACAGGGGGTCACAGAGCCCCATGGCACCCCTGCCCTGGTTAGGACCTGAGCGGGCGGGGCCATCCACAGCCCCCGTCTCCCCGCCCTCGCCCCCAGGCTGACGCCGTGGGCAGGATGTACGCACCTTGATCATGTACTCGATGCGGCTGTGGGAATGCTTTTCAATCACGGACTCGATCCAGATCAAGGGCTTGACCTGTTGGGGAGAGCGGACGCGGCACTCACACCGTTCTCACGGCCACTGCCCTGGGTGCTGGGGGAGTGTGTAGCTGGACCAGGACACACATGGAGGCACAGGGGCCTCCGTGAAAACGCAGAGCACATCACCGGCCAGGGCTGCCTGCAATGGGGGCAGCAGTGCCGTCTGGTCCCTCGGGAAGGTCAGGGCCCCGGGCTGCGAACGCTGGCCCCACGGAGCCTGGGTGCCCTGGGTGTCCCGCCCACCAGGGAGGGGGCGGAGGGATCTGGAGCCTCCCACAGGCTGCCCTGGAGGAAAGCCTGCCCCTTGGGCAGGGGGTGCACTCACATGGGTGTTGAGGCGGTAGGACATGAGCTCGAACTCGCCGTCGGGTGGGATGAAGGAGATGGTGCGGTCGTTCTCAAAGCGGGAGAGTCGCACACACTGGTGGAACTTCACGTCCTCCAGCTCCACGGACTTGCTCTTGCCGCCTGAGGGGAGGAGGGGTAAGGGCGGGACAGACCCCAGCCCCTCTGGGTCACTCTCTCTGCAACACTGCCATTGCCGGGGGCTCTCCCTTGGCAGAGCAGGGCTGCCCCTCAAATCTGTGAGATCATCTTGCGTCACGAATGCCAAGGGGGCCAGGTTCCCGGACAACCTCCCCGTTCCTCCTCAGCCCCCAGGAAGCCCTGTCACATCCTGACCCCGGACACACGCTGAGGGCCGGGCTGGTCGGCCTGGGTCACTCGGGTCCCCAGCAGCCAGTCCAGGGTTGAGCCAGGGCTGCTGCCCAGGGCCCGGACGAGTTCGCTGAGTGTCACAGCCCTGGCTGGGGATGAGTCCGGGCCCCTAGTGTGCCCTGGCCACACCATCACCCGCTGTGCTCTGGGTTCCTGTCTGGGTTTCCCCTCCCACGGAGCAGCCGGGCAGCTTGGGCCCGGCCAAGGAGAGGAGCTACCCCGATGGGCTGACACCCCAGAGGGCCCCCTGCCTGCTGTGATGGAGGGGCCGCCACTGCCAGGGCTGGCAGGCCTGTGGTGGGCTGGGAGGTGGGTGCCCCACATGTCAACACAGAGCTGGACACGCTGGGGCCCTGAGGTCACTCTGCCCCCCCACCCCGCCACCACAGGGGTGCTATGTGCAGGCTGTGTGGTGAGAGCTAGAGCCGCTGGGTGTAGCCTTCAAACAGCCCAGACGTGGCACCCCAGGTGGGGGCGGAGCCGGCGCAGGAAGGGAGGGAACAAGGCATGGCCTAGCCCTGGGCCTGCAGCTCCCTTTGAGACGGTGCAGGGCCGGGGCTGGGTCGTGGACCTGGGTGGCCCTCCCCACACTGATGTCTAAGACGCTCACCCGTGTGCTCGGCCACAGGGGGACGAAGGGACTTGACCTTGGGATCTCCACTCTCTGTATTTCTATGACCAGTTACGGGTTCACTAGTGCATGGTCATCTTGTAATAACGTGAACACGTTTCTGGAGCAAGCACTCGAGGTACACGTGCCCCCCGTCGGCTCTGAGCCCTGCGTGGGCCCGCTCTGGCCCCAGGGATGCAGTGGGCTGGTGGGGGTACTCACGGCCCGTGTTGTCGAACAGAACCTTGTCGTTGAGGCCCAGGCGCAGCTCGGGCATGCCTGAGAGGAAGACCCGCATCTTGATGGAGCCCACAATCTCGCTGCGCAGCACGTTGCCGTTGGCACTGACCTGGGAGCAGCGAGGCGGGCGTGAAGGGGGCCCCTACTCACCAGCTGCATACCCACCCAGCCACTCAAATCTCCAGGCCCTTCTCTCCATCCCGAGCTGGGTGAGCCCCACCTGTCTCCCATCCAGCCACCGGGTGAGGACCCCGCCGGTGCCTGCTCACCAGCTAGGCTGGCCGCCCTCGGAGCAGGCCACACCTGCTTTTCTTGAGACCTCTGTTTCTCCACATGGGGCCTGAGGAGGCCCCCCGCCCCTTGCCCCCTACTTCCTCAGGATGGAGCCTCCTGGGCCCTGACCCCACTCTGCTTCCCAGAGCGGCCCTGAGGTCTGATGACTAGCTGGTCCACAGTGACAGTGCGTTTACATGACAGGTCACAGGAGTGAGTGGCTGAGCCCTTCCTCCATGCACCCCAATAGTCTGCACGGCAGGGTCATGCCTTGGGCAGCCCCACACCTCACGGGCAGGCCAGGAAGCACCTGAGAGGCCAGCAGGCAAACCCTGAGACTGTCCTGAGGAAGCCAGACTGCTGGATACCTCTTCTCGGGCCCATTTTAGATTCAACGACACTAAGACACAGAGCAGAGGCCACACGGTGGCCGGCGGAGGCCCTGGGGCCACATCTGTGACCGCCACCCCGCATCACCACACCCACTCTCACAGGCAAGAGCGAGGGCTACAAACGGCCTGGAGGCCACGTGGGCCACCCCGCAGAGGCACTAGCCACGCCCACATGCTGGAGGGCCCGAAGTGCCTATTTCTGCAGAGAAAGAGGAAAATCTGTCCAGCCTTTGACTCAAGCATCTGGAAAGCACCACGTGCAAGCATGAGAGCTTCACCTCTGGAGGAGGGGGGAACTGGGGCACCAGGAGATGACAACCTGGGGAAGGCACAAAACAGGGCAGGAGGCCCTTCAGGTCTGGCTCTGTCACCTCCCTGCTCGCTGGCCTCTCACTGTCCCCACCTGGCGGGCAGGCAGCCCCCTGACCCTGCAGCACACAGCAGCCACCTCTTGCCCTCTGCCTCTTGTCAGCCCTGTCACTGTCTCCGCTCTGGTGATGGGGTACGTCAGGCCACTCACTGCTGGGTCCAGCATGAGGACAGCGCCTGGGGACAGAAGGTCCTCAGCAGGCATGTGCAAACATGGGCCCTCGCTGGCCGGGCTCTGGGGCCCCCACGCTCCCAACTGTGCCTGCCCTAGATGTGGAGGGCCGTCTACCCCTTGGGGAGCAGGGACCGCACAGCCCTCTGGAACTGAACCCATGAGGGCACCAGTGCCGGAAAGGTGGGCTCAGGAAGGGGAGCAGAGCCGTGCAGCCCATGAGGCTCACCCAGCCTTGCATCACAGACAGCAAGCAGGATGGGTGGGCACAGAAGGGATATGTGCCGAGCTACTCAAGGACACTGTCACATCCAGGTCACCGGAACCTGCAGGCCCGTGTGGACTGGGCCACCAGCTCTGCCATTAGACTCAGGAAGATGGTGTTCAAGCCCAGCTGGGATGCCCGCAGCTGCCCTGTGCTGCCCCGCGTGCAGAAGAACAGGGTCCTTCAGGCACAGCCACATGCTGGGTGTGCCGCGGTCAGGACACCCCTGGAACCTCCAGTACTTTCACATAAGCTATTTACAGGCCGTTCCCCGGGATCTGCTTTCCCACGCCAGGACACTCTAGGGCCAGACGGGCCATGTTTTGGGCTCAGTAAACAATTCAGACAACGGTCCTCAGACAGGAGGGGCATGTGGTTACTGAGGCCAGGGTCTTGCTTCAAGACTCAAAAAGTAAGAAGGCAAATATGTTTATGTGAAGTCCACTGGGAGACTCTTTTGGGGAAGCACTGTGACCGATCCCACACCTGAGGACCCGCCACTCCAGGGACCCTGCCCGGGTAAAGGCGATGCCCCAACCACACGTCTGAGGACAGACACGCTGGCCCATTTCTGCACCGTCTGCGGCAGCTGGAAATGCACACAGTCGAGTGAGCTGCATGATGGGACTGGTCTGATCGGTCATGAAGATCTGCAGACTGAAGACAAGCACACCGCAGGTAACGTGGGTCCAGCCTGTATGCCCTCCCGGCCATGGGCTACATCATGGGCAGGGTGCATGGGCAGCCGTCAAAGACTGANCCCCCACCATGGGAAAGTGCTGAGCAAACCTGGAAGTGGAAGTGAGCGCTGGGGGAAGCCTGTAGCTCTGGCTTCAGAGCCAGAAGGGGAACTCCTGGGGCTCAGAGGACACACGGGAATCCCCCGACTGTCCCCTCGTGTGGGTTCTCTCACACCCAGGCCCCAGGCAACTAGCTGCTGTTCCCAGAGGGTGGGGCCAGCTCAGGGTTCAGGCCGCCGCAGGCAGGCACCACAGAGAAGGGATCTAGAGCCCCCAGTTGGTCACAGAACCCAAAAGGGAAGCCCTAAACAGCTGAAAAGTACCAGATAGACAGCAGAGAGTGAGGAGTCCAAGAGAGCAACCCCACGAAATTATTTATGGCTCCAGAGCACCCTAGAACTGGGAATGAGTAACTACGATCCTAATTAGTATGCTGAAGACTCTGAGAAACAAACCCCCCCGGTCCCAGGCTGGCCACCAGGCAGTGCACCCTTCAGCTAAACTCAAATAGCAAATGGCAGGAAGGCTTTGAAAACTGAACTGATACTTATGACCCACAAATTGTGGGCTGCAACTTGCGGCCTGAACCTAACCGGGCCAATTGTCTGCTTGAACAAAAATACTGACATTTTCTGTATGATCTAAAAATACTCAGCGTACAAAGAACCACGAAAATGTAACTCACATGGAAAATACCATCAACAGATGCCAATGCTGATGCAAATGTTGGAGCTATCTGACAAAGGCTTTAAACAGTTATGGAAAAATTACAAACACCCTTGCAACAAATGTTAAAAGAAAAAGTCTCAGTAAAGAAGCAGACTATAGGAAGAAGAATCAAATGAAAATTTTAGAACTAAAAGATGCAATAACAGAAATACAAGACTTGCTGGATGGGCTCAACAGCAGAATGGAGATAAAGCACTAAAGGGCCATGGAGCTTGAAGACAGATCAGAAGGAAGCATCCGGTCTAAACAACAAAGAAAAAAAAAAGATAGGATAAAATGAACAGAGACTCAGGGGCCCTTGGGACATTGACAAAAGGTCTAACATTCATGTCACTGGAGTCTGAAAAGAAAAGAGAAAGAGGAAAATGATGCAAACATATCTGAGGACATAACAGCTGCAAACATCCCAATTTTCGTAGAAGACATAACCCAACAGATTCAAGAAGCTGAACAAATGCCAAACAGTAGAAACCTGAAAATATGCATACCCAGACAGAGCAGATCTGCTGAAAACTAAAGACAAAGAAAAAAATCTGGAAAGCATCCAGAGAAAAGCAATGTATTACCTACAGGGGAATACGGATTTGAGTGACTGTGGATTTCTCACCAGGAAGTGTGGAACCCAGTGGGAATGAAACAACATTTTCAAGGAGCCAAAGGACCACTGTCAACCCAGACCTGTATGCAGTGGAAATATCCTTCAGAATGAAGTGGCAATGAAGACATTCTCAGATGGAGGAAAAGCAAAGTGGAGTAGAAGGGAAATGATACCAGAAAGAAACCTGGGAAGTCAGGAAATCAAGGGAGAGCAACAGAAGTGCCAAATGTCTGGGTTAAATGGGTTAGTCTCTTGAGGGTGTTAAAGCCTATTTGAGAACTGAAAGCAAAAAATCTTACCAGTGGTTTCCAGTGTATCTAGATTAATGTATAAAACAGCTCTAGCATCAAAAGGAAGCAAAGTTTCTGGATTCCAAGTGAAGTGGTGAAATACTCTAAGTAGGTAAGTACACATTTTATAGTAAACGCTAGAAAAAAAACTATAAAGAGATATGGTAACAACCAATGTGAACAAATGAAATGGAATATTAAAAATATTCAAAGAGACCACAGAAGGATAGGAAAAAACAACAAAGGAATGAAAAACAGAGGCAACAAAAGAAAAGAATAAAATGGCAGACTTTATTCTAACAAATTAATAGTTACAATAAGCATAAACGCTCTAAACATATCAATTGAAAGACAGAGACTGCCAGAATGGATTTTAAAAGATGACCCAGTTTCAGCACCGTGTGCTGTATGGAAGTACTGAAATCACTACACTGTACACTTGAAACTAATATTACCCTGTAATATGAACTAGAATTTAAATAAAAACTTTAAAAAAAATAAAAGGACAGGGGCACCTAGCTGGCTCAGTCAATGGAGTGTGTGACTCTTGATCTTGGAGTTCAAGCCCCATGTTGGATGTAGACACTACTTAAAAATAAAATCTTTAAAAAAAAAAAAAAAAGATTAAGAAAAGAAGTAAAAGGATAGAAAAACACATACTGTGTAAACACTGATGGAATAAACTCTGGAGTGATAATATTAAGAGCAAAATCAGAGCAAAAAAAATTTTATCCCTATAAAAGGGACCTTGTATAACAATAAAAGAAAGGGTCAGCTCGCCAAGGAAACACAAGAATCCTAAATGTGCAGGTGCCTAACTGCATAGCTTCAAAATATGTTAAGACATAATTTACAATTAGTGCTGGAGCTTTTAACACTGTCAACAATAGGTAGAACTAGTAAACAGATAATTAGCAGAAAAGCTGGAAGAAATGAACAATGTCACCAGCCAACAGGATTTAACTGGCAATTACAGAGCATTCCACCCAACAAAAGCAAAATATGCATTTTTTCAACTGTACATAGAATGCTTGACAAGACAGGTCACATTCTGGGTCACTAAAAGAAACCTTAACAAATTTTAAAAAATTGGCATTATAAAAAGCATATTTTTTTTTTTTTTCTTTTTTTTTAATTTTTAGAAAGGGAGAGAATCCCATGCAGACTTCGCATGGTCAGCATGGAGCCTGATGTGGGGCTTGAACTCACAAACCACAAGATCATGACCTGAGCCAAAAGCAAGAGTCAGCACTTAACTGACTAAGCCACCCAGGCGCCCACAGAAAGTATATTCTTAAGCAATAATGCCAATTAAAAAGAGCAATGACAACAAGATAACAGAAATATCTGCAAACATTTAAAAATTAAACAGGGCGCCTGGGTGGCTTAGTCGGTTAAGCGTCCGACTTTCGCTTAGGTCATGATCTCGCGGTTTGTGGGTTTGAGCCCCGTGTTGGGCTCTGTGCTGACTGCCAGCTCAGAGCCTGGAGCCTATTTCAGTCTGTGACTCCCTCTCTCTCTGACCCTCCCCTGCTCACGCTGTCTCTCTCTCTCTCCTAGAAATAAATAAAACATTAAAAAAAAATAAAAAAAAATTAACACACTTTTATTAAATAATCCAGGAGTCAGGGGTGCTTGGGTGGCTCAGTCAGTTANTCTCTCTCTCTCTCTCTCCTAGAAATAAATAAAACATTAAAAAAAATTAAAAAAAAAATTAAACAACACACTTTTATTAAATAATCCAGGAGTCAGGGGTGCCTGGGTGGCTCAGTCAGTTAGGCATCTGACTTCAGCTTAGGTCATGATCTCACTGCTCCTGAGTTCGAGCCTGGCGTCAGGCTCTGTGTTGACAGCTCAGAGCCTGGAGCCTGCCTCTCTCTCTCTCTGCTCCTCCCCCACTCACACGCTTCCTCTCTCTCTCTCTCTCTCTCTCTCTCTCTCAAAAATAATAATAAAAAAATAATCCATAAGTCAAAAATGAAGTCTCAAGGGAAATTTGAAAATATTTGAACAAAGATGAAAACCTAACATACCAATGATGGGATGTAGCTAAAGCCCTGCTTAGACATTATATGTTCATATTAAAAAAGAAAGATTTCAAATCAGTATCTTTGGCTTCCAACTTAAGAATCTAGAAAAAGAAGAGCAAAACAAACCCAAATCACAGAGAAGGAAATATGAGAGCTAAGAGCAGAAATCAATAAAACTGAAAATGAATAAACAACAGAAAATCAATGAAGTCAAAAGCCAATTCTTGGTGAAAGCCAATTCATCACCAATAAAAGAGATGAAACTCTTGCAAGACTGACAAAAAGAAAAGAAATATGACATAAATGACCAATACCAGGAATGAAAGAGGGGGCATCAGCACAGACCCCACAGACTTTGAAAAAACAGTAAGGGATGCACACAGCACTACGCACATGAACTCAGTGACACTGATGAAGTAGATCAGCTTCTTAAAAACAACAAAGTACCAAACCTCACCAAAGATGAAACAGGAAACCCAAATAATCATATAACCATTACAGGATTGAAATTTGTAGTTAAAAATATTCTTTTTTTAAAAAAATGTTTTATTTATTTTTGAGAGAGAGAGAGAGACAGCGTGAGCAGGGGAGGGTCAGAGAGAGGGAGGGAGACACAGAATCTGAAGCAGGCTCCAGGCTCTGAGCTGTCAAGCACAGAGCCCGAGGAGGGGCTCTAACCCATGAACCATGAGATCATGACCTGAGCCAAAGTCGGACGCTTAACCAACTGACCCACCCAAGCACTCCTGTAGTTAAAAATATTCTGAAACAAAAATCAGATAGTTTCACAAGTGAATTCTACCAAGTAAAATTTAAAATATACAATTTATGATACTTTCAAAAAAAAGAATGAGCCGTGAGATCATGATCTGAGCTAAAGTCGGATGCCTAACCAACTGAGCCACCCAGGCGCCTCGCTAATGTTTTAAATTTAAAAATATATATATTGGAGCATCTGGGTGGCTCAGTCGGTTGAGCATCCGGCTTCGGCTCAGGTTATGATCTCACGATTCGTGGGTTCGAGCCCTGCATCGGGCTCTGTGCTGACAGCTCAGAGCCTGGAGCCTGCTTCAGATTCTGTGTCTCCCTCTCTTTCTGACCCTCCCCTGCTCACGGTGTCTCTCTCTCTCAAAAATAAATAAAACATTAAAAAATTTTTTAAATAAATATTTATTTATTTTGAGAGTGTGTGTGTGTGCATGTGTGCAAGCAGGGGAGAGGCAGAGAGAGAGAAAGGGACAGAGAGAGAATCCCAAGCAGACTCCAAGCTGTCAGCGCAGAGCCCCAAAAGGAGCTCAATCCTACAACTGTGAGATCATGACCTGAGGTAAAATTAAAAATCAAATGCTCAACTGACTGAGCCACTCAGGTGCCTCCTGATGCTAACATTTTATGCAAAGGAACTAAATAGCTAGAACAATTTTGAAAAAAGAAGAACGTTGGAAGGGTCACATAACCTGATTTTCAGACTTAATAAAGTTACAGGTATCAAAGACAGTGCAGTATTGGTGAATGAATAATAAAGATCAATGAACAGAAGAGGGTCCAGAAACAGACTCACACAAATATGGCCAAGTGATTTTTTACAAAAGCACAAAAGCAGTTCAATGGAGAAAGGGGTAGTTTTTTCAAAAAATGATGTTGAGGGGCACCTGGGTGGCTCCGTCAGTTAAGCATCTGACTTCAGCTCAGGTGATGATCTCCCGGTTTGGGAGTTCGAGCCCCACATCAGGGTCTGTGCTGACAGCTTGGAGCCTGAAGCCTGCTTCTGTGTGTGTGTCTCTCTCTGTCCCTCCCCAGCTCATACTCTGTCTTGCCCTCTCTCTCTCTCAAATATAAACATTAGGAAAAAAAATTTTTTTAATGATGTTGGAACAACATGCAAAAAAAAATGGACATAAGCCTCATACCTTATATGAAACTTAACTCTAAGTTGGTCATGGATCTAAACATAAAAAACTTTTAGAAGAAAATTTAGAAAACCTCTGTGGCTCTGGGTTCAGCGGTGAGTCCTCAGACATGGCACCAAAAGCACATGCCCAAAAAAATCGATTATTGGATTTCTCAAAATTAAAAATGTTTACCCTGCGAAAGGCACTGCACCACCTGGATGAAAAGACCAGGGACGGCCTGGGAGAGAGTCTCTCAGATCACGTACCAGACGAGACACCTGTACCCGGGATACATAAAGAACTTTCAAAATGCAACAATCAGAAAACAAAGAACGCAATTTAAAAATGCTCAAAAGACACGAAAAGACACTGGTCCAAAGATGATACAGTGGTGACGAAGAAGCACACAGGGGCGTATTTAACATCATCAGCATCAGGGAAGTTATACCAACTGCAAATTATACCTATGATGAGCTAACACGACACACCTACTAAGATGGTGAAAATCAAGACAGCGACCGAGGAGGTGAAGCCACCAGCACCCTCGTCCACAGCGGGTGAGAAGCGCGGAGCAAGCTTCTGCACAGCCAAGGAAACAACCCAGAAAATTAATAGGCAACCAACGGAATGGGAAAAGATAGTTGCAAATGACATATCAGATAAAGGGTTAATATCCAGAATCTATAAGGAACTCACCAAACTACATGCCCGAAAAACAAACAACCCAGTGAAGAAATGGGCAGAAGACATGAACAGACACTTCTCCAAAGAGGACATCCAGATGGCCAACAGACACATGAAACGATGCTCAGCATCCCTCCTCATCAGGGAAATACAAATCAAAACCACACTGAGATACCACCTCACGCCAGTCAGAGTGGCTAAAATGAGCAAATCAGAGAACTCTAGATGCTGGCGAGGATGTGGAGAAACGGGCACCCTCCTACACTGTTGGTGGGAATGTAAACTGGTACAGCCCCTCTGGAAAACAGTGTGGAGGTTCCTCAGGAAACTAACAATAGAACTCCCCTATGACCCAGCAATAGCACTGCTAGGAATTTACCCAAGGGATACAGAAATGCTGATGCATAGGAGCACATGTACCCCAATGTTCATAGCAGCACTCTCCACAATAGCTAAAACATGGAAAGAGCCTAAGTGTCCATCAACAGATGAATGGATCAAGAAGATGTGGTTTATCTATACCATGGAATACTACATGGCAATGAGAAACAATGAAATCTGGCCATGTGTAGCAACATGGATGGACCTTGAGGGTGTTATGCTGAGCGAAATAAGTCAGGCAGAGAAGGACAAATATCATATGTTTGCACGTATAGGAGGATTAGGAGGAACTTGACGGAGGAACAAGGGGGAGAAGAAGGGCGGAAATGGTGGGGGAAAGGGAGAGAGGCAAACCATGAGAGACTCTTGAATGCTGACAAAAACTGAGGACTGATGGATGTGGGGGGAGGGGGGGATGGGCATGGAGGAGGACACTTGTGGGGATGAGCACTGAGTGTTATGTGGAAACTAATTTGACAATAAACTATTTGTAAAAAAAAAAAAGAAGCGCGGAGCAGCCCCACTGCAAGACGGTCTGGCGGCTTCTTGGGAAGTTAAATGTACGCTTACCGTGTGGCCCAGCGACCCCAGTTCTGGGTGTTCGCCCTTGAGACATGAAAACTTCCGTCTACACAGAAACCTGCACACAGAGTGTCTGCAGCACCTCCATTCACAACAGCCGAACACTGCAGACGACCCCCAAGTCCTTCAGGAGGTGAATGGACGAACCCGGTGTGATTCAGGATATAAAATAAATACAAATGAATATAAGAAGAAACAAACTCTGAAAAACACAGCAACTTGGATGACTCTCAAAGACATGCTGAGTGGAAGAAGCCGGATGGAAAGGTCACATGCTCTGTGACTCCATTCGTGTGACAATCTCAACAAGACAGAACTAGTAAGTCCCCTTCTCCGCAGGAGACACGGTCCGAGGCCCCGGTGGATGCCTGGGAAGTGCAGACGGCATGGAGCCCTCTACATGCTGCCTGTTCCTAAGTATGTGCGCCTGCAATACAGGCTAGAGTGCAAGTTAGGCACAGTAAGAGAGCAACGACAGTAACAAAACGCACAACTAGAACAACATACTGTAACCAAAGGTACGTGACTGCGCTCTCTCTCTCTCAAAATACCGGACTGTTCTGTACCCGCCCTTCTTGTGATGCGGTGAGCTGACAAACGCCTACGTGAGGATGTGAAGGTGAACGACGTGGGCACCGCGAGGCAACACTCCGCAGCGACTGACCTCTGACAAGAGTCAGGAGGACCACCCTGGGCCCAGGCCGCAGGGGGCTGGGAAAGAGAGCGGGGAGCGGGGGATGACTGGCTAGTGACCGGACCAAAGCGGTAGCTGTTGGGGGGGGAGGGCAGGCTGCAGAGGCGGCAGGAGGGAGGTTTTAGAGCCGNGGACCACCCTGGGCCCAGGCCGCAGGGGGCTGGGAAAGAGAGCGGGGAGCGGGGGATGACTGGCTAGTGACCGGACCAAAGCGGTAGCTGTTGGGGGGGGGCAGGCTGCAGAGGCGGCAGGAGGGAGGTTTTAGAGCCAATGGGTTTCCTGATTACGGCAAAGGGGAACAAAAACCTGTACGCGAGCTAAAACTAATAGGAAAAAAGGTCCATTTTACTTAGTGAAAATTTAAAAAGTGAAGATCAAAGGAAAAAGCAAACATGCACAAGCAGTAAAGCAACATAAGAAAACCAGCTGCAGGAGAGCCGCACCTGCTCCCCGCGCCACGGCGAGGCCGTGTCCGGCTGTGAACTTACAGCGCAAGGTCCTAAACGATGCTCACGAATCGTGAGAGAGGCGGACTTTCTGAGCACGGAGCCCCGTGCTCTAACTGCCCCTCCTGCTTTAACCACACCACCCCAAGCCCCTGCGTGGACCCTAACCAGGAGCAGAGCGGATGGGGCCTCAAGGCGGCCGGACTCCCGTAGATCTGCTGCCGCAGATGCTCCCCAGGGCTCTGCTAGCGCTCAAAGTCCAGTTGTTCTGATTTCAGCCACGGAGAGGACCACATTCTTCTCAACGAGGACAAGAAAAAGAATGGGAAGGAAGCCTACCAAGAGGTTGACAGATTCGATGACGTCCAGGAACACCTCGTTCTTGCGGTACTTGATGCCCTCAGACCGCCAGGACACGGCGTTGGTGACGGTGGCTGGGGGCCTCGGGGCCCCCGTTTCCAGCTTGTGGCCTTCCTGAGTGATGTACCTGTGGGACCAGGCCCGGGGTAGAGATGCTCAGGCACGGACAGTTTGAAAACAGCCCCTCCAGAAAACTGCGGCGGGCTCTGGTCCCACGCGGGCCGTTGGACACAAGAGTATCTCAGGATTCCCCCAAAGGCCCAACAGACTCAAGTGACCACGAGCCCAGAGCGCTCCTTTCAAGGGGCAAGGAGACAGCACTGGCGGGGGAACCAGGGAGCGTGCCCAGACTGCCCTCCTGCCGAGGGGGTGGGTCCCTGGGGGTGGACTGCTGACTCATCCCACCTGGGGCACAAGCCCGAGGGCCAGGTCTCTGAATAGCCCTTTGCCCCATGTAAATGGGGAGCAGCGCCCCTGACGGTGAAGGAGTAAAGGGGAGGCGCTCCTACAGGCCCGGTTCACGGAAAGCACTCGGTCCGCGGGCCCCAGTGTGAGGGGCAGGATCGCAGAGAAGGACATGTTTTTCTCTCAGCCTCGTTGGTGAGAGCGGAACGAAGGAGCCTCCCAGTGCGCCGCCCGGCCTGCACGCGGGTCGCTGAGCGGCCAGGAATCCGAGCCCACCCGACAGCAACCGCACAGGGCAGGACACAGCGCACGGCGCTCCCCCACGCCCCACCTGCCGGCGCCCCGCGGCCCACTCACTCCTGCAGGATCTTGCTGTCGGTGGTCTGGGGGAACCCGAAGTCCATGAGCTCGTCCAGCAGCTCGTAGATGATGACAAAGTTGTCGCGGATGCTCTCCTCCTCCAGCTCCTTGAAGTACTCTGAAAACACCTGTGGGGGGCGGGGGGCTGAGACGAGGGAGGGGCCCGCCGCACAAGCCCACTTGCCCTTCATGCCCCGGGGCCCAGGGCCACCCGCCCTCTTGCCCACAAGCTGCATCCACCCACGATCCAGGCCTGGCGACATGTCACGGACACGGCCTGGGATTCCGGGGCTGCGGGCAGGAAGCGGGCTGCAGGCGGTGCGGGCGCCCTCCGGCGGCCTGGTCCGAAGCCCTGCTTCTCCACCTCCCTCGGGTCCCCTCTCCCCTCCTGACAGTCACCCCCAGGTCTAGCTGGGGTCCCATCTGAGCTTCTCTTCCATCCCCGCTGTAAACTGTCACCCTTTGCCTGAGTCACAAGTGACTCAGATGAGGGGCAAGAGCCACTGGAGACGGAAAAAGTGGCTTTCGGACTCTTCCAACCTCCCTGGGCCACGGACACGCATCCCCCTGTTCAGCAGAAAATTGGGTCCATCAAAGAAGGGAAGGGAGAGAAGTTTCCTTAGCACAAAAACTGAAGGAAAGCCCTGGAGGCAGCGGCGAAGACCTTCCTCCCCACCCTCTCGACCTGCTGAGCCCCTCTTCACTCCTGAGACAGAGCCGCCCCCTGGCACAAGAGCCTACTCCTCAGCCTGCGCTCAGGGCTCCCAGGGGGACACGTGCTCTCCGGCCCCCACGTCCTCATGGCCCAGACCAGCCCCGCCCCCCGGGGCTCCCCAGGGCTCCGCACCAGTGACTCCTGAGCTGGCTGCACGCGCAACCACCTGAGGGCCCAGCCCAGGCGTCCCGGGTCCGATCCTCCAGCCGGGCCTCCACTCTGCTCCGGAAGCCCACAGCAACCCCCTCGCTGGTCTCCCTGCCGCCTGCAAGTTTTGCACACGACAAAGCCCAGGCGCTTCACACCCTTCCCCGTCAGCTCACCTGCACCACCTTATACAGGAAGGAGAACACCAGCGACACGCATGCATTCTTCTTGGAGGTAGCGACCACTGCATGGCAGCCACGGTTAAGGAGTGTTCAGAGGACTGGACCCCAGTTCACTGCTTGTCTTGGAGGGACCCCCACCCCTACACTGGGCTCAGAACTGCCTCAACCCAACCCCCAGCCATTCACCAGGCCTTCGGTGGGTTCCTGAGCTCCCGTCCGAGCCAGGCCCGGGACACAGCAGTTACTGGACATGGTCCCAGCCCCCAGGAGGTGCTTGCTCAACGACATAGAGGCAGTAGGTGAGGGCTGCCCTGAGGAGGGGGCACCAGAGCTGAGAGCTGTAGCCCAGGAGGTGGGGTAAGAAGCCCAGGGTGGGCAGGGAGCACGCGGATCATTCTGGGAGCAGAAGGCAGCACTACAGTAACTGGTCCTTCCCCGAGAGCCAACAGCTCGTGACCACCCGGAGGTCCAGGGCCCCCAGCAGGCTCTAGGGGAAGCAGCCAGGGCCCACGCTGGCTCTCGCCCTTCCTGCAAGCCTGGGTCCCTCCCCTAAAGCAAACCGTTTTAATAGAGCCTCCATTTCTCACTTGTTCGAGGGGCGCGGGGCAGCGGAGTCATTGAGGTAACAGGTGCAAAGTAGGTGGCGTAGCCTCCCCCCTGCCCCGACGTCATCTCCCTGTTCTTTCCCTCGAGGGCCTGGAGCCGCCCGGGGAGGCTGGTTCCTCCGCTGCAGGCTCACGTGCTGGGCCCTGGACGTGCCTTGTGCTGAGGCCCCAGTGCTGAGCTGTGCTCCGGGCGACAGGGACGGCGGGGGCCGCGTCTGCCTCACTTCCGAGCACAGGAATCAGGTGCTGGACCGGTCAGGGTAGTGCTGCAATCTGCCCCAGCCAAGGTCGCACGCCTCAGGGTGCTAAGGAGGCCCAGCGGGCCCCACATGGCTGGGCCGGCTGGAAACCGCCCTTGACAGTGGAGCTAGGGAGCAGGCCGGGGCAGCGCCGGAGAGGTGAGCCACCACCTCTCCTGCCAGGAGAAGCGAAGCCAGGGCCCAGCTGAAAACTGGTCTGACGGCTCCCTGACGGGCTCACACCACCACCCCCTCGGCACCTGGCACCTGGGCAGCCCCCGCCCAGACAGCCAGCTCCCCGGTTCAGGCCCCTGCAGTACCCTGGGGGCCGCCCTCCAGGCCCTCCAGAGAGGTGAAGGAGAAGCAGAGGCAGGGCAGGAGCTGGGCCCCAGGGAGCCAGGCAGGGCGGGTCGCAGGTCAGCACCTGCACAGCTGTTTTGTGCAAACAAGGCACCAGGGACGGGCTCATTAAATGCAGAGCAACCGGGTTCCTGGCAGCCCCCCTCCCTCACCCACTCCGGCTCCTCTCCGCTCGCAGTCTGGCCTCTGCTCTCTGCTCGCAGCCAGAAACCTTCAGAAAATGATTTTGTGTGGGGCGCCTGGGTGGCTTAGTNCAGCCGCTCTCGGGTGCCCGCGGGCACGCCCACGCAGGAGGCCCCTGGGAGCTCGCCCGCAAAGGGATACGATACAGATTGTTGTGCTTGATCCACATGAAGCGGACCCCTCCGTGGGCCAGGATGGGCGACAGCACCCCTTCCTCCTCCTTCTCCATCAGGATAGGCATGAAGTGCTCCACCTCGGACATGTCCACGTCGCCACGGTAATTCCGGCAGATGNATGATATTTGTCCTTCTCTGCCTGACTTATTTTGCTCAGCATAACACCCTCAAGGCCCATCCATGTTGCTACACCCCGCCAGATTGAGCCTGCTTTCATTTTGAGTCCCACAGCCAGATGCTTGGGTGGGCATGAGACACACCAACCCCCCTTGCCACAAGGACCCCTAATCACACCCCTGGCCATCAGAGACTCCGGGCCATGCTGATCTCTATCCCCCAGGGAATGCCTCAAGGAGAGCACTTCCCAAAGTGAAGTCCACAGGGGACACCAGGGTTCCTCGCCGGGCAGGGAACTATGAGGCAACAGTCCAGGACTCCGTTAGCTGGGAGATGCCAGGTTAAAACCACACCCTGTAGGTTCTCACTGCAGACCTTCTCAGAGCCTTTCCAATGATAACGCACTCTACTCTTCTGCCTGTGTCAGGGTACCCAATCAGGAGACAGTGCCTACTGTTCACATCCACTAAAAGCCTGAAAAGAGGCCCTTCCCCTAACCTCACTCTTCCATGGCCCATGGGCTAGAACATGCAGCATCAAGAACTGCCATCCACTGCTCATGGGGCCTTGACAGGGGACAAGCTCTTGGGTGAAGTCTGGCAGCCTCCCACGCAGGAACTAGCACGACCCAGCCAGTCCTCTTAGGTATTTACCCAGTAGAAACAAAACCGGACAGACGCACACTCACATGCAAATGTCTGCTGTGACTTTATCTTAAATAGATCCAGACTGGGCCAGATGGGTGGCTCGGTCATTGAGCGTCCAGCTCTGGATTTCGGCTCAAGTCATAAAATCCTGGTTTGTGAGTTCAAGCCGCTCACTGGGCTCTCTGCTGACAATGCTGAGCCTACTTGGGATTCTCTCTCCGTCCCTGTCTCTCTGTCCCTTCCCAGCTCATGCACGCATGCTCTCTCTCTCTCTCAAAATAAATAAGCTTTATAGATAAATTGATCAATCGACTGACTGATCCAGACTGGAGGGAGTGTCACGTCCTTCAACAGGTGAGCATAAACGAGAACTCCGTCCACCCACACCCCGGACCGCACCTCAGCCATGAGAAGGAAACACCACTGGCATGAGCGACACCACAAGGGACTGTGAGGACCCCTGGGCCCGGTGAGGGACCAGACAACAGAGAGCACATCCCATATCCTGGCCCGCATGATTCCACCTAAATAAAACCCTCGCCAAAGGTGACAGCAAAGACATCAGCGGCTGCCTGGGGATGGGCCGGACACAGGGGTGTGAGGAAGCCTTAGGGGGTGACAGGGCGTGTGCTATGGCGTCCTGGGTGCACACAATGACTTGAAGGCCTCACGCCGTGCGCGTGGAACACACGCGGGCCACACCTCCGTGAAGGAACGAGGGGAGGCCTGAGGCTGTGCCCGGCTGAGCAAGGCTCCGACACCACCTATAGCTGCCACCACCCCATGAGCTCACGGGGACAGCAGCTGCAGCACCAGCACGTGCGGAGACCGGCCTTGCTGAGCTGACCGGGCTGGAGCCGCGGCCTCAGAACCTGGGCTTTCGTCACACCCACTGTCTTCACCGCTTCGAGCCAGGAGAGAGAGAGAAGCAAAACGAGAACCTCTTGCCAGGCATCCCTCTCGTGGTGCGTGCGCTCTTCCTGCCGACGTTCAGAAGGCCTCTGAGGGCCCCGGCACCCAGTGGGCGCGCTCATGGGGACCTGGGCCAGGCCCGCACTGAGGGACTCCCATGGCCCCTCTCACAGCCTCCTTGCCCGGAATATATTCTGGGCCGGCCACGAGGTGGGACCACTATTTTTACAGAGATGCACGGTGATGTCTAGAAATCTGGCAGCCGCCGCCTGAGGTCACGCAGCCAGCAAAGGCGAGTCCAGATCCTAACCAGTGCTCCCCCCCGCATGGCCCCTTCTGCCCCCTAGCACTGCTTTCCCGGGCTCCCCAAGGTCCATCTCCCTCCTCGGCTGTATAATCTCAGGGCTGCCGCCGCCAGGGAGCCTCAAGGCCCCCAGAGTGCTCACAGAGGAAGGAGGAATCTGTTTTGCCTGCCTTCGTGCCCAGGGCTGCAGAGAGGCCCGCTCACCCAGCAGGCACCCACCGCGCACGCCTCCACCGCATGCCACGCTGGGCCTGCGGACCAGAGGGGTTCAAAAGGAACAGGGTCCCTGAACGGTGACACCGGCTTAGGAGGAACCGAGAGCCTCCCAGGGGTGTGACCTTCACCCTGAGGCCTGAAGGGACAGGTGGGGTAGAGGAGGAGGGACCGCGGTGGCTGAGCCCGAGGGGTAGAACAGGGGTGCAGCGCACGCACGGGGAGACCTGGGAGCACCGGTCAGGTGGAGTGAGGCCAGTCTCGGAGCCTGGGCTGCAGGTCTCGGGTGAGAGGACAAAGGCAGGGGACAGGACAGGTTGAAGGGAGGCAGGCGACGTTGAGGTGACAAGCCTTGATCCCCGCGGCTGCTCTCAGCCCCTTCAACTCCTTGCCCACAAACAGCGAGAGGTGTCTTCTTAAACAGAACTCAGACAGGACCCTCCCTGCCCACACTGCTGTCGACCGCAGTCTCCCCTCGTGCTGAAAACAAACTGCAAGTTGGACCCCGTGGCAAACTGGTTCCTTATGGCCCCGCCAGTGCCTCTCTGTCCATCTCAGGCCCGCTCCCTCCGTTCCGGCCATCCTGGCCCCCTAGCTGCTCTCTGCGGCATCCACATCTATTCCTGCCTCGAGGCCTTTGCACTCGCAGTTCTCTCTGTCCAAGGTGCCTGGGCCTCTCCTAAGTTCTCAGGCCTCGCCTAAGATGGCACCTCCTCCAAGAAGTCTTCCCAGCTTGCCCTTCCTGAGAGGTCATAACCTGTCCCCTCTTCCTCCACTGCCCACAATGCTGCTGCCTCCTTTACTGTCTGTCCCTTCTACCAGAGACTAACCCTCCCTGAGAACAATGACCGCTCCTGTCTCGTTCACAGCTGTGTCCCAGCACCCACAGCAGAGCCTGACCCCAGTGTGTGCTCAGGCAATGTCTGTGGCGTGAACACGGAGGTGAGGAGGGGCCGGAGGCCGGACAACGCCCAGGCCTCCCATGAGGACAGTCCCTTGGACGGGGGTGTCGCTCGCTGAGGTGGGAGAGAGCAGGGCTAGGGCTGGCGGCGGCTGTAGGACCTCCGAGGTGTTGCAGAGAACAGTGCGGCTCTAGGGAAGTGCTCTGGCCTGCGGCTCACATCTGAGTCACTGGTACACTGGCGTGAATCAAAGCCCACCCGGGGAGAGGGGCAGTGTGTGGGAGGGGGCCTAGGCCTGAGCGAGGTGGGGGGAGCCAACATCTGAGGGGAGGGGGGGAGACCGGACAGAAAGAGAGCAGCAACTCGGAGGCCAATGGAAGCCCGCTGAGGAGGTCGTGGGGTCAGAAGCTGCAGAGAAACGAGAAAGATAAGGGCAAAGCAGTGTCCACGGAGGGCTTTCTGGCAGCTAAGTGCGGCCACGCTGGTCTCCTTGGTGCTCGGAGGGTCTGGGAGGCTGGCAGACCCAGTGCTGTCGTGATTTTCTTACTGTGCCATCACCTGACTTTGTATTAAATACGATCTGCACAAAAGGTCCTTTCAAAACCCGAGGTCCACGGGAATGGGGTAACAAATGGCGTGGTGGCTGCTGGGAGCGGGAGGCAAGCCCGTGGCTGCCCTGGGAGCTCCCCAAGGGGCAGCTCTGATCATGCTCCTCCCAGGCTACCATCTCTTCTGGGGGCTCCTCCTTCCCGGGGTCCGAGTGGTCGCTCCTGTTCCTCACTCCCGTCTGGACATCCTTGAACACCCACGGCCGTGCTGGCGCTGTCCTCCGGGCTCCAGCATTCCCCCCGGGCTTCGGGCCCGCTGGCCCCAGCAGGCTGCCCCCGACTCCTCAGGCCTACCACGGCGACTCCTTGTCCACCTGTCCTGTCACCTGGCCCTAGCTCTGGCACCGCCCTCCTNGGGGGGGGAGGGAGGGTCTGTCCCTGCCCTTGCAGCCACTGAGATCTGACTTCTCGGGTCCGTCAGCTTCCATGTGTCTCCCCTGCTAGACCTCAAGGCCCCAGACGGGGTTAGCCGGGACTGTGGGCCCCGGGGGTGCTGAGCCTGTCTCGCACGTCGGCTCCGAGAGCTCGCACACCACCACCATAAAAGCCTCGGGTGAGCAACGAGGGAAACGAGGCTCAGAGAGGAGCAGGTCCTTCGCCTGGGGTTACACAGCCGAGCAGCAGAGTTTGAACTCAGGCTGGGTTCTGAACTCAGCCCTAACTCCACAGTCACGGTGAGATAGTCAGCACAGGGCTTGGTGCATGCTAGGTGCCCGTGACATGTTTGCTGGAGGAATGAGTGATCTGAGATAAGGCAGCCTTTGGGAACTCTGGGGACACAATGCTGGCGGCGGGGAGCGGGGCCGGGCAGCAAAAACTTGTGCCACAAGGGCGCTGGGAACGCTCTGTACCCACCCAGCCCCTGCGTGCCCTGTGTATGATCCCTTGCCTGAGGCCTGGGGAAGGGAGCCCAGCACCGGGCCTCACTGGCTGTTGACTTTGGGTGGCATCCAGGGCAGGCAACCCACTCAAGGGACTCTTGGAAAGTTCTAGAGCATGGTACTCCGGGAAGGGACAGCCACTTCACCTCTTCACTCCCCACTGCTCTGAGCTAACTCTTACCTGCCCCACCTAGGCCCGACACCCACCCCTCTCTCTCGGGGACCCATGCAGGGCTGTGCAACATTGTGGGTACCGTTCCTGTTACTCCCAGATACTCACTTGCTTTCCAGCCAGGACGCTTTGGGGGCAAGCAGGAGCCCACTGTGAAAGGCTTGGAGATGCCTCCCTCTAAGAAGTTTTCCCGGGTTCCCTTGGGACCCTGTTCAGGTCTCAGCCAGATTTGCCCCTCCTTCCCGGAAGCCCTCCTCGACCCCCCAGCCCAGGCACAGTCTCCTATTACATCCTCACTGCTTCATCACTGCAACCGACATTGATTTGTGCTTTGAGAGAGCAGTGTCCCTTTCTCCCACCAGACGGGGAGCTCCAGAAGGACATGGGCGGCTCCGATTTTGCTCACCAAAGGCAGCCCAAGCCTAAGTACCCTGCATGGCACTTGGTAGGTGCTCCCCAAATACCAGCTGACTCCTGGACCTGCCACCCTGACTGGCGTGACCTTGGGCAAGTTGCGCGTCTCTGTGTGCCTCGGTTTCTCCCTCTGTAAAATGGCCCTCCCACCACTCACTTCACTAACTCAGTGTCATATTGAACGTTAAGAGATTTTCACAGGGACCGGCAAAGAAAAGTCGCAGGATAAACAGGGCAGGGCCGGCCCGAGGGCGCACTGTCCCTGACACGCCTCACCACCTCGGTCCAAGGGTCGCCCGGCCCCTGAGACCCAGTCCCAGCTTCGAAGCCTGCTGCGGGCCGCCCTCCCGCTACCACGGGTTCCCGGGACGCCCGTACGGAGGCTGGAGAACCCGGCCCAGAGCGGGAGGGGGGCCGTGCAGCGGCGTTACCTAGCGACAGGGCGGGGCTCGGGGCTCGAAACCCCCGCCTGGTCCCCTAGCAACAGGGTGGGGCCCTCAGGTGAGCTCGATAGGCCTCCCCGCCTAAGACTAGGGTGGGTCCCATTGGCCGGTTACCAAGCAACAGGGTGGGTCTCACCACCCCCCCAAAGGGGCGAGGCCCCACCGGTTGCCTGGCAACGGGGAGGGGGGGGAGCCATCTGTACCTTGCCCTTTAGGTCCAGCACGTAGACGGCGCTGGCGGACATGACGGCTGCGGGAAGCCTCGGCACCTGCCGAGGGCGGCGGCGACGGCGGGGACTGCCGGGCGTTGAGCAAGGCCGGGCGTGCCCCGCGACAGTTCGCCTCCACTTCCGGCCTGGGAAGCCGCGCGCGGACCGTTATGTCCGGTCGGGGAGGGGCTGCCAGGGAGGCGCAGGCGCGAGGTGGGGTGCGCGCAGGCGCGGTACGTTCGATGTGCCCTTATCTCTCGCTCCGGCCTCAAGCATCCCGGAAGTGAGGCCCAGAGGGGCAGGCGCGCGCGGCAGCAGGCGGGGCTGGTTGAAAGGACGCACTCTGGCCGCCAGGCTGGGAGACAAGCCGGGGCAGCTGGAAACCCCGCTCCGCCTTCGTGGGCCAAGTTAGGGGACATGCCGTTGGTGGAACCCCACCTGGGGCCCAGGCACATGAAACTCACAGTCTGGTGAGGGATTCTAGGAAATAGTTACCAATTGTAATACGCTTTCTAGGGGAAGGGGAAGGCGGTGGTTACCTGGGAAAAAGTTTAAACAAACTCTGAATGGCAATCAAGTCTTATCAAGGGTCACTACCTGCCACCTGTCAGTGTCGACACTCATCAGTGCCTGTTTATTGGCGGGAATGACCTGAAAACCACGCCCCCACCGAACCGAGGTGAAAAGCACCTACTTCATTTCTGTAGTTGGTGACGGCAGTCGGTGATGCAAACCGTAACCCGATTAATCAATTGAGTATCTCATCACTTATGAACACCCAGGCTGTGGCGAAATGCCAGCATTTTGTCCTCGTGAACCATCCCTGTGCTCTGGGGAGCCCAGACCTGCAGTATCAAAACCATTCACTCAGGCTGCCTGCCTGATTTTTAATCTCCCCTCCTATCTCCTTTGGGGTTTTGAAAGCTGGCTTTTGCCAGTATCCCCTGCTTAGGATAGAGATTAAGTGCTAGAAAAAAAAAAAAAAAACAGAGGAGAAAACTGAAATATTTAGACTACTAAGTAAATCCTGGGCTGGAAGCATTCTTGAGCGCCAAAAGAAACGGCCAGGAGAGGGTTTTTGACAATCATCTTGTAAAACGCCCTAGCCTCATACTGCGCCCAAATTATTTCAACGTTTCAGGAAAACATGTTTTTATAAAATTACAAAATTATAAATCCCACTGGGGGGGAACTTGAGGAAATGCCAAAAAGTAAGACAAAAAGAAAAACCGCCCAGGAGAGGTGACTCCTCCCCATCAGGGCTTGCTCTAGGCATTTTGTTTAGATGTTTAAAAATCAGCATGGGGGGGGGGATGGGGAGGACTAGACTGGACAAAAGCCTCCTGAAAAAACAGGCTCCCACGTGCCAGAAGTACCATCACGGTAAACACACTCTACACCTGAGTTACTCGCAACCTCCTTTCTCCGTATGTGGGGGAATTCAGGTCACATCTGATTTTCGTCCTTGGCATTCACACTTGGTGTGTAAAGCCAGATCTGAACTCTGCACGATCTCAGAAAAGACCATACCCGTTGTGGGAGATCAGGGTTTCTCAGGCTCTCCTGCCTATTAGGATCATCTGAGGAGCTCTGAAAAATCTCAGTAACTGAACCACCCCAGCCGGCATCAGTGGTTCTAGACTCTCCCGGGAAGGTCTAACAATCAGAAGAGTTTTGGAAACTGTGCTAGACTAACAGCGACGGCTCCCAGTAAACCACATCTCCTGGCGTCCGCGCCCACAGAGCTCTCTCCCTGACTGGGTTTGGCGGTGTGACTCGTGCTGGCCAAAGAAGGGACAACACGGAGAGGTTCTGGAGGACGAGAAGCCGCCTTGGACTTTCCAGCCCAGGCAAATCAACGTAGCTACACCAGTGAACCACACCACATGGCGCAGAACCGTCCAGCTGAAGAGAAATCCTGCTGTTCAAGGTGGGTCAGCTTCAGATGTGCAGGCAGGGAGATGGCGCATCAGTATTCCGCCGTTCCTGGCACAGGCTACGCACAGCACATCACGCTCACAAACCCCAACCGCTGGCTCATGGATGGAAAAGCCTCAAAGCGCCTCTCCGCGAGGCAGTAGGGGAAGCTGCCCCCAAGAGCCACTGTTAACCAGACAGTGCATAACTTCCCAGGTGGGCTGTGAACCACAGGCGGGAAAACAGGTCACCTGTTTCTTTCCGAAGCGGGGGTGAGCGGTCATTTGCAGTATTCACATTCTTCATGTGCAAGAAGCCCCCAAAGTGGCCTTTCTGGTGATAATCAAACCGCTTGTATAAGTAAGACACTCAGACTTCTATTTAGTAACGATTTTTTTTGCTTTATTCTGTTCACCGTGACAGCCCCAAACCCAACACTAAGGGATTCCTCTTTTGACTTTGTTATCCTTTCACTACCTGGGACTTCCTCCCAGAAGTATGTGTGGTTTGAGCCTCACCAGGTAGGGACACGTAGCTCCTCAGAAGAGATCCCGGCTCTCCGGCACCAGGACCTGGGTCCTCCCCTTTGTACTGTCAGTGCCAGGGCTCAGCCCAGGTCTTGCTCCCACACCCCCGCCCTGCCAGGTGTCCTTAGGCCAGAAATGCCAAGCAGGCTACATGCCCAGTGAAGCTCTGAATAAACACAGAGGCTGCTCAGAGCCTAGGGTGGAGGGCAGTGAGCAGGCGGTGTCCGGGTTCCATTACAAAAATGCTGTGTCTGATTAGAGAGGTCTGCCAGGGCAACACCTTCTAGATGCCTCTGGAATGGGGGCTCTAGGGGAAGCGGCTGCAAGCCAGCCAGGGGCTCAGACAGGGACAAGGCGTACGTTTCATCCTAGCCTTTGGCGGGGGCTCTGCTTCCCAGGCTGCGTGGTCTCACACACCGGGGGGCTGAAGAGACGTTCTGAAGGCCAAGAAGGTCCAAGTGGCTTCCCTAGTCTCTGGAAGGAACAGCATAAGCCCCACGCAGGAGGAAGCTTGGAAGGAGAGTTCACGCAGGGCCCGGCGGGGTAAGCTGCAGGCCACGCGAGCATTAGCTCCTCATCCCCTGGAGTCCGTTTCATCCAAGAAAAGATGGCTGACTGTCAGAGCCAGATGCAGTTTGGGGGCAAAGACCCTTTTCTGTAACCCACAGAAATAACCTTAATCTCTGGATACACTTTTAAAAAATTTCTAGTCCAAACTGAAAAAAGGTTTTCTTCTATGCTACCGAGAAACCAAAATAGAGTAAAAGGACAGTCTTACTTTAATTGAGTTCCAGGACAAGGGCACACTGCCTTGGCCAGGACTTGTCTCAGCAGAAGCCGCAAGGGCGTGTGTAAAAGGATGTTTCTAGAAAATACCGAAGGCACCAAACATAGCCCCAATTCTGCCCTCCATCTGCCTGTGATGCCACTCCACATCCCGGGTGGGGAGGCTACTTCGTCCAGCTGACTTTGGGAATGTCGTAGTGCTCCGTGAGGGTGTCCAGGTGTCTGTTGAAATCCTGGGGAAGCCGAGGACAAATCCCACATCAGCACAGCCTCGCGCAGGGCAGTGGGGTTGTTAGACAGCGCCCACTCCTGACTCCACATCCTGCCTCTCCTTGGTGAGCCCCCTCCCCTGAAAGCCACCCAGTCCCGAACCCTGCGCTCATCCTTACATGACCCGGGGAGGTGTTGCATCTGTTGGGTAACCGCCCCGCCCAACACTCCAATGGCTCCCTCTAACAGGCTCCTAGCCTCTGGGCCCGGCCAGGACCCCACATAGCCTGGTCTTTCCTACGGGGCACGTGACTTACCTCCACTCTCTGCTTGTGGGTTTTAGACGCTTTCTTCAGGATCCTTTCCATTTGCTGAAGAGACAAGAGAAACAGGTGAGTTCACACACTCGACCCAGGCCAGGCCTGCGCGGGGCAGAGATGGAAGCCCCTGCCAGCTTGGCTCTCACCCCTGGAATGGCTGGAGGTCTCAAGTGTACATCTCGCCCCTCCCTCACCTCTACTCAGGCTGGTCCGACAGGGATGCCCGGCCACAGCCTATCCCACCAGGAGCCCAGGTCAGCTACCCTGCGGTCAGAGTCAAGCAATGTACCAGCACTGACATGGGGAGACTCTGCTGGGAGGTGTAGGTGTGCCTCCTGCATCCCTGGGCAAGTGGCCGCGTTCCCATTTGGCAGGAAGAGACAGTTTCCCACGGGGCTTGAAGAAGGATGAAAAATGAGAAGGGCAGGGGCACCCAGGCGGCTCCGTCGGTGAAGCGTCCGACTCGCGATTTCGGCTCAGGTCATGATCTCACAGTTCATGCGATGGAGCTCCATGTGGGGCTTTGAACTGTCACTCGGAGCCACCTTGGGATTCTCTCTCCCTCTCTCTGCCCCCTCCCCTCCTGGCGCCTGCACATGCGCTCTCTCAAAATAAAAAATAAACTTAAAACGTTTACTGACTGGGTGACTGTGGCCGACCTTGATGCCCGCCCCCGTGAACCATGCCGCCTGGTCTTGGTGCCCGAGTGTGGTTCTCTGTCGCAATGACTCTGGACTGGCCCTGTGACTCAGTTTACTTATCAGAACGCAGTGCCCGTGCTGGGCCAAAGCAGTAAGACCCGGCAGCCTTCGCTTTGTGTTCCTGGAAGCCGGCCACCATGCTGAGGTCTGAAGACCTCACTGGAAAGAAAGGAGCTGGGAGATGAGATGACATGTGCGGAGGGGGCCACGGGAGGAGCCCGGACGTGGGATGGTCAAACCATCTATCTTGGCGGTTCCGGCCCAGCTGGCCCTCCGACCCCGGCTGCCGTGACAGCACAGATCCCTAGTGAGGAGGAAGAACTATCCAGCTGAGCCGAGTCAGCCCACAGAAGCAGAAGGCGACTGTCACCCGCCACCTGGCTGCTCCTTCCGGTCCTCCTCCGTCTCACTTGCTGCCTCTTCTTCCTCTCCCTCCAGCGGCCTCCCGCCTGCCTGCCCCTCCGCTTCCCTCCCCTCCCCGCCTCTCCCCTTACTGCTGTGAGCCCACGCGAGGGCTGTGCCTCCTCGCACGCTCACCTGAGCAGCTGAGATCAATGCCAGGCACTTGGCGGGGCTCTGCCCTCCCTCTCCCCACTCCATGCACCAAGTTCACAGGGTGTGTGTGTGCTGGCGCCACCCCCACTCCACAGACAGCGTGCACAACGGACGACGGGGCGGCAGATCCCAAGCCCCGCCCCCACCCCCTTCAGGCTGGGACCCGGCCCCAAGGGCCCTTCTTCCCAGAGCTGTCCAGCCTTCGTGCTCACTGTGCTCAACAGAGCTCTCTCCCACCGGGGAGTCCGCGTGTCCCCCTTCCACCTGCCGCCGCCCACACATCCTCCCTTCTCTCCTGCTTCAAACAAAATCCACAGCAGTGCTTCCGGTTTTCAGCACCACCAACAAAAATTTCCCCTTGACCTTCCCCCACCCGCCAGCTATATTCTCATTTCTCCATTCCGCTTGCTAGGTCTCCCAGGACTTATTCGTGCATCCTGTCTCCACCTCTGCCTTTCCCTACCCGGCCCTGGGATCCCCTCTCATCAGCCTCTCTTCCTCCTCATTCCAAATGCCAGCTCCGGGCTCTCGGTGGCACCCTGCAAGAGCTCTCGGCAGCAAATGACACTGTTGATCACTTCCTCCTTCTTAAAACCCTTTCTGCACTCAGCTCCTAAGGACACTCTCTCCCAGTTTTCCTCCTTCTTGTGAGTGATCCTGGGCAATTTCAGATTCTAGACCTCTTTTCTGTCACTGTCCCTCCTCAGAGGCTCTCATCCTGTCAGAGGATCTCCTCGCAGCAATTCCAGAAGGTTTGCAGGAGAGGCCCAGACCTCTCCTCCAAACTGCAGATTCAGAGATCACCCTGTCCACGAGAGTTCTCCATCTGAACTTCTAACAGGTGTTTAAAAGTAACTTCTCGAAAACCAAGGCCTTGATGCCCCACTTTAGGGCCTACTGTCCTTCTTACTACTGTAAATAGCGCCTTCACTCACCCAGCAACTGCTACCAAAAATCTCAGTCATCCCTCATTCTTTCCCAGCCTGCACCCAATCCATCAACGAATCCTGCTGTTCTTGCTCCAAAATCCATCCCAAACCTGGTAACTTCCAACACTTCCACTATTACTGTCCAGCTCTGGGCCGCTTTTCTCGGTCACTGGATGGTTATTCCTCCCCCCACAGGAATAACACCCCAGGGCTAGCCTGTGAGCTAACCTCAGGGAAGGAAACTAAGTGCATTCGCTTGTTAAATCCTCACCGCGAACCTGTTAGGTAAGGACTTCAGCCCCACTTTACAGACAAAGAAAACTGAGGTGTGGGAGGTTAACCGACCTGCCCAGAGCTACACCACCACCAAGAAGCGGTAGAGACAGAATGGAACCCAGGTTGGTCTTGCCAAAGCCAGTGTGTTTCACCAATTTTTTTTTAATGACTCAGTTAGGCCTGGGAGTAAGAGCTTAACTCTTCCTGATGTTACTGGACCAAATAACCCAGACCAGGGTTAGGGTTTCTCAGCATGGACACTTGATATTTGGGGCTAGATCACTTTTTTTTTTTTTTTTTTTTTTTTTCCCC
>NW_027532172.1:170554-175981 GCF_008692635.1 Crocuta crocuta | reverse complement strand
TTTTTTTTTTTTTTTTTTTTTTTGCCACGGGGGGTTCTGTCTTAATCACTGTAAGATGCTGAGAAGCATCCCAGGCCTCATCCCACTAGATGCCAGGAGCACTACCCCCACCCCTCGCCAACACACCAAGTTTTAACGAACAAAAATGTATCTTCAAACACTGCCAGCTGTCTTGTTGAGGGTGGAGGCAGGATACAGAACGGTACCCCGCCGAGAACCACCAACCTGATTATTCCCTCCCCCCAGATACCAGGCTGAGCTTATCTATCCTATGCTAACATCTCCTGTCCCCTACTGTCCAGATGTACTGTGTTTAACATCAAGAGAAGCGATTTACTGCGGTGCCTGGGTGGCTCAGTGGGTTGAACACCCAGCTCTTGGCTTCAGCTCGGGTCATGATCTTACAATTTTGGAGTTTGGGCCCCACATCGGGCTCTGTGCTGACAGTGCAGAGGCTGCTTAGAATTCTGGCTCTCTCGCCCTTTCTCTGCTTCTCCCCCTTCTCTCTCTCTTCTCAAAATAAACTAAAAGCAAAAAGCAAAAAAACAACTATAAAAGAATTAAAAAGTAACTAAATAAAAGTGACTTATTGAAACCTTAAAATACAACCTACTTAAACCTGACAAATCATCACGGAAACAGACTTCGTGGAAACTTACAGCACAGAAGTGACCATTTAACATCAACAGCTAACGTCAACTGAACACTGACTTTGTGACAGTCCGGGGCACTAAATGCTTTATCTGTATGACTTCATCTAAAGGTCCCACCCTCTTTATGTGAAAGCACTCTTCTGACCCCTCCAGATAAGTAAACTGAGGCAGAGACAAAATGAGTCATTAGCCCAGGGTCACTAGACAAATTAAAGACTGCGCTGAAATCCCAATTCGATCCCCAGCTCTGGCCTCCTTTCGACGCCAGCTCTAGCTTTCTCCTCTGCCATGCACTCAAGCCAGAGGCGCTCCCCCTCCTCGGACTCTTCCTCACCCACGGAGCATCTTCCTCCCGGAATTAAGGTCTCTCTGACCGCTCGCCACCACTCCGAGCGTCCCGGGCTGACCCCAATTCCGAGTCGCCCGGCTCTGTCTCTGCATCCACGTCGGGAGACCCAGACCCGCTGAGCGGGGCATCCCCAGCTTCCCCACTCGCCTTACCCGCTTCTCTTGCATCTTCTCGAAGGCTGCCTGGGCCGGGGTGCGCTTGTCCAGGCCGCGCCGCTTCTCCTCCTCGTTCTTCTTGCTCGTTCCCATTGCTTCCAGGAGTTTCGCTTTGTCTTTGTCCTTCTTTTTCTTCTTCCTGGGAGGGGACAAGGGGGGAGAGGAGGTGAGGGCGGATCTGGGGACAAGAGCTCGGGGACTCTAGAAGACGCTTAAGGCGACAGAAGACAAGCTTTCGCGGTCCTCTTGGGGACTCACCGCTTGGTCACGCCGAGCTCCGCAACGCCTTTCAGTTTCAGGGGCCCCTTTTGAACTTGCTCGTAGGCCGCCATGACGCCGTCTGCAGTTGTGTAGGTAAACCACCACGTTTCCGGTTTGACAACGCTATTTCCTCCCGAATGCCCGCCTCACTTCGTCCTGATTGGCTGAGCGAGGGATGCGCGTGCGCTCTTGGCATCTAGAGCTGGGCCACACTTTTCAGTTGTGGGTGGGGCCTGAAGCGTGCGGCGCGACCTCATCCTTTGCATCCGGTCTCCTGCCACACTTCCGGCTTTCAAGCCCAGTTCCGGGTTTTCCGGCCTTGGGCCCCCGGGTCTGCCAAGCTGGTTTTACAAAACCCCATTTCCTGAAACGCGGTGTGCTCCTGATTGTTTTCGCCTGCAGTTGGGTGTTCTGTTCTCTTTTATTGCTGTATTTTGAAAGTTTGATAGATAATCTAGTTTTGTAAACCTAATCAGTACTTACTAGTTTTTCAGTTTTGGGTCAATGGTGCCATTATATGAAATACATGTCAATTGCATTTGGAAAAAATTTAAATCTATTCTGTTGGGGCTCCTGGATGGCTTAGTCGGTGGAGCCTGCGACTTTTTTTTTTTTTTTAGGTTTATTTATTTTGAGAGAGAGAGTGTGCATGTGTGAACACCAGTTGGGGAGGGATAAAGGAGAGAGAGGGAGAACGAGAATCCCAAGCAGGCTCTGTGCTGATAGCGAGGTTTGATCCCACTAACCTCCAGATGGTGACATGAGTGGAAATCAAGAGTTGGATGCTTAACCGACTAAGCCACCCAGGTGCCCCTAGTATGCAAGTCTTAATCCTAGGGTAGTGAGTGCAAGCCCACTTTAGACATGGAGCCCACTTCACAAAAGAAAAAGAAATAAGGTGTATCCTATTGAGGTATAACTTACACTCAGTAAAATGCATTCATTTTAATTGTGCTTTTTGATGAATACCCAGTAAAAGCACTCATTTTAATTGTACTCTTTGATGAATATCATCACATTTACATGCCTACATAATCACCCCCACAATCAAGATCTAGAACAGTCCATCCCTACAAAGTCCCTTGTTCTCCTTCCCAGTTAATCCCCTCCCCCATCGTACCCCTCAGGCAACTCCAAATCTGTTTTCTCTCACTACAGGTTAATCTTTTATAAAAGCTTAATATACATGGAATTATACTACATACATTCTTTTGAGCTAGAGTTCTTCTTTTAATTTTTAATTTTTTTTATTAAAAAATTTTTAACATTTATTTTTGAGAGACAGAGCGCTAGAGGGGGAGGGGCAGAGAGAGAGGGAGACACAGAATCTGAAGCAGGCTCTAGGCTCCTAACTGTCAGCAGAGAGCCCAATGCCATTCTGGAACCCATGAACCATGAACCTGAGCTGAAGTCGGATACCCAACCGACTGAGCCACCCAGGTGCCCCGTGAGCTAGAATTCGTCCAACAAGCATAATGTGTTTGAGATTCTTCCTTATGTTGGGTATAAAAGTACTTCATTTTTATGCTAAGTGTTATTCCATTGTATAAATAAGTTTGATTTTGTTACTCCTCTGTGAATGGACATCTCAGTTGTTTTCAGTTGGGAGCCCTAATGAGGAGCTGCTGTGAACACTGGCATAAGTCTTTGTATGGACATTAGTTTCATTTCTCTTGGGCTCACTCCTGATGCCTTCATTACTGGAAGTAGAATAGTAGCAAGGTTTGGTTTTTCTCAGCGTGAAATGTTGAGTCTCAGCCAGTCTGTTCTGAGGGTTTGGTAAGAGAAAATAGTCGCACAGGATGCACTGAAAACCCTGATCTACCAGTGCTGTAACACTTGGGGCTCCCATGAGTTGGGTTTTTTACTTCCCTGATGTCCAAGTAATTTGCTTACTGAACAAGCAAAACTATTGTTGTAACTGAAACCATTTCATTTGTGTTTCCTTCTATCCTTTTAAGCTTTGTGTTTGAGTGTGGGCCATCTTCCTCTGGCCCTGGATGAAAATGCTTGTCAGGACTTACAACTTTTCTCTCGTTTTTGAATGTGATACATAGTAGCATTGTCACTTTAAGTAGTACATAGGCCTCAAGTGAATACATGGAAGGTCCAGAACTTGATTTGGAAAGAATAGCCTCTCATCTCCCTTAGCCTCTCGTCTCACCTTTAAAAAAACAAAGCAAAGGGCTCCTGGGTGTCTCAGTCAGTTAAAGATCCTACTTTGGCTCAGGTCATGATCACACTGCTCACGAGTTTGAGTCTCACGTCAGGCTCTGTGCTGACAGCTCAGAGCCTGGAGCCTGCGTCAGATTCTGTGTCTCCATCTCTCTCTGCCCCTCCCCGGCTTGTGCGCTCCCTCTCTCTCAAAAATAAATAAACATTTAAAAAAAGAGAGAGCAAGGCAGCAGGCTCCAAATACCTTATGCTAACTCCCACATCACCAAACAGAGACTTAACTGCATTACAGTTTTAGTTCTTAAGAAATGAGGGGCGCCTGGGTGGCTTAGTCGGTTAAGCGTCCGACTTTCACTTAGGTCATGATCTCGCGGTTCGTGGGTTCGAGCCCCGCGTTGGGCTCTGTGCTGACTGCCAGCTCAGAGCCTGGAGCCTGTTTCAGAGTCTGTGACTCCCTCTCTCTCTGACCCTCCCCTGCTCATGCTGTCTCTCTCTCTCCTAGAAATAAATAAAACATTTAAAAAAAAAAAAACAAAGAAATGATACTTGAGGGGCGCCTGGGTGGCTCAGTCAGTTAGGTGGCCAACTTCAGCTCAGGCCATGATCTCGAGGTTCGTGAGTTCGGGCTCCATGTGGGGCTCTGTGCTGACAGCTCAGAACCTGGAGCCTGCTTCCGATTCTGTGATTCCTTCTCTCTCTGCCCCCCATCCCCTCCCTTCCCCCTCCCCGCTCAAGCTCTGTCTCTCTCTGTCTCAAAATTCAAATAAACGTTAAAAAAATTTTTTTAAAAAAAGAAATGATATCTTAAATGCGTCAGTCAGGAATCCTCCAATCAGCGATCAGCAGTAGTTGGGTCATCTGCCAGATTACAGATCCCCACTGTCCCTTAAAGGAAAGTGACTTTGCAATAACCAACACGGTAAAATACACAAAACGTACTGTTGTAACCACTTCAAACTGTGCAACTCATTGGCATTAAATACATTCACAGTGTTGTCCATCTGTTTATTTGTATTTGATTACAAGAGATATGCAAACATTAATGCAGAATATGTAATTGGAAAAGTACTGAGAAGCCCAAAGAAGACAGTAATCACTCCCATCCGGAAATAATGTCTGCTATTGTTTTGATTTCTCTAAATCCAGTCTCTTATTACCTGGGATGTTAAAAATAAAATGGGATTTTATTCTATACTCGCTTTATCACTGACCTTTTCCGTGTGACTGCCTTTGTATGTGGAGTTAAACACTGAGGGATGCAGAGAAGAAACTCCAGATGTCCCATAATCCTCTGCTGACATTAAACATATATACACATGCACATGTCCCAAGTGAGAAAACCGCACAGTACAGAAAAAGCTAAAAGAAGAAAGAAAGCAAAAACGTAGAAACTTCTCTTCCCACCTCTTTCCAAAATGATGATCAATTTCATTTTTATATTTCTCAGCACAAAAGTGTGTATGCCCACATCTGTGTGTCTGCACAATGTTTTTTTTTTAAATTTCTATCTTCAGTTTTTCATCTAGCAAAATGTCTTGAAGCTCCTTTTAAGGCCCCAGTTACCTCCACCCACCTTCCTCAAAGGCTGGATGTCCTGTGGCAGAGCCAGGCCCTCCCTAACCAAAGCCCGTCTACGTGCCCGCAAATCTTAGCTCACTTTTCCAAGCGGCCTGAATCCGCGGCAGTGGAATTACTAGGTCCAAGACTATGTACATTTGTGCATTTTAATTGAGTCTGCTCTTGCCCAAATTGTGCCGAGGACTTTTGAGGGAGCACGGAGGGGAGGGAGAAGCAACCGTCCCCCCTCCCCCCCACTCCCCCCCTCCGCCCTGCT
>NW_027532172.1:151945-170529 GCF_008692635.1 Crocuta crocuta | reverse complement strand
TGCCCAATTCTCCGGCTGTAGGCTCCTTTCGCGTTCAGGAATCGGAGAGAATGAGCTTCCTGGTGCTGCCCGTCGGGGCAAGCCTGCGCGGGGGCCATCCTCCCACCGTTGACAGAACCAGCTCCCCAGGGAGGAATAGGACCGACTCATTTGGGGAGATCTGTTCTGCCCCAGGCAACCCAGGAGCCGTGCGGCTCCTTTCTGGGGCTTCCAATGCTGTGTGCCCTGCGGGAAGCAGCCTGATCTCTCTGACCTTCTTTCCTCTTTTGTAAATTGCGGTGGCTGCCGCCGCCGTGGGTGCGGATGACAACAGCTAATACTTCACACGGATTTACGGGGATCATCTCATTCACTCCCACGGCCGCCCTGTTCCACAAACCATCCTGATTTTACATTTTGTCACCAAGCACCAGGCCATCCACTGTAACATGTGTCACCATTTTATACACTTCTACGACAGCATTTCTCAACCTTTTTTTTTTTTCATCATCACCCCGTAAAGGGAACTTAGTTTAATTTAATTTAATGAGAGAAGTTAAATAACAATGAAGGAGTTTTTGTCAGGGAGGATTGAGTTTTGGATTGGGCCACGAGCCATTGAAACATCTAAGGTTTTTTCATCCCTTCCTCGCCCCTCCCCCAGGATCGATTTTTACCACCTTACGAGAAATATTGCCCCCACTGATAATTTATGTTCTAAGGGAGTAATTGTTCCAAATAAACCATGATACATTGCTTTTGCTCACTTAAATTTTTTTTTTTTTATTTTATATCCATTTAAAAAGTCCTAAGGGGCACCTGGGTGGTTCAGTCGGTTAAGCGTCCTACTTGAGGTAGGTCATGATCCCACGGTTTGTGAGTTTGAGCCCAGCGTCGGGCTCTGTGCTGACAGCTCGGAGCCTGGAGCCTGCTTCAAATTTTGTGTCTCCATCTCTCTCTGCCCCTCTCCCACTGACATTCTGTCTTCTCTCTCTCTAAAAAAAATAAACATTAAAAAATGGTCTTGAGATTTAAATACACAGAGATTTTAATTTTATACTACTCTTGTGTATATATACAAAGAAAATGCAATAAATCAGCTAAAGTTTTCTAAACATCTTCATGCACAGAGTATAACTCATTGAAATCACTGGAAAAAAATCAATTCTAAGTTTTTAACGTCTGTGCTTTATCACACAACATCACCCTCNCCAGGAGCATTTCTTTAAAAGAATCTGCATTGTTTCCAAAGAATAGATTATGGAAAGGGAAAACAGTTAATCGAGGATGGAAAAACATGGCGAACACCGCCTTGCCCAAAGGATCAAGGTCAACATTGCCAATGATGTCTTGTAGCTATCAGGTAAGTCCAGGTAGGAAGTGATGGAGAGGACAGACACCTCACCTCTGAGGTCTCTCCCAAACCCATGAGTCCAGTCCAATCATGAGAAAATGCCAGACAAATCAAAATGAAGGACATCCGACAAAGTACCTGACTGGTACTCTTTAAGACTATCAATGCCATAAAAAAAAAAATAGACCAACAAACTAAAACCAAACAAAATAGACTGAAATCAGGAGCCAAGGGAGATATGATGACTACATGTAACATAGGATCCTGACCCAGAAAAAAGAACGTTCTTGCAAGTGTATATCCATGTTCATAGCAGCATTGATCACAATAGCAAACAGGTGGAAAGACTCCGAGTGTCCATCGATGGACGAATAAATAAACAAAATGTGATCTATCCACACACTGGAATATCAGTCTTAAAAAGGAAAGAAAACCTGACACATGCTACAATGTGGACAAACACTGAAGACTTCATGCTGAGTGAAAGAAGCCACACACAAAAGGACACATAATGTATGATTCCATTTACAGGAGGTTTTCTAGAACAGGCAAACTCACAGAAACAGAAAGTAGGACTGTGGGTTCCAGGGACTGGGGGAGGGGAGCATGGGAAGCTGTTTAATGGGGACAGACTTTCAGTTGTTCTACAACATGAAAAGCGTTCTGGAGACAGATGGTAGTGACGGCAGCATAACAATGTGAATGTATTTCATACGACTGAGTTGTGCACTTAAAAAAGGGTCCAAATGGTAAATGTTATGCCTTGTGTATTTTACCACAATAAAAGTGTTTTTAAAAAAAAAAAAAAAACAGCAGGGAAATAATACAGAGCGATCCCGTGTACGCTTTTGCCAGTTTCCCTCAATGGTAACATCTTATAAAAAAAACTCCAGGGCGATGTCACAACCAGGATATTGGCATCGTTACAGGCAAGACTCGAGCAGTCCAACATCACAAAGATCCGTCCTGATGCACTTGTGTGTAGCCACACCCACCTCCCCCCACCCCATCCCTGCACCCTGGCCACCAGCAACCTCTTCACATTTCTATACTTTTGTCATTTTAAGAATGCTATGTAAATGGAAAAATCCAGCGTGTAACATTTTATGATTGGCTTTTTTCCCCCACTGAGCATAACTCCCCAGAGATTCATTCAAGTTGTCACATGTACCCCTTTCACATCCATGGAATGGATGGACCAGTTTGTTTAATCATTCACCTGTTGAAGGATTTATGGGTCGTTTCCTGTTTGGGGCTGCTATGAGTAAAACCTCCATTACAGGTTTTTGTGTGAACGTAAGCTTTCATTTCTCTGCGATTGCCCAAGAGTCCAAGTGCTGCGTCATAGGGTGGTGACGTTTTTGTTTTTCTATTTTATCTTATTGTAGGAAGAGCACTTAACATGAGATTTTCACAATTTTTTTTTTTAAAGTAGGCTTCACGCCCAGCACGGAACCCATTGAGGGGCCACGGCCCTGAGATCAAGACCTGAGCTGAGCTAAGAGTTGGACACTTATAGAGCACCTGGGTGGCTCAGTCGGTTAAGCGTCCGACTTTGGCTCAGGTCATGATCTCACGGTTTGTGGTTTCAAGCCCCGTGTCGGGCTCTGTGCTGACAGCTAGCTCAGAGCCTGTTTCAGATTCTGTGTCTCGCTCTCTCTGTGCCCCTCCCCTGATCATGCTGTCTCTCTCTCTCTCTCAGAAATAAATAAAACATTAAAAAGAAAAAATTAAAAAAAAAAAAAAAGAGTTGACACTTAACCGACTGAGTCACCCAGGCGGCCCAGACCTCCACAAATGTTTAAGTGTACAATACATTATCTTTGGGTATAGACACAATGTCCAGGAGATCGCTAGAGCTTATTTATCTTGCTTGATGAATCTTGCTTCATGCCCACTGGTTAGTAAGCTCCATTTTCCTTCCCCTTGGCTGCTGTGAGCCACCATTCTACTTTCTCCTCCCAAGTGGAATCATAAATATTTGTCTATCTGTGATTGGCTTATTTCACTGAGCAAATGCACTCAAAGGTCCTCCAAGTTGTTACATACTGCAGAGTTGCCTTCTTTTTAAGGCTGAAGAATATTCCATTGTAAGTACATACCATGTTTTTTTAATCTTTTCATCCATCAGTGGACATTTAGATTGTTTCCATACCTTGGCTATTGTGAATAATGCTGCAATGAACACAGAAGTGTTAATATCTCTTTGTGATCCTGATTTCAATTCTTTTGGATGTATACTGGATCATATGATAGTTCTATTTTTAAGTTTTTTGGTGTTTTTCTTTTTTAAAAATGTTTGTTTGTTTGTTTATAAAACACAAGTGGAGGAGGGGTAGGGAGAGAGGGAAAGAGAATCAAGCAGGCTCCTTGATGTCAGTGTAGAGCCTGATGCAGGGCTCGATCTCATGAACCATGAGATCATGAGCTGAGCTGAAATCAAGTCAGATGCTCAACTGACTAAGCCACCCAGGTGACCCTATTTTTTGTTTGAGAGAGAGAGAGAGAGAGAGAGAGAATCCTAAGCAGGCTTCATGTCCAGTATTGAGCTTGAGCCAGAGCTTGATCTCATGACCGTGAGATCATGACTTGAGTTGAAATCAAGAGTCAGATGCTCAACAAACTGAGCCACCCAGGTGCCCCTAGTTTTAAGTTTTTGAGACACCTCCATGCTGTTTTCCACAGTGGAGGCGCCATTTTGCATTCCCACCCCAGGGCACAGGGTTGCCATTTCTCTACATCCTCACTAACATTTATTCATTTTTTTCTTTTATACTTTATTGTCAAGTTGGTTTCCGTCTAATACCCAGTGCTCATCCCCACAAGTGCCCTCCTCCATGCCCATCACCTATTTTCCCCTCTCTCCCACCTCTCATCAACCCTCAGTTTGTTTTCAGTATTTAAGAGTCTCTTATGGTTTGCCTCCCTCCCTCTCCTTAACTATTTTTTCCCCTTCTCCTCCGCTATGGTCCTGTGTTAAGTTCCTCCTGGTCCACGTATGAGTTAAAACATATGGTATCTGTCCTTCTCTGCCTGACTTATTTCACTCAGCATAACACCCTCAACTTCCATCCACGTTGCTACACATGGCCAGATGTCATTCTTTCTCGTTGCCATGTAGTATTCCATTGTGTAGATAAACCACATCTTCTTGATCCATTCATCAGTTGATGGACATTTAAGCTGTTTCCATGATTTGACTATTGTTGAGAGTGCCGCTATGAACATTGGGGTACATGCGCCCCTATGCATCAGCACTCCTTTTTTTTTTTTTTTTTAATAACAGCCATCCTGGCAGTGATATCTCATTGTTGTCTTGATTTGTTTTTCCTTGATGATTATTGCAATGCAGTTCTGGCATTATGGTTCTCAGTTCTTTATCCTATATTACAAGGGGGGATATTGTTGCATCTTATTTATCATAATGAAGATGAAATTTACCCATACAAAGATAGAATTAATTTATTTATACCATGAGAAATGATTTATTGTAAATGCAGAAAAGAAAAAAAAGATCCCATCATTGGAGCTGGGTGTCAGAGAGTCAGCCTCCAGTGGCTGACAAACACGAGCAGCCCCTTGATAATTGTGATTAGTGCTTGTTGAGCTCCCGTACAGCGCCAGCCCCCTTACCCTCCTCCAACTGTGTCAAACTTACCCCAGCCCCAGGGCCTTTGCACTTCCTCTTCCCACCACCAACCACTCTCTTCCCACTCACTATTTCCTCACTTCCCTCTAGTTCTACTCAAATATCGCATCGTCAGGGGTGCTTTCCCTTCCCAATCTATTTATCCCAGCCTCATCTCTCTATCCCTGCCGTTTTATTTTTCTTCCTGGACCTTAGCACTCCTGACTAATTATGTATTTATTTGGTTGCTTGCCCACTGGAACGTGAGCTTTGTGAGAGCACTGTTTTTGTTCACCGATATGTGATCAGGACCTAGGACAGCACCTAGCACACAGTAGGTGCTCAGTAACTAATTGCTGATGTGGGGGGGCACATAACCAAATCACAGAGTGTCTGATGGGGTCAGCCATAGGAATCTGGACTTCAACCATGAGGCACAGGGAGCCAGGAGGTCTTTGATAATTAGTTTTGTCATCGTCCTCTTTAAAAAAATGTATTTACATGCAAAAATCTCACCCTTTTTGGTGTGCAGTTCTATGAGTTTTGACAAATGAATACAGTCACATAACCAACACTACAATCAAAACACCAGAACTATTTCATCACCCCTAAGATTCACTTATTCCCCCCTCTACAGCCATTGATCTCTTTTCTGTTCCTATAGTTGTGTCCTTTTGAGTGTGCATATAAATGGGATCATCTGGTAGGTCGCCTCTTGAATCTGGCATCTTTCAGCTATAGCACAATGCATTTCAGGTCCATTCACTTTGTGTATATCAATAGTTCATTCCCTTTTATGGCTGAGTCTATTGTATGGACCGGCCCCAGTTTTTTTCTTTTTTAATCCATTTCCCAGGTGAAGAATATTTGTGTCGTTTCCAGTTTTTGGTGATTACGAACAGAGTTGTTATCATTCTTCATATACAAATATTTTTAAAAACAGATATAATAATTTAGGTGGGCATACATTTTTAGGTCTCTCTACCTCGGAATGAAAATTGCTGGGTCACATGGTAACTCGGTGTTTAACTTTTTAAAGAACTGCCGAACTGTTTTCCAAAGCAGCCTCACCATTTCACATTCCCACCAGCAGGGTATGAGGGTTTCATACACTGTGCTGACCCCACATTCCTGGTCAACACTTGCTATTGTCTGTTTCCTTTTAGGCACCCAAGTGGGTGTGAAGTAGTATTTCACTGTGGTTTTAATTTGCATTTCCTTGCTTATTCCAGATCTTCTTTGCCATTGGTGTATCTTCTTTGGAGAGATGTCTACTCAAATCCTTTACCTGTTTTGTTTTGTTTTGTTTTGTTTTAATAGACTTAATTTTTAGAGCAGTTTTAGGTTCACAGTGAAATTGAGCAGAAGGTCCGGAGATTTCCCATGTACTCCCTGCCCTGCACATGCACAGCCTCCCCAGCAGAGTGGTGCACTTGTCACAAGCAGTGAACGTACAGTGACACATCGTATCATCCAAAATGTACATTAGGCTTCAGTCTTGGTGTTGTACATTTTGTGGTTTTTGGACAAATGTATAATGATGTATATCCACCACGACAGCATCATACAGAGTAGATTCACTGCCATAAAAATCCTCTGTGCTTCATCTGCTTATCCCCCGCGCCCGCCAATCTCTGCCCATTTTAAAATCTAGGCTATTTGTCCTTTTACTGTAGGCTTGTTAGAGTTCTTTATATATTCTGGTGACTAGTCCCTTATCTGATGTATGGTTTGCAAATACTTTCTCCATGCGGTGGGCATGAACAGGTTTTTGTGGGCCCGTAGATTTTCATTTCCCGTGGGTAACTACTCACGAGTGGGACTGCTAAGTCATGTGGTAAACGCGTGTGTCACTTACAAGAAAGTTCTGCTCCATTTTCCAGAGCGGATGTACCATTTTGCATCACCACCAGCAATTAACGATTCCAGTTGCTCCACATCCTCATCCACAATTGATATTGTCAGGTTTTTTTTTTTAAAAAATCATCCTAAAGGGGTCCTTAAAGCCTTATCATAGTCACATTCTACAAGGTGGCTTCACACACTGGGACAGAGGAGAGTTGATGAGGCCAGGGAGAAATGTGAGGGTCCAGGCCAGTGGTGGGGGAGGGGAGATCCGAGAGCAGTTCAGGGGGGAGGGGTTGTGGCACTAGAAAAGGCTGAGCGGGAGAAGAAACTGGAGCCAGGCGAGACCCAGAGCAAGAAGAGCATGGAGCGCCAGGCTAAGGGCTTTTGACTCCCAAGGTTTCTGCCCAAGAGGATTCTGGGTCCTCATAAGGTTGGCAGCTGCTACATTGTCTTTACCCACTGAGGATGCGTGATGAATATTAGCATACTCAAGGCTCTGACAAGTCCGGCAAATAAAGAATTCTCTTTGGTATTATTTAACCAGTTGTTTCTCCAACTTTCACCTTGGATCACTTTTCTTTAGCCATAATGTCGTCATCATCATCATCTCCAGTGCACATCTCAGGACCTCATTTTTTTTTTAATGTTTTTTTTATTTATTTCTAGGAGAGAGAGAGAGACAGTGTGAGCAGGGGAGGGTCAGAGAGAGAGGGAGTCACAGACTGAAACAGGCTCCAGGCTCCGAGCTGGCAGTCAGCACAGAGCCCGACGTGGGGCTCGAACCCACGAACCGCGAGATCATGACCTAAGCGAAAGTCGGACGCTTAACCGACTAAGCCACCCAGGCGCCCCATCAGGACCTCATTTTTGCTCACCAAGTTATGCTCCCAGTCCCTAAAACTGGCTTATATGCAACAGTCAAAAAAAATTTTTGTTTTGGTTGCATTAACGATTTTATTAGACCTTCAGAACGACTCTCTGAGTTAGGCACTGACACATCTTCCCTCTTACAAATGAGTCTCAGAGAGGTCAGGTGACTCGTCTAAGGCTGCACAGCTAATGGGTGGAGAGCGAGTATTTGAGCCGGGGTGCGCTCGCAGTCTCTCCATCAGGCCGCCTGTCTCTGGAAGGCGTCCCATGCCCCCCGCCTCACCCGCCAATGGCAGACGTGGTCTGCTGCTCTGTGACGTCCTACAAGTCCTTCTTGTCCTGGTGGCCATGGACATACCCGGGCTGTTGCCCAGAGAGCTGGGCTGTAACTTGATCTCCCCCAGGCTGGGGGTGACAGGGCGGGTGGGCAGGTGACAGCCGGGGCAGGGAGATTTGCCCAGACGCTGGTGTGCCGCAGCCTGGCAACCCGTGTGGCCCAGGGGAGACCAGGGGCTCCGGGGGCTTGTCCCAGTGTCCCGGCAGTGTCCCCACCATGGGCAACAAGCAGACGGTCTTCACTCACGAGCAGCTGGAAGCATATCAGGTAGGGGTGACACGCGGGGCCCTCAGTAAGTTTGACAGCCTTGATTTCTCGGCCTGTGGAATGGGGACAGCATCGTCTGTCTTGGGTGTGCAGTCAGCAAGCCTCCCGGCGCAGCATCAGACAGAGATGGGCGCGCGGCGGAGGGACAGGAAGGGGCCCCTGAGGCAGGCTCCGGGCCAAGCCAGTATCTCTCTCCACAGGACTGCACCTTCTTCACAAGAAAGGAAATCATGAGGTCAGTCGGGGAAAAAGGGAGGAAGTACCCGCTGCTAGAGGATGTTTGCAATTGGACGGGACGGGGTGCTTTATGACGGTTAAACCATGAAGGGAGGGATCGCAGGCATGGTCAGCGGATGGGGGCAGAAGTGGGGAGGCTGAGAAGCCACTTCTTGTCTGACTGTCATGGCCTCTAGGCTGATTAGCTTGGGCTTTTTCCGAGGGAGATGGGGGTCATGGAGAGTATGTGAGCCGGGGTGGGGGCAGGAGGGGTACAGGTCAGCGTGTCAGAAAGGTCCCCCCTGAGGAGTGTGCGGAGGCTGGCACTGGAGGCTGGGAACCCGGGGGCACGTGGGGCGTGGCATCAGGGTAAGGGTGCGGTGGGCGGCCTGAGGCTGCTGCATTTCCCTGGCGGGAACGAGAGGGGATTGGTAGGGATCCCACATCACAGCTCAGCCCATGGAGCCATTGTCCGGAGGCCCCAACCCATGAACTCGGAGCGGTGAAACCCTAGCTGGCCGGGGTTCAGGGCCAAGGCCCCAATTGTGTGGGCACCGGATATCCATTATTGATGGGCACACCTTTCACCAGTGAGCCCCATTGTCTGGGTGAGGACAGCTCACAAGGTCACCCTGGCCATCACGATCAGGTTACCCGTGGGGAAACTGAGGCTTGCACAGGGGAGGCTGACCCCGGCTCTGCAAGACGGGCAGAGCTGCAAGGGGTTTGAGGGCTGGCGGTTCATCCGTCCTAAGCTGCCTGTGTCTCAGCACAATAACGGGCTCAGCGGGAGAAAAGGCGATGTGCTCATGGCCGCCAGAAACCCAGCCCCGGGCTGTTCCCCGAGGGGACCCGGACAGGGAGCTGACATTCCAGATACCCCCTCCTTGAGTTCCTAGCCGTCGTCGGGCCCAGGGGCTCCTGTCTCCCCTGGAAATAACCCCCAGCAGCTTGGGGGCCTCTGACTCATCAAGGATGTGCTCTCCAAGGCCTCTGCTCATGGCGCCCCCTAGCGGAGGCAGGGGGTCCGCGGGCGAGGACACTGCAGCCGAGAGCTGGCCTCACAATCGAGGCAGTGTGGGTGGCATCCGGTGTTTTGCAAAATGCCTTTCACGCACGAAACCCCCCCCTGAATACTGGCCTTCTGTCTCGGCTCTGCCCCATTTAGCGAACCCTCCCATTACGGAGGGAGAGAAGGAAAATGTGGGGACGGGGGTCCTGGCTGACATCCAGAGATTCACAGATTCGCTCAGACTCTGAGTGCGTGATGCATGTTCCCTCTTGCCTCCCCATCTGCCTGGGGACGAGCTCCTACTCATTCTTCAAAGCGCAGTATCAGTGTCCGCGCTCGAGTGTCCGCACTCCAGTCCCCCCTAGCTCTGGGGCCATCTCTGCACCGTGGCCCTGTCCCCAGGGGTAGAAGTACCTGCCTGTGTTTGGCTGTGTGTGCTTGAGGGCTGGGCTCCGAGCGGATGACTCTTGGGGACCCAGGGTCCTCCGGTGAGGAGTGACCAGGNCCTCCCCCCCCCCCCCCCAGCCCCTATCCCAATCCTTCCCCGTGTTTCCCTCCCCACACCAGGCTCTTCTATCGCTATCAGGACCTGGCTCCCCAGCTGGTCCCCCTCAACTATACCAGCCGCCCTGACGTGAAGGTGCCCTACGAGCTCATCGGCAGCATGCCCGAGCTGAAGGTACGCCGGCGCCGGGGTCCCCTGCCGCACTCCTACGAAGGGATGCATTTTGCGGGTGAAGAAACTGAGGTTCAGAGAGGTTAAGATGCTTGGGCATGGTCACACAGCTCGGATGTGAGAGAGACAGGATTGCAAACCTGGGCAGTTGGGACGATGAAATGAGATGATGCGAGTAAAAGGCATGGCACGGGGCCTACTGGGCGGCGGGTTCTCAGGGAAAGTCCGCCCTGCTTTGCAGAGCAGGGGCCATTAAAACAGCAGGTTTTTCTCAGCTCGAGGTTTGTCGCATAGTTTGTGACGCTGAAGGGGGCTCGCGGGGTGAGTGACTGAGTAGAAATGATTTTATCACAAGGGACAGAAACCTCATTCAAGGGGCGCCTGAGTGGCTTAGTCGGTTAAGCGTCCGACTTTCGCTTAGGTCATGATCTCGCGGTTCGTGGGTTCGAGCCCCGCGTCGGGCTCTGTGCTGACTGCCAGCTCAGAGCCTGGAGCCTGTTTCAGTCTGTGACTCCCTCTCTCTCTGACCCTCCCCTGCTCACGCTGTCTCTCTCTCTCTCTCTCTCTCCTAGAAATAAATAAAACATTAAAAAAAAAAAAAGAAACCTCATTCAAGAAGGACAAAATCTTGGGGCACCTGGGTGGCTCGATTGGTTAAAGGTCCGACCAGCTCAGGTCATGGTCTCTCAGTTCGTGGGTTTGAGCCCTGAGCTGGTCTCTGCACTGGTGGTGCAGGATTCTCTCTCTCCTTCTCTTTCTCTGCCCCTCCCCCACTGTGCTCCCTCTCTCTCAAAAATAAACAAACTAAAAAAAAAAAAAAAAAGAACAAAATCAATTGGATCACATGAGCCAAAACTCCAGGGGCAGAGCTGGCACCAGGTACGGCTGAAACCAGGGTCTCGGAGGACATGCTCAGGAACCTCCCTCCATCCCTCAGTGCCTCCCAGGAAGAGGCTTCAGTCTCAGCAGCTTACTCACTTGAAGTAGTGAAGCAAAGGCCCTGTGGTCCCAGATTCCCTCCCATCAGCTCTGCAACCAACAGACGGCAGGTCCCTCCATCCCCATCTTTCAGAAAACAACCCAGGGCAGCGTCTGATTGGCCAGCTTGGGTCCCCCTGCCTATCCCAGAGCCAATCATGGCTTCCTAGTGGATGGTGATCTCTGATTGGCCTCAACCAGGTCATGTGGCTGCGTCTGGAGCCTGGAGTGGGGTCAAGGCCACCCAGACCTCAGGAGCAGAGAGAAGAGTTGCCTGGGGCCCTGTCCCGGGACCGTGGGGAGATACTTGAAGGGGGATACTTGGTGGCAGGTACTTGAAGGTTTCAGGAAGGTGGGTGCTGAGAGCGAGTCCAGCTGGAGCCCTGAGACCCTGGGCAGGGATGGCCACCCTGCTCCCTGCCCCCAGGACAACCCATTCCGCCAGAGGATTGCCCAGGTGTTCTCTGACGATGGGGACGGCCACATGACCTTGGACAACTTCCTGGACATGTTTTCTGTGATGAGCGAAATGGCTCCCCGCGATCTCAAAGCCTACTACGCTTTCAAAATTTATGGTGCGTGCAGGGNAGGACGGGCACGGCCCTGTCCTGCCCCACCTTGGTACCTGCTGACCCCGTCACCCTACTTATTCCTTTCCAACCACACTGGCCTCGCTCTTCCTCCACCAAACTCTTTATCCCCCTGGGCCTCTGCCTCTGCTGTTCCCTCTGCCTGGAACACCTTTCCCTTGACTCTTTCTTACCTTGAAGCGTAGGTCAAAAGCAGCCTCTGCCCCAAGTCCCTGTCACTCTCCACCCCCACATCCTATTTCTCTCTCAGCGTAGAGCAGTGCTTCTTAATTTCTCGTTCATGATCTGTTCACCTCTTTTCTTTCTTTCTTTTTGTTTTATTTATTTATTTTGAGAGCAAGAGAGAGCGGGAGAGGGGCAAAGAGTTGGGGGGGTGGGGAGAATACCGAGCAGACTCTGCACTGTCAGCGCAGAGCCCAATGTGGGGCTCAATCCAATGAACCGTGAGATCCTGACCTGAGCCAAGATCAAGAGTTGGATGCTTAACTCACTGAGCCACCCAGGCGCCCCTCTAATCCATCCATTTCTTACTGACTTCTTTCTGATGAGACCCAAGGGCAGCAACCGCAACTGTTTTCTTCCCCATCTGTGTCCCATGCCTGGCACATAGTAGGTGCTCAGTAAACACTTCTTGGATGAATGGAAATTTATCACAGTGCCTGGCACATAGTAGGCGCTCCCTAAATACTTGCCGAGTGAATGAATGGCCTCCTGGCAGGTCCCTGCCCAATCCTAAAGCAAGACTCCAGCTATTCCCCCAGCGTTTTGGGTTCCCTCCGGTGCCTCAGTCTCCTCCTCTGTAATGTGGGGACCAGAGGCCCAGCCTGCACCCTGCCTCCCCTCCCGTGCTGCTGCACAGACTTTAACGACGATGGCTACATCTGTGCGTGGGACCTGGAGCAGACGGTGACTAGGCTGACGCGGGGGGAGCTGAGTGCTGAGGAGGTGAGCCTGGTGTGTGAGAAGGTGCTGGATGAGGCTGATGGGGACCACGACGGGCGGCTCTCCCTGGAGGACTTCCAGAACATGATCCTGCGAGCACCCGACTTCCTCAGGTGACGCTCCTCGCCATTCCCTCTTCCCAGTTCCCAGACCCCGTTTGTGAAAGCTCCTCCACCCATTCATGTGTGACTGGGGAACATTCCCAGCCTCCCTGGCCTCAGTCTCTGCATCTTTAAAATGGGGATACCTGGGGGCCCCTTGGGCACCCCCTGTGGGTGGATGCAGTTCTTCGGGTGAATGCAACGTGGCTGGTCTTCAACCCTCACTTGCCTGAACGTTTTGCAGTGGACAGAGCGTACAACTGTGCTTGGCAGTCCTGGGGACGATCAAAGCCCCCACCGGAGGGCTGAGAGCAACTTAACACAGGGGGCGGCCGGCCATCTGCTTTTGTGCCTCCTGTGAGCTAAGAAGGGCTTCTGCATTTTTTAAATGGTGGGGGGAGGATTAAAGAAGAATAATACCGCGTAACACATGAAATGGATACGAAATTCAAATTTCCGTGTCCCTCAAGGGTTTTACTGGCGCACAGCCACGCCTGAACGTGTCTGTACCGTCTACGGCCGCTTTCAAGCTGCAAGGCCCAGCCGAGCCGGCGCACAAAGAGCTGGAAAGATCAGCTCTTTGGCTCTTGACAGAAGAAGCTGGCTGAGCCCTGAGTTAGGACTCGGAAAGACCAGGACAGTGCCTGGAGCACGGCAGGGGCTCAGCAGCTGTGTGCGGGCTTGCGGCTGTGGCTGCGGCTATGGGTGGTGTCCGCACCTCTGCAGAGGCCCCTCCTCTACCCCGAGGAGCCTGGGTCTCCAAGCAGAGCCGCGGATAATGACGTCTGAATGAACCCTACCACACTGACCAGTACCCCGTGTACTCGCCCCCTGAGCCCTCGGTACAGCCCCAACGCAGGAGGGACGGGCTCTATCCCCATTTTACGGAGGAGTAAACTGAAGCCCGGGAAGGCATAGCCACTCAGAGTCCCACGGCAAGTCTGGGGCGGAGCCGGAATGTAAACTGATCCAAAGAGATGTGCTTTCAACCCCAATGGGGGGGGGGCGGGGTGACACCACCTGGGGTTTTTGAGGGGATCCATCTCCCCCTTTCCATGGCTCCTTGCATATCTCAGGGCCTCCCATCGGGAGAGTGTGAGGGGAGGGGGAGGGGGAGAGAGGGGAACCCTGTGTCCATGACACTGACTCTATCTCTCTTTGCACACAGCACCTTCCACATCCGCATCTGAGGGTGCCATGGAGAAGCTGGGTCAGAGGAGCAGAGGAGGCGGGGTGACCCGTCACTCCACTGTGGAATCCGGTCTCCCTGGGTCCCGGGAATAAACACACTGAGTCGCATCTGCTTGGAGGATGTGTTTTTCACCTTAAACCTGCCGGATGGGAGAGAGGAAGCCTGGGGTTTCACCCCTGCCCTCCCCGTGGGACCCAGCTGTGGCTGCGCCCTCTGTGAGCCATGACCTCCCCATTTACACAAGAAGGGGCTGACTGCTCCCTGTCCACTGTGAGGGCCCGGAGTGCTGGGTAGTTGTGAGTCTCGTGGGGCAGAGACCAGATATGGAGGTCAGGTCCAGGCGATCTCACCCCAGGGCCGCCCAGCGTGGAACTGCTACCCCCAGTCCCCTCTCTTCCCCCCAGTCCTGGAGTTTCTCAAGGGGACCAAAGCTGTAACCCCCTGCTGATCTCTGAGAACTGCCAGAGGAGGCCTCTGAGGGGGGTGGCAGCAATGGCATTCACGGAGGCTGGCACCGCACTTTACAGTTTACAAAGCGCCTGTCTCTCAGTCATTGCACTGTCGCCTACGGCATCCCAGCAGGGCTGACGGAGAAGCAGTCGCCCTTTGTTCAGGGAACACAGTGACCTGCCCAAGGCCACACCTCACATCATCTGCAAAGGCAACCTTGAACCCGGGCCGCCTGTTTCCGGATCTCAGACGCCCGCACCTTGCAGATTTGAGACGCCCCACACTCACTCCACTTGTGGCCGTCCCGGGGCCCCATCCATAGCCCCACTCAGTCCAGAGAGTGCTCATTCCTGCAGCGGAGACCAGCCCCCAGGGACCTTCCCAGACACCTCCACGAGCATCATTTCTAGACCCTGCGCCCACCCTACTCTCACTTAACTGAGCACCTACTGTGAGCCAAAGCCTTAGCTTTCATGTGCATCCTGCTGGTTCATCCTGAGAAAGAGGGGCTGCTCCTCTCCCCATTTTCCAGATGAGCCGACAGGCCCAGAGAGGTCTAGTGACTTGCCAGGGGTCACACAGCCCTGTGACCTGGGACCCCCTCCAGAGCCCACCACCAGCCACAACCCCGGGCTGCCTCTCCTTCTTTAAAGGAAAGGCTCATAAGCTTCTCCTAGAGCTGACGTCGATGCGGGAGGGCGCACTGTGTGCCAAGCCCTCGGCGTGTCTCACCTCCGTCGGCAGAGGACCTCGGGAGGAAGGAGCGAACCGCTCTGTTGGCAGGCGAGGATGTACTCGGAGTCGAGCCACACGCAGGGGACGCGGGTTTCCAATCCAGGCGCTAGCACCCTGTATCTGGGTGACCTTGGCTGTGCCTCTCCTCCTCTCAGACCCTTAGTCTCTTCTTCAAAATGGGGAGCATGGGCCTACCTGCTGGGTCTGCTTAGGGATATCATAGAAGTAATGAACTTGGCACCTACGGTGGCCCTTGCTGTAACTGATCACTACTATTCAAATAACCAGGTCACCCCACCGGCAAGTGCAGGACCCCAAGCAGTGTCTTTATTACATTTCTCGGGTTCCGGCGGGCTGGTGGGCAGACAGCCAGGGTCCGGTGCGAGCAGCCCCTGGCAGCAAGCGGCCCAGAGCCAGGGCAAGGCTCTAACAGTACCCAGGGGCAAAGGGTGGCGGCGTGAGGTACTCCTCAGGGAGCCAGTCCTTCTGGGCTTCTCCCAGGCCCTCTGTCTCTGGTTTGGTTGGTTTGTTTGCTTTTGAAGACAGGACCCTCATTACCACTTGGTGCCAAGCCCTGACCTTTGGGTTAACCTTGCTCCTGCTGGCCACTCTCGAGGCCTTCCCGGAGGAGGGGTCCTCTCGGTCCCTCAGACTCTGGGGCTGTGGGGGACTTGCAAGGGACGTGGCCACAGAGCGGTGTGTGGAGACGTCATCTTCCCAGCCTGTGTCCCCTGGCCTGGCCCCTGGGCTGTGTGCCCCTGCTGGCGGCCCAGCATCCCAGAGCGATGACAGAGTCACAGGTGACATGTGGGGCTTCAGCTGCTGCTGGAGCCTCTTGCCCGACTCGGGGAGCATCTTGAAGCTTCTGCAGAGTTTCCGGCAGGCCACCTCCAGGGGGGCGTTGGGGGCGCGCGAGGAAGTGGCTTCCACGGTGGCGGCTCTGCGTATCTCTGCCCGGGGCTTCCTTTCCTTCGGCCGACGCAGCAGGCTGGGCCTTCCCGGGGCCTGAAACCAAGAGCGGGTGAGGCCTGGGGCCCTTCTGCCCCCCAAGCCTCTGAATCTTCCCTGGAGGTTGGGACACGGGTCTCACTTAGGCCCCTTGGGGCTGACAAGGACCCCAGGGGAGCCCCAAGCCTGATCCCACGCCCCACCCTTCCCACCGCCCTAACCAGCGTCATGGTCTCCCCCCAGGGCCAGGGAGCGAACGCGTTCAGGTTCGGCCGCCACCCAGTCCCGGTCTCGCCCCCGAGCTCTGCTGTCCTAGAGCCACGCCGCCAGGGTCGTGCGCCCACGGGAAAGTGCCCGCGCGCCGATGAAACCGCCTGGAAGGGGAAATTTGACTTTCGTCCTATTTTCGCGCAATGGTACGGCAGGAAACATCACTTTCGTCTGTAACTGTTTCAGCGCTTTCCAAAACACAGACGCCGTGCGCAGCTCGTGGGCCAGACGCCGCAGGGCCACACGGATGCCGCCCTCGGGCCCCGGTTTGCAGACCCTCATCTACCTGGCTGCTCAGCCCAAACCAGGTGCCCTTTGCGCAGGTGGCCGGCAACGCCGCATCCGCATCCCCCACCCTGGGCACCCAGGGCCCGGGCTCCAGCGCCGCCAAACGAAACCTCCAGGAACGGCATGTGACCAGCGCCTAACGCAAGTCGGAGCTGGAAGGTCCATACCGCACCCCGCCCCAGGGAGCCGGGTCTCAAGCCGAGTCCCGCCTTCCCCAGGGAGATGGAGCCCATCTTTGGCTCCCCCGGTGGTGCATCCTGGGATCACCTCCCGAACAATGCAGGGCCTGGGGACTCGAACCACGACAGCGTCCAGCTTCTCCTCGCCAGCTGCCCCAAGCCATCAGCAGGCTCCCCTCCAAAATGTCCCAAGTATTCTCGTCTTGCTCTGCCTCTAGGGATCCTTCTCCGGTCCCTCCCACCTGGACAATCCCTGCCTCCTTCCTGTCACGTCCATGGGGAGTCCCCGCGACCCCCACGACCTCACCCTGGCCCTGAGGCCCTGTGTGATTGCCCCCTCCTGATCCTGCCCCTTACTTCCCACTGATCTCCCTTTCACTCACCCCACTCCATCCACACACTGGCTGTTGTTGTTCTTTTGTTATCCAGACACACTGAGCCTCAGGACCTTTGCATGTGCTCTTTTCTCTGCCCGAAACACCCTCTCTGCATCTCTGTGTGTGGCTGACTCCTCCTCATCCTACATGTCCCAGCCCTATGCCATCTCCTCCAGGAGGTCTTCCTTGACTGTTCCCTTCACGCTTTAGCCCCGCACCCACTGCTGTTCATTGCTCTGGCCTATTTCGTTTCCACTACTGCCAGAACGTCCCTGCTGTGTGGGGGGCAGGGAGGGCACTCAGCCTAGGGGCTCCTGGAGGTCCAGTCAGCCCTGGGGAGATGGGAGTCATTAATTTACTCATTCACTTACTCCACAGATTCATTAGTTGAGCGCTTTCTATGTGCCAGGTCCTGTCCGAGAGGAGGAGAGGCAGATAGATGAACAAGATAGCGTGGACAAGTCAGATAGATTCCCAGGCCTCTCAGAGCTCACCAGCACATGCAAAGGCCCCGAGTCTGATAGGAAGGCAGACAGGAAACATGAAAGCCCACAAATAGACAAGACTTTTTACATTGTAAGGAGTGCTCTGCAGTGAGTAAACAGGGTGATGGGGTGGCGAATGCAGAGCGACTACTTTCAGTCTGGAGCTGGGGAGGGAGACGAAGAATTGAAGAAAGAAGCCAGGCACGGGAAATCTGGGGGCAGAGCACACACAGCATGTGCAAAGGCCCTGGGGGGTGGTGCCACCAACATGTGCAAAGGTCCTGGGGTGGGACCAGCACATACAAAGGCCCTGAGGTTAGCTTGATGTGTCTGAACACCAGAAGGGACAGCAGATGGGCTGGAGCGGCTGGTAATGGACAGAAGTTGGGGGGGGGGGGAGGTGCTGAGGTCACAGTTGGGATGTTAGTTAAAGGGTCCTGCAAAATCCCTGGAAGGTTCTATAGTTGGAGCTATAGAAAGTTCTATAGTTTTTCGCTCTAGAAAGTCTCCTCTGGCAGCTGTTGGCCACCTCTGCTCCTGCCCGTCCCATGTCAGAGGTGCAAGCTCCCTGTCACATACCTCCTCAGGTGTGGGATAGAAGGAAGGATTCCGACATTCGCTGGGGCCATGGGCAGGGCTGGCGACTTCCTCAGTCAATGCATTGGAGTAAAGGAAGAGGTCCTCGTAATCCACATTCTCTGGATCCTTCTGCGGGGCAGAGGTGGCCTGCAGCTCAGCCCCAAGGCGGGGGATGGGGTGGTCCCGGACAAACCGGGGAAGGTGGGCTCAGGAGCTGCCTTGCCCACAGCCCTGGTACGGACGCTGCCCCTCCCACATCAGCTTCTGGGGCCTAGACGCCTCT